>NW_022900940.1:23835228-23961673 GCF_012274545.1 Fukomys damarensis | reverse complement strand
AAAAAAAAAAAAAAAAAAAAAAAAAAAAGTGTGAACATTTATGTGGTGCCTTCATTTCCATATT
Source organism: Fukomys damarensis (assembly GCF_012274545.1). Lineage (NCBI taxonomy): Eukaryota > Metazoa > Chordata > Mammalia > Rodentia > Bathyergidae > Fukomys > Fukomys damarensis. Next base: position 23,961,609 of record NW_022900940.1, on the reverse strand, counting down.
CCTAGGATCAAAAGGATGAGAAGGACAAGGAAGATTTAAGGTCAGGGCAAAGTGTCAAGGCATAGAAATATTTTGTACTCTCTTCTCACCACATTGGGTCTCTTGTAAATTTGTGGCCATGTTTTACCTTATTATTTTATGAAAATAAGATCTAGTCTTTAAGAATCATTTTTGTAAATATTTGTTGTGTGTCTACCTATTGCCTTTTACGTTTTGTGTTAAATGATGGAACAAAATAGGCAAATCAATTCATCCTAAATTTATTCACAGTAGATCGGCAATGGCTGCTTTGAACATGGGGATGAGGGTTTGTGAGTCAAATGAGGATTCACCCTAAAAGCATTCTGGGATCAATATGAGGATGAGGAAAGTTGGCACACATCTGCTTTACGCTTGCTCATCTTCTGCCCTCAGAGTATGGAGCGGATGAGCGAAGACATTTGCTTCCTCGGAGCTCGCAGTGTGAAGACCCTGGTGTACGGCGAACTGAAAGAGCCTGGTGAAGAATTCAGGAGGTCTGAGATCGAGCACCTCAATAATTCCAGCGTTGAGAGGCAGGGTGGAAGCCACCTTTATTTTGTTATCTCTTGCTTCTCCGCAATATTATATTTGAAAAACGTGGTCACATAATTAAAAGCACATGTAGAACACTGTGATCATCCAACTCTTTTAAACATCACTATACTCCAGTAAGAATGGCTTTTATCAAGGATTCCGAAAACAACAGATCTGGCAAAACTGTGCAGGAAAACAAAACTTTCTACTACTTTGTTGGTAGAAATGTAAATTAGTACGACCATATGAAAAGCAGTAAGGAGACTCCTCCAAAAAAAACCACTAAAAGTAGAAATTCCATTTGGACCCTTATACCCTTTCTGGGTATCTTCCTGAAAGTGCTAAAGTCATCGCAGTATAGTGACGCGTGCATACCCATGTGGGTCAAAACACAACTAGCAAGATCTAAATTGTATATAGTGGCCTATATGCCCAACTACAGATGGATGGTTAAAGGAAAGGTGGTACAATGAAGTGCTGCTGAACCGTACAGGAGGTTAAATTTGAGTCATCGGTCAGAAAATGGGTGGATCCTGCAACCACAGTTCAAGCCAGACACAGAATGTGAACTATTCCATGCCTTCTCCAATAGGAGAGAACAAAAATATAAAAACTTTGAAGAGCGAACTGACAGAGTCATATTAAGAAACAGGGAGGGAACTAAGATGCATTATGGAAAGGCACAAGGTCCCAAAGATGAGTGTAACTGTATTGTATATCTAAAACATCCCGATAAAAAATAATATGAAAAAATGAAGAAACAGAGAGCGAGACTGTAAAGATAGGAAGGGGATCTGGAGAAAGGCAGGAGGGACAGGGGAAGTAAAAACTACCACAATTTCATATGTCTATGAGTCGGTGCCTGAAGCTGAACCACTGTGTTTCATAAATATACACTAATACAATTTTTAAAAACACTTATTTTCCAGAGTATTCACTTGTTTTCCCCATGGACAGCCTCTGTCATGCAGGTTTTCTTTCTGCATATGAGCATTTAACCTCCTCTAGGAGAATACGAACCCCTCAGACAAATGTGAGAACATCTGCTCATGTTACCATCCCCACCGCCACACCTAGGGGAGTGTTTTGGAACGAATCGGTGAAGAACTAAGTGAATCTAACCTCATTTTCCATTAATACAGAGTCAGCCAGGTTGAGTAGTACAAAAATTCTTTAAAAAAACAATATTTAATTCCGTTTCAACTTCAAGGAAATCTCATGTAAGCATCCAGCAGTGCCCTTACCTGCTGCTCATTTGAAGAGCAGTATTTTTGCCAAAGGGCCATTCAAGAGCAGAGTGAATCAAAATTGATTAAATTCAAGCTGCGAGGCCCACAAAATCATGGAATACTGTGGTTATTTAGAGACAGTGAAAGGCTTATTGAACTTGAACTACATGGATCATTTAAAACAACAACATAGAGCTCGTTTGCCTTGACAGTAGGCAGACAAATCATCTAGCCTGGCTGGTTAGGGATCAGGTTCATTTTACCAGGGTCACTCAAGCAGCTTCCTGCCCTTTGTTCTATGTGGAGGCTGCTGGGACCTGCTGTGCCTCCCGGCTGAGCAAACAGAATGCTTTCAATTTAGACCATGGAGGTCTGAGCTCAAAAAAGGGCAAAATCTTGGACAAATCCAACAGATGATTGCCATTGGTTTAATTCCAAATGAGATTCAATGTAGCATGACTGCTGATAGAAAAGGATGGCAAAAGGTAGAGATAAATTGACAACAACATAATTTTACAGTCATTTGGCACTTGGCCACTTCAGCAGGAGCTCCACAATAAATCATGTTTGTAAGAATGCAACTGTTGGGAAGACATGTAAAAATTAGCCAGATGAAGATAATTTCCCTTCTCTTCCTTTTCTTTATTTTTTCCTCCTGCTATTTCCCTTTTACATAAAGAACAGCATTTTTACAAGTATCCAGAACAACCAGGTGAACAGACACTATGTTTAATGTGAAATGTTTTCACATTTATATTCAGTACATTATTTCCAAAACTGAATGATGAAGGGATGCACATATTCAAGAGAGACAAATGAGATGCCCTCTAAATTTTTGAAGCTTTATCAAAAGCAGACCACATGAAAAACTATCAGTTCTGACTTGAAAATAACAAAGTCAAAAGAGAGTTCAGTTTTCTACTTTTTTTTTGCAAGGTTGTTGCACCTGAGTTGATAAAGTCTTACTTTGTAATCAGAGATATTTCTCCCTCTATCCAATCAGGAGAGTTACGTGGACAACTCGTTTTTGATGAACAGGTAGAATGTTCCTGAGAAACCATGTCCTCAGTAGGAAAGTGAAAAGCTAGGTGGGCAAATGTGAACATTTAAGCTGTAAGAGATTTGGGAGGAAAGAACTACACATCTAAAGAAGTAGTTGATTGTAGTAAATTGATAGACTGAATTAATGGCTCCAGTTTTTTTCTCACATCTAAGTATCCATGCTTTTCATAATGTGATTTCGCAGTTCCTCTCTTACTAATCTACTATTTATGCTAACTATGAACTTGGCTGATGTTAACAGAGTCCACAGAAGCAAAACTTTGGAGTATAACTATGTGATTCAGGTCATTCTCCTTTTACTGTGACAGTGTGTGACAGTTAAGCTAACTTTTCAACTTGATTGGCTTGAGAGTCAGCTACAGCATTCTTAATAAAGCACACGTGGTTTGGGTGGATCATGGAGGCATGACCTTGGATATTATACCTGGTCCCTGGCCTTTCCGCTATGTTCTGTTCCCCTGTGCTGCCATAAACTAAGCAGCTTTGCCCCACTAGCCCCTCCTACTATGCTATTTCTGCCTTGGAACTTGCTGACAATGGATTGAACCCTCATAAGCCATGGGCCAAAATTAAACCTCTCCCTGTTAAGCTGTGGGTGACTGGCATTTTGTCCCAGCAATGAGAAAGTTGAACAGTACACCAATACACCATGAAAATAGTTTGTACTGTTTAGCTTGTTAGTTTGAGGATCTTGGTTTAATCTGCAGTTTAGACTCAATTCCAGAATAGATTAACAAACCAACACCATAGATAGATAGATAGATAGATAGATAGATAGATAGCAGCAGACATATATTGAATATATATATATATATTAATTGAATATATATATATATATATATGATAACTGATATTTTTAAATCACTAAATGTTGGAGTGGTTTGTCACATAGTAACTGCTGACACATAGGCAATATTTGAAAATTTAAAGAAAATCAATTCATCCAGGGTAGATTTATGAAGTATTATAAAAGGATCAGGTAAAGTATGAGATAAAGCCAGTGTCAGCTATAGTCCATCTGATTGAGACCCTCCCAAATCTTTTTGTATATTAAAAAAGGGGGGAAAAACCAAGTTGAAGAGCAGAAATAAGAACATAGTAGCAAGTCTAATGGAAAAGTCAAAGAAATGTAAACTTTGTTTCACCAGCCTCTCCTGAAGATCACCGCTCTTTCTGCTTATTAATCAATGGGAAAAAATGAGAATCAAGATACATCATGTAAAGAAAGGTACAGGATCCCAACCATGAATTTAACTGTACTGTATACCTAAACTGTACCAATGCACTTAATAAAAAATCAGTGATAATAATGATATTGACCATATAATTGTTGTGTGTCCAAGACTTATTTAGACACTTTACTCATAATGTTTCATTTAATCTTGACCACAGACTGATGTCATTATCTACATTTACAGACAAGTATACTTAAAGTCAGAGAAGATTTACAAAGACAAAATGTCAAATATGTTTGTGTGTGCGTTTCCCTGTTCAGTGTACTTCACCAATCTGTCATGTCATCTCAATTCTACTGACAATGTTTTTTAACTTTTAAATAAGAAAAACTATTTTTACATTGTGTTCCAAGTCTTTTGGCATTTGGACACACACATATATATACATACACAAATATATATGTTGTTTTTATACATTTTTCCAGTGTAGGCATGATATGAGTAAAACATATAATGTTTCTGCCAGTTGTACACTTATCTACTCACTAAAACTGTATTTTAATTAAAAATCAAATGTGGATATTTTACCACTGATAAAGGTAGAGCAATCTACTTAAGGGGGTGAGAATTTGTGAAGTTCATATTAATTTATTTAGTTAAAATATGTACTTATCATCAAAGCCTATTCTGAGACAATATTAAAAATATGTGTTTATTAAAATTTCCCTACTTGTAATTAAAACACTAATGTAGTTAATTTATGCTTAAGCATGCACATAAACACAAAACAGAGAGAAAACATGCAATTTCAGCCTAATCGATAAAATCTTGGAGAAATTACCAGAGATCTCCATAAAAAGGGAGTGTAGTTACACATAGGATAATGAGACTAACCAGGAGGACAGAATGGGGAAGAGTGCCTTTCAGGGAAATTTCTCTCTTGCTCTACTCAGTTTTCATTTTCTCTCCCTCTAATTCAAATGCAAAGGTTCGGTATGAAAAAGAGTATAAAGCAAATAGTCCATGATGGTCATGCTGTTTTCCAAAGAGGCCCAAATTCCTGTTTATCTTTCTTTCCCAAACACCATGAGCAGAGGAGGAAAGAAGAGACTATGTCATCCCAAAAGGAACCCTTCCCTAGCTGCAAGTTCTGTAAATCATAGAACAGTACATCCGGGCTCCTCCCGCCCATTTCTGGTAAAGCAGTAAAACCACTTTCATATTAGTGAAATTAGCATATTAATTGTCATTCTCAAAAAGAATGATGCAAGAGTGCTGTTAGCTGATAATCTCCAACCAGCAAGTTACTCTTTATTCACCTCAAAGGCTGGGCTGTTCCCTGGATGACCCTGCCCAATGACTGCAGGAGCATTCGGTTTTCATGGTTTTGGTCCAATGTGGGGATCTCTGTAGGTAATCTTTGCACAGCAGTTTTCCATTGGGTGCTCTGGGACCTTCTTCAATCTCACTGAAATCTGATGCTCTCTTACTAGTCAGTCATTCTTCTCTCTTTGCATGGGTCTCAGATCTGTGGACTGAAGGCTTTCTCTGCCTAATTTTACTTTATTTCCTTTTTACATGTCATAGCATCTCTCTTAATAAATCTTTTCTGCTTCTAACTCCATGGGCGTTTGCTTCCCGGAAAAATTAACTAGCACTATGGTTGTTTTTAATCCTTGAGTAAAAAGCTTACTTCTGATTTTGTAAGCAAGTGGGCCCCAAAAGAGTTTGAGTCAATAATCTCATACTCGGTGTAGGAAAACTAAATAGGCAGCCACCTCTTAGAGAATGGCACCTAATTAACATGGTTTCTTGGAGGTTGGTGTAGGTATATGGGGGCTGTAGTCAGCTTTCTCAAAGTTGAAACACAACACTCAGCAGCCACAATTTGAAGGAGCAGTGGTTTAATTTGCTAATAATCTCAGAGGCTTTCAGTCCAGGGTTGCCTGCTCCCACGCAGGAATATCGTGGCAGAATGGTAGAACACAGCTTCTTAGTTCACGGGAAGCAGAAGAGAAGAGTGTCAGCGAGGAAAGGGTGAGGAAACAAAGAGAACCTACCAAGAGTACACTTCCGTGACTCACCTAGACACATTTGTAAGTGCGCTCCACCAACACCTCAGGCAGTCTCCAAAGCCAATCAAGTTGGAATTCCACCCAAAGTTTCACATGGGCCATTTGGAAAAATGTGATAACTGAAGAAATGGCTTTGCCACCAGCTAATTGTAGGATCAAGAACAATCATTCCTCCAACTCTGTGGCAATGTCTGAATGGAACTTCCCACAGTTAGAGGCCTCAGGGCCATTTTTCTGTGGCCCTTTCACACACGAGCCATCCCTAGAGGAATAGGAACTCTAGAGTACTTTATCTTTTTGTTCCTCATTCTTCACGCTCATCTCTTCACATCCTTGGTGAGTTCCACATCTTGAATGTTGATCAATTTTCAGGATCCTATTGAGAAAAGTCTCGTCCCCTATTTTATACCAGAAACCCATAGAAGGACTTGATCATGCCATCCAGTTCCTGTAACTTTAAAAGTTCAAAATAATTTGGGGGGATATTCTGACACAGATTTCACCATACAGGTAAAAATAAGAAAACTTTAAAGTTGAAGTGAAATTATTCTTACAAAGAGTGTGTCCTAGTTACTTCCTATTTGTTGGGACAAATACCCAACATCCACAATTTAAAGAAGGAGAGGTTTATTTTGGCTCAGATTTGAAGTCCGTGGTCACTGGCTTCATCACAGAAACAGGATGACGAAGGATCATGGTGAGGAAAAGATGCCGAACACACCGCAGCCAGGAAGCGTAAAGAGAGAAGGGAGGAGCCAGGGACAACAATACACCCTTCCAGCTCATGCGCCCTGTTACCCACCTCCAGTCAGACTCCACCTCCTAAAAACACATTTAGCTCTGAAATAATAGATTGATGAATCCACTGACAATGATGACCCTCATGATCTGATCACCTTCCAACGCATGCAGCTTTGGGAGATATTTCAGATCTAAACCATAATAGGTATTATGATTTGCAAGATCTAAAGATCTATCGATTTGCAAGATCTAAAACAGAGCTTGATAAACTTTATCTGAAGAGGGCCAGATAGTAAATATGTTAGGCTTTACAGCATTGATGGTCTCTGACACAACTATCAACTTTGCCATTGTAAAGCAAAAGCAGCCATTAAAAATACTTGTGTTCCATAAAAACAAATTACTATTAAAAACAAATGGTAAGCCAAATCTGGCTGATGAACTGTAGTTTGCCAACTACTATTCAACAGCATATACCAGTGTTATTTAAATCCTTTGAAATCTCCAAATTAATTAATTAATTAAATTTCTAAAATCTCAAATAAAATATTCACTTTATTTTGGTGCTAAGGATGGAACCCAGGGCTTTATACAGGATGGGTGAGCACTGTACCATTGAGATATACACCCCTGTAAAATGTTCTACAATTAAAAAGTTTTGGCAACTATCTAGCCATTTCAAACCTCTACTCATCTGACTTTAAATTAACTTATGCACTTTACAACTTTAAATTAACTTATTTTTATGCTGTTTTAATAAATTAAGTGTCATTGGTTGGGTATAAATTATTTTGAAAGAAAACTTTGGGATCCTTGAATTTCATAAAGCAATCCATTCACTCTCATACAGGTACATTATTATTATTATATATTAAATTTCATTTTGTATTTATTTTGTTTTTCTATTGGTTTGAGAGCAAGAACCTATATAAATACTGGGACTGGGTCTTTTCTTGGGAATTTTTGTCTTTATTCCATGATGAAGGTGGTAACTGTTTGCCATGGAGGTGATTATCAAAGTTCCAATTAGATTATGATTTCTGGTAGGAAAAGAACATCGAAAATAAATAAATTTTTACTTGCACTTTTATATTTCAATGCTGACCTTTAAACTGACTTTATCATATTATAAATGGGATCACCTAGTTAGAATTACTTCTGTTGACAATAGAAAGTTATTCGGTATCAACATTAAAGCTCAGCTGAATTTAACACAGAATTGGAAATAGCAATACACTCTGCCCTTTATTAAAATAAGCTCTTTCTTGGGAGAAAAAAAAAACTAGAAAAATGGCTTATCAAGGTCTCTGATTTTAGATATCTTTGTAAACAGAAGAAAATGTAAATTTAAGAAATTTTGCCTCTTTTCCTGCCTACACTAATAATTTTCTATGTAGATTAAGGGAAAGGAAGTTTGGATTGAGAATTAAAATTAGTTTCAAGCCCTAGCTCTGCTACACAGTCCTTTCAAGCTAGTGTTTCCAGACTTAGCAGAGGAAAATGCATGATGTCCAGTTACATTTTTATTTCGGACAATGAGTACATTTTAAGAATATGTATATCCTGTGTAATATTATACTACAAATAAGGTAGGTGATCTTTCTGAACCTTAGTATGTTCATGTAAGATTAGTCTCTATCCTAATTTTTGTAGTTTGTTACAGTAAGCGGGCTCTGGTTCTTGGTGGCCCAGTGGAGCATGGGACACTTTTCTCATTCATATCACATCCAGTGGGGTTCAGTAGGATGACTTCCATATGGTGGCTCCCCAATATAGACTCCTTTATTTAGTAGCTTTGTCCTTTTCAAAATACACTCTCAATAAAATTAAATAAAATGCATCCTTCTGTTGGTAAGAACCAGGTATGATTATTATCTGGATTCAAGTTGCTATTGAATGTGAAACTAAACACAATTCCAGGAAGAAGAAGTATTTCTCTGGCCAATTTTTGCTATATGCCTGTGTTTTACTCATCCATCCGTTCATGTGCTTGTCACTTCTACAGAGCTGAAATGGAGTAGGGAGCAAATTGGATAAATCTCTCTTATTGAAAAGTTTTTTTCTAGTGGGGAAGAGATTAAAAATTCAAATGAAGAAAAATAAATGAAAAAATATATATATATATGATACTGTGAAGAAGAATAAAGCAGTGTACAGAGTAAAGAGATAATGTGCATTTTAGGATGTTTTGCAACATGTTTGACTTCTAGTGACACCTCCCCCATGTAACAATAAAAATGCCTCTGGAGAAAATGAAAAAATGGAAATAAAGTGTATGTAAATGGGGAGGAGAGGAGGGGATGAAGGGAGGGCAGGGACAAGGGGAAAAAATGATAACCAAGATCTGTCATGTAAAGGTACAGGATCCCAATGATGAATGTAACTGTAGTGTATCCCTAAAATGTACCAATAAACTCAATTAAAAAAATAAAGATATAATGGGAGGATGTATTAGAATTGTCAGGGCCTCTCTAATGTGGTGATATTTGAGAAGTCATCAGAAGGAAGTTACTGAGAATATCTTGGGGTAGAACATTCCAAGAGGAAGAGACAGCAATATGAGCCCGAAGGCAAGAATGTGCTTGTCATGAGGAGCAGTGAGAAGGCTGAGGAAGCCAGGGTGGTGTGAAGCCAGGGGTGGTAGGAGAGCATGCCATAAATGCAGTCCACTGTGAGGAATTTTGATTTTACTCTGAGATGTGAAGCCATTGATTTTTTTATACCAAGCAATGATATAATCACACTAAATGCTCAAAGTCTGACATTTAAAGTTTGTGTTGTTTAGTTGAGTATAACTCTAGTATAGATGTAAGGCGAGGCTGAAGCAAGAGATCAGCTGTGAGGCTGTTAGAGTATTCATGGTGAGAGATGATAATTCTGAAAAGACATAATGACATCAACAAGAACAGGATGCATTTTTAATGTATTTCCTAGGTAAGGAAGGGGATTTCTGGAGTTGCCATGTAGCAAAAAGTGAGGAGGCAAAGATTACCCTAAAGGTTCAGGCATAAACAACTGATAGAAGAGACTTCCATTAATTGATATAATAGATCTGGAAGAAAGAAGTATATAGGTATTATAAATCAGGAGGGCTCATTGAAAAACTTAAATTTGAAGTGTTTCATATAAATTGGAGTTGTCATTGAGCCAGTTAAACAAGTCATCCAGGTGAAGAAATGTATCAGGGATTAAACAAAAAGATTGAAGCTGGAGATGCATTGGAGTTAGCACTGTAAACACAGCTTTCAAGACTAAAGACTGCATAGTCACTAAGAGAAAAAATGAAGATCAAAAAAGAGGTCTAAGGATTGAGCCCAGGAAGAGCACAGTATTAAGATAGGTCAAAGAGACGAAGAAGAATCCACAAAAAGTATTAAGAATATGTAATGAGAGCAAAACATTATAAAGAACACGTAGCCAGGCGGTAAGTCAAGGAAAGATTTAAATAAAAGTCACTGGAATATAAATTTAAACTGCATTGGTTGGCTAAGAATTAATTAAAGCTCATTGGATTAAGCTATATGGAGTGTCTCTGGTGACGTCTTACCTTGGAGAGGTGGGGACAAGAGCCTAACTGAAGTCAAGCTGCTTCCCTGTTGCTTGAACTAGCTGGATTGTTTGATCAAGAATGAGAGAAAAATGGAGGCACAAGTACAGGTGTCTCTTCTTTTAAGAGCTTGCAGGGTAGCAGCTAAATGATCAATTCTTTAAAATAAATCTAAATTAGATAGTATTTGTTTTAATTAATTCCTCAAACATTTGCTGTGTGTCAATGACAGTGGACCTTTGACTTATCAACTCAATTTGTCAGTGAGGGCTGGATGTAATCCAAGTTGGTCAGTTGCAGGCTCAGGCTCCTCTACACAGCCTTCAAAGTCTCTCTCCTGTATATAGGCAGATCTCAGTGTCCTTCGAGAGACATTGGCCCAGCATTTCTCAGTTATTCCCACACAGGAAAGGATGTTGTAATCTTCCTTCCAGAACTCCTTGAGGGTTGAATCTGTATCTGAGACCATCTGGATGCACAAGTGGCCGGCACTCAGGTCACAAGTCAAAACTTTGGTCATGAGTTAAAACTAAAATTTTGGTAATAACCCAGGTAGTGAGTATGTCAGGCCAGTCAGCTCAAGGGTCCACTGTACATAAAAAGTGAGATACTGGGTGGTGTTTGGGTGCAAAGATAACTATGACATTCCTTGAGCTGACCACACTTAAGGCTGAGAAACAAGATTACAAGTCCGTGTGAAAAGGGTTAATGAATGAATGGTCCCGGAGCATGCTGAGAATCGGCAGTCATGGGGCCTTGGCTACTCAGGGAAAAATTCAAGTAGGCGATGGTGGCCCAAACCTTTAAATTACAACTGGGCTTAGCAAGTAATTAAGGACATTTCTGGTGAAGGATAAGATATCTATAAAGTCTACAGAGTTATGATTTCCACTTCTAATTCTGTACAATTTATTAATCCATCTGCATACTCTACTAAGAGATAGCTTATGATACATTCATGAGTGTCTGCAACCATTTCCTCTTCCCATGTGACCCTCTCCTCTCTGATACATGGACATTCCTGCAACATCTTCATCGCTATCTTAGACATACACAACCTTTGCCGCCATTGCTGAGCCAAGTCAGAATCTCTGAGAGTAGTGCCTAAGAATCTGTGTTAACCCATTCAGGTGACTCTTAAGCAACTCCTCTGAGCATCTTTCCTGACAGAGTACTTACAGAACTTATTTCTTATCTCTCTCTTAGCATTTATTGCTGCAAAAATTTGGGGTTAGGGTTATGTGTTCTCTAGTTTCTTCCTCCCTACAGGTAACTTATTTGATCTGATTGCCAACCTGCCATTAACATTTCCTTCCAAGGAAAAAAAAATCAACCTAATATCCAGGAACGACCGAAAGTGTTGTTCAAGGAACACTTACATTTCTACCTGATTTTGAAAAGACATTTCAATTTGAGAAAGCACAGATCAGTAGTATTTGCCTAAAGAACTAAAGTATTTGCTGAAAGAACTTCATAATAAACTGTAGACACTACACTGATCATTGACTAAAACCTGAAAACACTCACCAAAATTTCATTGATGAGTCTTTATTAAACACCTCATTTAATAAGTATCTATCAAGAACTTACTAAATGCCTTGGGCCGTAGGGAAGAATAGCCCAGGAATGCTTTTAAATTATAAATTCTTCATCATTCCTCCCATCTTTCCCATGGCCTACTTATTCTATTTTCCCTTAAAATCATGCATGTTTAAAATAAATTATCTTACTTCTTACATGTCTTTAAAAATGTCAGTTTAAAAACCAAGTAATATTGACTTCCCATTCATTATAGTCAGGGCTTTGGCAAGGGAATACATTTACTACAGTACATATAGTTTATAAGATTATTTTATGATAATTACCCAAATGCAAAAGAGTACAAGAAAAGGCTTAGAGTCCAAGGCAATATCCTCCAGGAGTCCAGCCAGTGGCCTAGAGCCCATGGCAATTCTCACGCTTGTCTGTATTGAGGATCTGAACCTGAAAGGCCCAAAGTCCAGTGGTGGAATCTAGAAAACGTATGCTGGTGAAATGCAAGATTGGTGCCACCAGGCTGAGAGATCTATGTTAGAGCCATGAATTGTTGCTTTCAGTAAAGATCAGAGCTCCCCTGAGGAGACCATCAGCCATTCCCAGCACAGTGAGGCCCCAAGCTCCTCCTCTGACCAGGAAAACCATCCATAGCAAGCTTCTCCTAGAAAATCATCAGCCCAGTCTTTCCCTCCAGTTCTCTTTTTATGGCTATTGGTAACAATCCTCAGGCGAATCTTCCAAACCCAAACCATGCTGATCCAGTTCAACTGGATGTTACAAGTTGACCATTAGTTAATCCACGTCACCATTCTTCAAACAAGTTGGTATTCCTCAGTCATTAAAGAAGCTTAATAAAATCAAGTCCTACAGTCAGAAAATGTCTCCAATCAAAGAAGAGAATTTTACACAGTAGGATGCACTAGGAGTGTCCCTGGGAGGAAAATGAACTATTTTTATAAGCCTGCCTGTTCCTCTTTTATCTTTGTCTTCACTTGCTATCTTCTCTGCTCCCACGGCATCCCATCCATCTCAGATATCCAAGAGCCCTGTTTTATTTTAAATCACTCTCTGGAAAGTAACTAGCAATAACAATAATTATTGCTGTTACATTTACTATATCCCAATTGCTGAGGTACGTGCTTTAGAAATGATCTTTGTAATAGTACATAAAGGTATTTTTACTAGATTAGACTTTGTAAAAGGAGCCTTAGAGAAGCGAAAGAAACTTGTCTATGCTTATTTGGATTGCAAAATAAGGTTTATTTAACCCAAAAGCAGTGGTCTTTCATTTTTAATTTTTTTTCATTTCACAAATGACGTCATTTTGCTGCTTTTCCCAGGGGTGTTCCCACTTAATGTAACATCTAACAATTAGTCAGTTTGAACTTCCTTGAAAGGACTTGAGCATTATTGAGCAGGTAGAAATGATCAATCCAGGTGGCAACGGGAGCTTCTGTGATCATGCAGTGGGTACTCGCCTTGATACCCCAAGCTGAGCCTTACAGATAACTAGGATGACAGAGATGGTGTCCTTATCATAATGAAGCCTACACGTGGATTTTTCGCTATACAAATTGAAGCATGTCTGAAAGACAACTACAAACCTCCCTTTTAGAAAGGAGGAATAATTTCATAATGCAAGCATCTCAATGTTTTCAAATTCTATCATTTTCTGCATAAAACAATGTGCCTCTCCTAGAAAGTCCTCAGATACTCTAGCAATGCACAGCTTTTGGTTGTGAGTAAGTCTAAGCAGGTGTGGACCATCTGGGCTTAGCATGTCACATTAGGGCCATAAATGTTAGATGTGCAGTTCAAATGGCAATTCTCCCACCTGCCAGTTATATCGTTAAACCTTGGTTTCCTTACTATTAAAGGAAGAGTAAGTGTGTTCTTGTCACTCTTATAAGTGACACAGGTAAAATGCTTAGCTCTATCTTCCCCTATTCGGTGACAGGTGCTATCTTTATGAATATAGACATTTGCATCTACAAGACCCTAGAAATTACTTCCATAAAATCTTGGTCACAGAAAATGTGTGCAACTGGTCTATAGATAATACTATTGTGTCAGTAGGTTAATATGCAGATAATAATAATGGGCATAATTAGTACTTTTTAGCATTTCTTATGTGACAAGTCTTGCGCCTAACTTTACATAGCATCATAGCATAGGCCTCACAATGGCTTCATGAGTTTTCCTGCTATCCTCATTTTACAGATGACAAGACTGAAGTAAGAAATTAAGTAAATGACCAAAGATCATACAGCTAGAAAGAGGTGCGACAGGGATTTGAGCAAAGTTCTAATTTCTTGGGCCTCTTCCTCAATTGCTACAAGAAGAGACTGAGTATTAACTTGCATTGCTGAAAGAATGTGAGTGAGATATTATTTCCTGCGTACTCAATAAAGTATGGTCCAGTTTTCATCAACTACACGGACTATTGAAAGCTGTTATTATTAAATCATTCCTACTCCATTAAAATAGGACAGCCTGAAAATTGGAATGATATTATTGCCTCTATTCAGACAGGGATGGAGGTGGGAGGGGTGTAGGGAAGGAGGGTGTGAGGGAACAGATAAGTCGCCTTGAGAATCCGCTGGAAGCAGAAGATGCTCCAGGAAGGGAATCCATGATGTAAATAAGGAAGGTGTACAGAGTGCATTCTACAAATCTGCTATTTACCTAAAAGAGGCATCCTCTGGGTTATCCCGAAGGAATTCACTTTCCTTGTTGGTTTACCATGGAAAGGAAAGAAGGCCTGATAAATAGTGCTCTTGGGTTTGCTCAGCTGTGAGTTCTATTAACCAAACAGAAGCCAGCCTGCACACATTGTGTGTTTGCACAGCTTGTAGTGGCATCTTTTCAAGACCCACAGTTGTCTGGAAAGTCCTCCAAAGTCTTAAGTCTATAATAAAGCAAACAGTTTGCACAGTCACTACTGTACAGCTCAGTTTTTTTTTTTAGTGCAACCTATGAATGTCACCAGTTGAATTAAAAGTCCTCAAAACCAAACACAAGACATGACGGTCAAATGTGTTTTTGTATTTGTTGGCCCATTAGGAACTTTCTTCAAGATACTTTATTTCCTCCAAACTATTGGACATTTGATTATAAAGTATAAATAGAAATTCATTCTTCAGTTTTGGAGGGGAGCTTTTATCTAACTACTAACCATGAAACAGTTTTCCTTAGAGTTTAAACTGAGTGCATAGAAGGATGATAGCCGTAGCTGCCAATTATTTACATGGCCTGGCTTTTCAAACCACACACCTGTATATTTTTTCCATTTTTTAGAACAGTTATCATTATTATTATTATTATTATTATTATTATTATTATTATTATTTCAGTTTACTCATGAGAAAACTAGTGCTTAAAAAGCTTCAAGGATTTTCCTGAAAATCATTCATCTAGGGAAGTGACGGTGAACCTTCTAGAGCTTTCAGTGACACAAACAGCTGGCTGTGGCACACGTGCCATAGGCTTGCCACCACCAACTTGTGAGTAGAAACAATGCTTAGGTGCCTCTACATCCATCTTCAAGGTGTTACTAGGCAGCGTGGTGGCCAGTGGTTCTAGGCTCTTGCTGTCTCATTCAAAGAATTGGCCGGGACAATTAATATATGTGAAAAGGTAATGTTTATTTATAGTAAAAAAAGAAAAAATAAAAGGAGACAAGAAAATTGCAGATACGTTGTACATGTAGGACAGCCCACTGGGGGAACAGAAAGACAGCTGTGGGTCTCAAGTCCGTGATACATCTTTTCGGATCCAGTCTGTTTCGGAAGTTGTTCTGCACATGTATCCCAGGCTTCTTTTCTGGTCTCCATGATTGTCAGGTTATATCCTGTTGCACAGCCAGCTTACCATGCCCTAATTCCCTCCCTTATAGACAGGGTCTATAATTCTTCTTCTACTTATCCTTACAGGCAAAGATACTGGATCATTCCACAAACTATGTCCATGCAGCAGCAGCAATTGCAGCAGCAGCCTGGGCCCTTGTTGACAAAAGCAGCATCTCAAACTCCACTGCAGACATATTGAATACAAATCATTTAAGGGAGATCTGCAGTTGACAATGACCTTGTAGAGTGCTCTACCAAAGACTCACAAATGTAATGTCTTCTTTCTCAACTGGGTGTTACTACATTAATGAATGATGACCTTTGAAAAATTGAATGTCAAATAACAGGAAAGCTGAGATCATGCCAATTCTTAAAAATGTATTACATATTCTTGAAGATCTATAACTTCATTTTCACTCCTTGAAAATCTTATCTTTGGTTCAAATACAACTATATCTGCAGCTGCACATACACCCACTTGAGCAAGAAAATGATGCCACATGTCCCTACCTGTTAGGGTAATGATTTTTCTTTTCATTAAATCATGAAAGGAGTGGGTGTGGGTAAGCCATCTGGTGCTTGGGTCAGATATTCCATTAGGGATTTTTCAGTAGATGCAAACATTTAAACAAAATGTTCAAAGCCGAATAAATGCTTGTAAAATTGCAACCCTCAGGCCATATGGTGTGGTTTTAACTATGGATTATATTTACTATTTCTAAGACACAGCATCTACTGGAGATCAATGTAATGTCCACTAGCTTGGCTGATGTCAGATAAGTCATTTAAATGCCTTGACTCTGCTTTTCTTGCCTGTAACATTAGATCAGGCTATTTCTATGCCTTTCATCCTTTCATCCATGTTTTAGCACAGTTAGTTTTAAATTTCACTAAAGGTTAGTATAGTGTGGAAGAACAAGGTGAATTCACATCCAAATAACATATTCTTCTCTATATTCTTCTGTGAATGAAATTATTTAGTTGTTTATTAATTGCACCATTTCCTGTGCCTAGCATGAAATAATATCAAAAAATCTGGGCCAGGATATGGCTCAGTGGTGCTGCTGTCTGTACAGCAAGCGCAAGGACCCGAGTTTGATCCCTGGTCCCCACCCCAAAAGAAATCTCCACAATATGGTCCAGCATAGCATTGAAAGGATGTATGCATGACTGAACTTCAAGCAGTTGCTGAAGCACTTCAAGGACTTCACGGAACAACCGCAGGACCAGATGCTGTAAGTCAGGGTAGATGACCTAGGAAGGAGCTATGGATAGAAAAATATATACATTGCAGAGCTGAAATCTGCTTCCTGAGAAGATGATAAATTTCCACTTGTCTTTGTGCACTAGAATTTTTCTTTTAAATAAGCTACAGAAAAATGTCTCACTCTCAATTTTTAGTGTGATCTCCACCCTTTTTTTTCTTCATCAGGCCTGCAAATTTGATCTTATTTTCCTACCCAATCAGGATCAGTCTGTAATGAGATATTTTATACAAGACCCACAATAATAGGAGTAGGGAGGAGGGGGAAGGGAGAGGGAGAGGGAGAGAGAGAGGGAGAGAGGGACAGAAGGAGAGTGAGAGAGAGTAAGTCATAGGAACAGAAAGAGTCTCAAAAAAAAAAAGAAAAAAATTAAATCTAGACATTTAGGCAATAAAGGATTGGGTAAAGTCCAGTCACACTAAGCACAGGGCCTAAAAGGTTTAAATTAGAATGTTTCTAAACTGAAAAATGTATATAATTTCATATCAATTAAGGTGGTAGGCTCTGACTTTCTGCCCATTTCAGTGAGTCACGAAGGCACAGATGCAAAGCAGTTAAGACGCAGAAAGAAAATGGAAGAGAACTACAAGGCTAGAGCTTTTACTGTGGCTTCCAGAAGAAGCAGTAGGAAGGCCAGGCCCACAGCACAAGGCCTCACCGTGGTCCTTAGGCATTCCCATGCCCTATGTTTGTCAGGTTTGGAATCCTCAGACTGAATAGCTGTAAATCCATTCTCACAGGTCATTTTTCTTGGAAATTAAAAGAAGCACAGAGGTCTTATGAATTTATGTGAATCCCATACCTACTCTGGCATCCTTTTAGGTTTTCCAGACCTACAGTTGAAAAAGGCATTTTGTAATATATAACTGTATATGTGCATATACATTTATGTAAACCTAAAACTAAAAACTAAAATATCCTTTCTTCTTGTATGTGCTATACTGACATTTTTGCCTTTATCTACTTAGACTTTATTTCGCTATGATGTGGTCATACACTAACCCATAGCTACCCTTAGACTCGGGACAGAGGAGACTTTTCTCAGGGGTGCCTCCACTTTGTTTACTTGGCTGTTGTTTCTCAACATTCCAGGTTCTTTCTCTGAAGTTCTCTGCTGGCTGTGCTGCTGCACATAAGGGATGTGCTCAGGGTCACTGAATGCCTGGAGGCTGAACCACTGCCTCTGTGTTGGTCCCATCAGAAAGATGCTGTACACAAACTTTGCTTCCCTCATTCCTGCCAGGGTCCTCCCAGCCAAACAGAAAACATACTGGCAATTTTAACAAAGAGAATTTAATATAAAGAGCTGGTTAAATATGCATTACAGGCCTGAGAAGCCTGAGGTAACAAAGATATGGTGACTGTAGGATGCAACTAGCAGCCCGAGGACTGGACGAGGAGAAGTTAAGATACCAAGACCAGTTATTAAAAACCTCAAGGCTGGTCAAGTTGGACTCAGGCCCCTGAAGAGGACAAGCTGGGAGCCTGGGAGAGACACCTGAAAAGTCAAAACACAAGTCTCCAAGGTGGTGCGCCTGTCAATTAACATAGATATCTCTGTTTGCACCATATAGTTGGATCCAGGGGGAAGAAAAAATTACTAGAACCTTGAACCAACTCTTGCTACATAAAGGGCTGGTGATACTTATTGTGTGTTGTTTCCTAGGTGGCGGAGAGGAAAGGCAGCAAAGAGTAAGAAGCAAGACCTCTTCCTCCTGCAGCCTTACAGTCTGCCTGACTTCCCCCGTGTCTCCCCATTGAAGGAGCCTAACAAGGACTGAGCTGGCAAAGCAGAGCTGTGCTGTCCCCACCCTAGAATCACCAAGATTGAGGAAAGAGGACAGAAAGCTGAGAGGCAATGGTTTAGTTAACTAGCACACCCATTCCCTAATTTCTCCCGCACAATGCAGGTTATATATATTTTTTAAAAAGCCAAAGGGTGGAGTAATCCACAAGAATACAATTACAGAGAAAATTCACTATTTACCTTGAATTTGACAGTTCCTAGAATTCATGGAGAAATAATTCACTTATAAGAAGAGTTAAATTCTGCACTGAGGTCCAAGTTCCTATACTTGATCCTCAGATGAGACAGAATCTTTAATTTTTATTTTATCCTAATAAAACATCTCATTATACAAATTCTATAACATGAATCTCTGTCCTTACTCTAGGGAAAATCACTTTCTGCCGCCAGAAAAAAACCTGGTCCCAAGGACTGTTTCCTTCCCTAGCACACTCCTACCAGTCTAATCCACAGATGTCGAAGCCTCCCTGACTGAAGTGTGATTCTGAATATCTGAGATAAGTCTGGGGTAATAAACGGGGGAGGAAGCTTGAGACAAACGCAGACACTAAGAAAAGACAAAGCCACACAATCTTTGAAACTCTATCCCAACAACTCGGTTCCTTTCAGTTCTCTAAGCCTCACTGCTAACTACCCTTCAGTGAACAAATAGATCCTCACAGTAAAGAACTACTCGACCCAAAATGTTGTTAGTGCCAAAGTTCCAAAACCTTGGACTAGATAACCTAATTTACTTGACGGAGTCCCGGCCCACAATGATACTGGTAGTTCGTATTACAATGCGTTTTATAAGGAGAGATGGGACTCAGAGCATATCCATTCCAATCCTCCCCTAAGAAATATCCCCTGCCATTTCACCCTCATTCTTGGCATCTCTGGAGTCTGAATGCAAGGCTGAATGCAGTTCTCAGGTAATTCTGTCCTGCCCTGCTTGGGGATATACACATCTCTGAAATATTCACAAGATGCTTTACATTTTCTTTGGTGACCACAAAATAAATGTGTCACAGCTCTGTAAAGTTTCAAGAGACCACAGTGACATTTGTCAATTAAAAAAAAAAAAAAAGAGGGAAATTCTTCTTCATGGCCTACAGGGTTTCTTCCAAATACTAGGAGTGTCTGTCTGCATTCACCATAAGTCTATGAGAAAAACTATGAATTAAAATATGCATGAACTGCTATGATGGAGAACCAGTGGTCATGGGTATTGTGTTTCAATTGAGGCTAACACTTTGGATGATTCTCACTAGGGAATAAAGGTTCTGGTTTAGCCCTGTTCCTGCAGTACATGATGCCCCAGTCCCTGGTGTAGGAAGATTTCCAGACTCCTGGGCCAAAAGCCACCACAGAGTGCACCAAGTAAGCTCAGATATTGGTAGGCTTCAAAGAAGGGTTTCCTTCTAACCTCGCCTGCCTGCCTGAGGCTCAACATTCCTGTACGTGCTACTCTTACTACTTGCTAACACCTCATGAGTATTAAATCAAGAACACGCTGAAGCCACCCTAATCCAGAGTTCATGTTTGTCTGACTTCAGCAATCACACAAAGAAATGTCATCATCCCAAAGCATCCAAAGCCTCCAGAGCATTAGTAAGTAATGTAATGACAGCTTTTTTCCAGTCAGAAATTGGAGAAGTCTGGGGAATAGAAGCCTGTGGCTTAATTTTGGCTTTCTGCTGCTTTCCCCTACTCTGTTTCTTTGGAAAATAGTTGAGGTTGAGGTGCATTTTGTATAATTTGTATATAATTTAACAAAGAAGAAAGAAAGCAGCACTTTAACATGTTCCTTACATGAAAGAATGAATTCTTTCTCTGTTTGTGGAGTGAGTAATCTGTTATCATCCCGCCCACTGAACCGCCTTCGACTTGAAACATCTGAAAGCAAGGAAATTCAAGTTTCATCAGTAACTTCTAGGAAAAGCACTTTCCCTTTCCCTTTCTTATGTCTATGTGTTCTGGAATGAATCTCAGTCAGCTGGATACCTATTAAAGACACAGGTTGCTGGGTCTCTTATTTAATAGGTCCAGGTGTGGCCTGGGAATTTGAGTTTCAGACGAGTTCCTAGGTATGCTGGTGCAACTGGCCTGGGATTAATCTTTAGGTATCACTACCCTAAACAGTATAATCAGTCTCTTTTTAAAACCAAAGAATTTTCCTGTGATTTTCTCTTTAGGAAACTTCCATGGACCCCAGTTACCCATTGAATGTGGTTCATAATCTTAGCCTGATTTTTTATTTATGTATGTATGTATGTATGTTTTTATTTATTGGTACTGGGGATCGAACTCGGGACCTTGCACTTGGGAGGCAGGCAGCAGAACCACTGAGCTAAATCCCCAGCCCCTTAGCCGAATTTTAAAGATCACCGAAATCTGGCCGATTTCGCATGGCTCCTTCCTAAGCTCTACCTGAGATATTTTCTATTCTATGAGATGCCATGAGCTTTCAGTGCTGTGATTCTTCTCACACTGTGCCTTCTACCATCCTTGCTTGAAACAAGTACTACTGATGCTCTAAGAAACAGAAAAAACACCACTTTTCTTTCTCTATCCAAAGTGAACTCTGATATTGTAACATCCCCGTTCTAGCTTCTTCGCAGTTTGCTTAGAGCAATAACTGAGCTCTCCTTATTTCCCTTTTTGTCCAGATCTTTCAAATAATCTACATTTTATTTTTAAAAACACCCTGCATCTTTATCCAGTCACTTTGATGGGTATTTGGGCTGTTTCCAAGTTTTAGCTGTTACACACTGTGCTGCTGTAAACATGGGTGCACATATGTCTCTATGGTATGATGCTTTTAATTCTTTTTGGAAGATACCCAGGAGGGAAATAGCTGGGTCAAATGGAACCTCTAATCCTGCTTTTCTGAGGTGTCTCCACACTGATTTCCACAGTGGTTGCACCGGTGTACACTCCCAGCAAGAGTGGAGAAGGGTTCCTTTTCCCCGCAGCCCCTCCAGCATTTGTTATTGGTTGAAATAGAAAGCAAAGTTTCAAAGGGGAAGTAGGAGGTTGAAAGAAAGGAAAGAAGGAAAGAAAAAAATACGAGAAAAAAAGAAAAAAATTGGAAGCAAAGCTTTTGTAAGTAGGGTGGATAAGGGGTGGAAGGGAGGGAAGGGAAATGGGGTAAAACAAGAACTAAAACATATCATGTACAGGTACAAATTCCCAATTATGAATGTGATCATAATGTATACCTAAAATGTACAATAAAGATAGTTTTTAAAAATCTACAACCTTCAATGACACTTGCTTCTTTAGAGGACAATACAGGCAACGTGGAGTCTACAAAGTAGAATAGGGAAAAGGAAGGAACATATTGTGCATTTTGGAATGGCTTCCACTGAAAAAATCCATATATTAAAGAAATATCACATTTCCGGTATTTTTAAAGATTAATTTAACTCTAACATTAACACTCTATAGGAGTGGCATCCTAGTAAATTTAAGTACAGACATTTTAGAGCCCTCTTCTCCTCTCGGAAGCATACTACAAACTATCCAGAAGGGCAGTGGAGCCTGGGAAATAGAAGAATGACTTCCAATAGCCAGTTCTCCAAGGCAATGTCACCCTTAGTATCCAGCCCTATAGTGAGGTGCCCCTGCTTCCATTACAGGTTTGAAATTTAGGAATTCTGGTTGAAGCTGGAAATTTAATGGCAGGGTCTTTCTTCGCTGAGGTCTGGCTACCTCTCTGTAAATGGCCTGTATGTCACTGTTATTCTTGCAGTCCCTAAACCTCCTTTGAAATAAGTGAAGACTGAGAAGCCTCAGTCTACCCTCTGCTTTTCTGTGAGTTTACCTTAGTGCTTACTTTACTCTCTACAGACTGTCCCCAATCCATGGCAAAGACAACTATGGGTAGCTTCAGACTCACCTTCTTCAGATTTGTAAACTGAGTGAAGAGAAAAATTCTTCCGAGCAGGTAAGGTTCTCAATGGAGAAATTTGATTTTTGTTTTGTTTTGTTTTGTTTCATGCTATTTTTTTTCTAGGTCTTTCTACATCAGAAGACTGCCTGGGTCCTTATTTTGCCAAGACTTGTTCAGAAAAAAATTTGTTTTACCTCTCTGCAATCATACTGTTTGTCAGAATAGAAACGTTACAGAGATAAGGCAATATACAATTAGCAATATCTTCATATACCCCCTTGGATATGCTTTGCCACAAAAGTAGCAACTATAAGCTATAGGGATGTATGCTGATGGTGGAAGATGCAACTTCAATATGGAATGTATGTTCGGTGAGTATTGTGCACTGATCATCTATCCATCCTTTGTGTAGTATGTACTCCAGTCACAGATAACATTATTTTCAACATTCGTGAAACCCTATAATGTAAATATAGCAGTTTGTAAAACAGCGTGTATTATGTGATTTTATCTATGTCAATAGATATGTGTAAGCCTAGAAAAGATATTTGCAAACATATTTTGAAATATTAACAGTAGTTAAGTAGTAAGGTTATGGTTGACACATTTACCTTTATAATTCTTTGAATTTCAAATGGAATTTTATAACAACTACATATTCCTAACATATTGTAGATAATAGATAGCTTCCATTTAAAGATATCATTGATTTTTAAAAATCCAGTACTGTTTTATTACTATTTCTTAAAGTGAATCTTAATGACAACATTTACCTGTTTTAAAAATCACCTTGCAACTGTAAACAAAAATTTCAAGTCCGGTGGTGGGTGCCATAATTGAGTCCCTTACAGGCAGATCTGAGACACATGTTATCTTGGAGTTGCATGGAACCCTAGCAGGTCAGCAAGAAAGTAAGCGGGAACAGAAAGTGACATGTTCAGCATGGTTATGGAGCCAGCTGTCATTTGGACAACTAAACACGAGTTACACTGTTGGAGAGTAGAGAAACACTGTCTCGAAATGATCCTATTTAAGAGGTAAATGAGTTGGGTGTATCAGTCCGCTGTTACTAAAGCAAATGCCTCAGATAAATTTCAAAAGGAATGGTTTAATCTGGCTTGCAGTTTTGGAGACTCAATCCATGGTCAGCAGCACCATCACGAGAGTTACACATGGCCTAGTAAGCTGCTCACTTTATGGCAGAAAAAAACCAAAACTGAGAGGAAAGAAGGGGAAGGACCAGGGTTCCGCTGTCCCCTCCAAAGGCCCATCCCCAGTGACCAAGAAGCTTCCACTAGGGCCTCACTTCTTAGTGGCTCTACCTCCTTTCAGTAATGCCAAGCTATAGACCAAGATTTCGGTACCTGGGGCTTTGTAGAACACTCAAAATCCAAACTGTGTCGGGGGTAATCGTATGCCTATCCCAGGGAGTTACTGAAAGAGCACTGTTCCCAAGGATTATTAATTACCAAGCGTTTGTGACCTGCTACTCATGCTTCTGGACAGAGAAATTCCCCACGATTCAAGGAAATGTACAAAGATGGTGACTGACAATGTCCGCAAGAGCACGCTGACAGTGCAAGGGATACGAATGAAGCATTGACAGTGTGTGCTACAGTCGGTGCGTGACATCAGCCTATTCACCTTCAGATCTCAGATTACAGCGCATTCCCGTCTTACCATTTATGCACACCCTTACAGCATCCATCTCTGTGTTCCACATCCTTACTCAAAAAGACCTGAGTGAAACAGGAGGCTCCAGTCTGGAGCTGGGTTTAGGTAGGTGGAGTGGTGAGTTGTTATGCACAGCACATGAATACGAACGTAGGAGTAATGCACAAAGGTGGGACTGAGGCATGGAGCTGACGACCTCAGCCTGAGCAAAACAGAGGAACAGCAGTGGGGACTGTGTGTAGCCAGCAAAATTCCACCGCAGAAGAGCAGTTCCCGCTTGTTGCTAGAGAAGTTCTTTTTCTTGGTGAAAAACAAATCCTTATTCTTGTTTTCTAAACCATATTCTTCTCCAATTTCAGGAGGTCCATTATTCTAAGGAGTTCTTTAATGTGCACTTTTTTTTTTTGGAGATGGAAAGAAAAGAAATGAGCCATGATTCCAGTCAAATGGATGTGGAAGACAGAGAGAGCAAATAAGGTTCAAGGACCTGAGGGGCTGTCTTGTTCCTGAGAATGTAATCGTTCTAGGAATGCCCAGCAGTGCTTAAAGCCAGCTGGGCCTGTGCATTAAAGGTTAACCTGCAACTGAAATCTGGCCCGTACATGTGCATACATGTGCTGCTCGCCAGATATATTAAAATAGCCTGGAAAAAATATTTTTCTTTAAGAGACTTCTTTTAAACATGTATACTGTACACTGGGTGACATTTTAGAAATAAATATTTATTGTATATACTCCAGTAAAGTTAGGGCTCTAATTTTATCTCTTTTCTTGCCTTCCCATGAATCTAGCACTAGCTTTTATTATTTGATGTGAGGCAAATCCATCTGTCCATTATTAGGCCCAAGAAAATTCTAGGTGAAAACAGGAAAAGAAGACATGGAAAGTGGTCCATTTTAAGTCTTGAAACTATCATTGTTTTTTCTACAAAATGAAAATGTCATGGACCTGTTGACAAAAATGGTAGAGAAAAATTTAGATACCAAATATGATAAAAATTGATATTTCTTCCAGGTAATATATACCTTTTTTATTTTGTGGTAAAAATCTTAATATTATGCAGGATGTTCAATAAGTTAGATATGAAACCTCACTGCATATAGATATGAAATATCATTGGTTATTGAGCTATTAATAATTTGTTGGGTTTTTGAAATTAAATGGATCATCTTCTATAAAGATTTACTCTTACATTAATGGGGACAGGCCACATTAGTATGCATTTTATTTCATGGTCCATATTAATTGATTAATTATATGTCTATTTGTTTTCTTCTAAAGCACACCAAGGGCCGGGGATTTAGCTCAGTGGTTCCGGTGCCTGCCTCGTAAGCACAAGGGGCCTAGTTTGATCCCTGGTACCAAAACAAAACAAAAAATAAGCCCAAAACTAAAGCACACCATATATAGGTACTGAAATCTTTCTGGCACATTTTCTGGCCAAAGTGTCAGTCACATTTTTAGCTGCAGTTGGCTTAGGGTGATGAATTCTTGGGTGATACTTCTTTTTTATTTTCCTAATCTTTTCCCATTCACTGTAGAGAAAAATTGCCTATCTGAATTTTACCTTGACTCTGTCCATTTTAAGTGTGGTATATGTGAAATGCTTTAGCACATGCCTTTAGAGAAATTAAAAGATCTCTGATCTAGTCAGTGCTCAGCAACTCAACAGCAAGTCTGTACTATAGCTCAATCCATTTTAAAAGTGAGGGAAAGACCTTTCTAATTCCCCAGGGAAGAAGGTACCTCACCATTCTATCTAGATCGACTATATCTATATCTGTAACTGTATCTGTATCTGTATCTGTTTCCGTATCTATGTAATCTATTTCTGTATCTATACCTGTATCTATCATCTATTTTATCCTTCCTATGCATACCGCCTAGCACAGAGTCTGGCTTGAGTTTAATAAATGCTTGACTCTTAGTACATAATAACAAAATAATAATCACTATTCAATGTATGGTATATAATAATTTAATTAATAAAGTGATAGAAAATACATGCTTGCCACTTAACAAATAAATATTCAATGGCTGAATCAAGTAATGAGGCATGCATGAATATTTTGGATTTTTCACCATTATTCATCAGTAATGAGTCCATGGCCAGTACTGAGGGGTTCTAATAATTGGACTAGCAAGAAAATTCTTCTTTGCATATTTTTTTCTGTCCTTAGGCAAATACTGCTGCCCAGCAGTACTGGAAAATAGAAAATCTAGCAGACCTTAGAGCAGATGGTCTCCTATGTTTCTATACATGCAGCCAACTGATATTTTACTAAACTGAATGGCCAATTAAACTCAGAATGAGATTGGCTTTTTTCTCTCATCTATTTTTTCTCTCATCTATTATTAATCCATATGGATTAAATCAATTCTTATATTTTAAATTCTTATTTTCTTTAAATCTCCTCTTTTTTCCATATATAACAATCCTACAAAGTGAAAGATATATAATGAAAATGTTAAATATAAATAATAAATATATCAAATCACATATTGTGTAAAAATCATAGATTAACATATACTATTTCACTTTTGAAACCTCATGAACATTACCTTTTGTGGAACTAGCCACTTTGGGTCCATAACTTATAATAACTTTCCCAAAGTCACTTCATTAATAGTGACAGAGTAGAAAATAAAAGCAAGGTGTGTATTTTAAGTGTATCATTTGAAAAAAAAAGCACCATTTGTAGTGCTACAAAAAGAGCCAATAATAAGCCGGGCGTGGTGGTGCATGCCTGTAATCCCAGCACTTGGGAGGCTGAGGCAGGAGGATCTCTGTGAGTTCAAGACCAGCCTGGGCTACATAGTGAATTCCAGGTCAGTCTCAACTACATAGTGAGACCCTGTCTCAAAAAAAAAAAAAAAAAAAGAGCCAATAATATCACTGTACTTGGCTTCAAGAATCAAACTCAGTTTTATTCCATTGGACAAAAGTACAGGAATAGCCTTATAAGACCTTGATTAATTGTATGTAGCCTTTGATGTCTGCAGGATGTGTGCGAATTCTTTTTGTAAGGGAAAAAGAATTTTAAAACATAGAAGCCTTTGCAGTCCGCTACAGTGAAACTTACAGTTCAAATCCAGCTTTACTCTGAGATGACTCCTGAGGCAACAAATATCTAGACCCAGAGACAACTTGCTGCCAAGAGGGATTAAAGAATTTGTGAGTCACTTCTTGTATTCTACAATGGATGACTAAGAAATAATGTGTGTTTATGGGGTTGTTAAGGCGGTTACATGGCATCCCCTGGTGGGTGGTGGGAGTGGTTGTGGTGACTTGTATTCTTCCACTCCCCTTTAAAAACCTGCATGCATCTGGGGTGAGGTCACCTCATTAAGTCCTTCTTCTAATTAAAAATATATCAGACCTCCTCATTTCCTTCTTCTATCTTTACTTTTCAGATATAAATAATAGGATTCAACAGTGTCTAGAACAGAGAAGGTATTCAGGAAACATTTTCTTTTTTTGAAAGATAAGTGAAAAAAAAAAGAATTTATTGAGTCCTAAGTATGTGTCATACTGCGTTTTGGGGATTAGTGAAATGAATAAAAATCTGCACTCTTCTTAAGCTTACATTCTAGTAATGAAAAGACAATAAATAAAATTTAAATGTATAACATGAAATGCTCATAAGGGCTTTGAAGAAAAGTCAATCTGCACAGAGGAAGACTATGTATGAGACTTTGGATGATGGTGAAATTTTAAAAATAGATACCTCTGGTATTAACAGGGCTTGGAGCACTACTACCAATGAGGCACACACACACACACACACACACATACACACACATTCTAAAGTTACAAATAAAACTGATAAGCAGTTATTAAAACATATTACAGCTACATACTTTGAAATATATCTTCGTAATAATGAACTGGAAAATCATGTGTAATGTTTTCAGGATTGTTTGTTTGACACAGGGTCTTTCTACCTAGTTCAGTTTGGCTTTGAATTTAAGGTAATCCTCCTGCCTCAGCCTCCTGGGAACTGGGATTACAGATGTGTGCCATCACTCCCAAGTATGTGTAATGTTATAGCTTTTAAAAGGCAGAAAATAATCAAACATTACTGAACTTAATTATCAGTGTGTATTTCTGTAATTATCAATATTGTATTAGTAGACCATTTTATGTTTCTTTTATACAGTTTATTACATTTTCCTTAATCTAAGGAAAATCTTTATGTAAATGCTCTGCTGTAATTACCTAAATGGTCAAAAGTAACACATAATAGTATTCTAAATTTACAAATTTAGAAAGTTAAAAATAAAATTATTTTCCTTATTATGAAAAAGACACTTTAAAATATATTATATTTTAAAGAAAATTGCAGTTATAACTCAGAAATATTGATATTTTAAATGGAATTTAAGGTTGAATTTTAAAAATTTTACTGAAGCATATAGCTAAAATGCTTTAAATAGTTTAAAGTATAAAATTATCCATAGTTTTTAACTTTCAATGTCTGTCCGGTTTGCAAAGAAAGAACATTTATATATTTCATACATGTTCAATCTAGTCTTATATCCCCACAAATTTTATAAAATATAAATTGTTTCATATTATAAATTACCTGTCTACCTTCATGATAAACATTGTGAATATTACACTAATTCATTAGTATTCCCAGAACCACATATTGCAACATAAAAAGAAACAAGGAAATGGATTTTAAACATAATCAGGAAATTAAATTTCATTAAACAAGACCTTATTACTTTCATGCTATCTCTGAGGCAGCATCTAACAAGCTGATTAAATTATCTTTTCCTCTCCCCGATGTATTAAGTATATATTGGTGTGTAGCAAACTTCTACTCTAAACAGCAAACATTTTCTCTCCCTGTTGTTGTGAGGAAGAAGTCTAGATGTATCATAGCTCAGGGCCTATGGCTCAAAGCTTTTCCTAAATCTTCCATGATGGAGGAGATGGTTGGGTAGTATCTCAAAGCTTAACTGGGACAAGGATTTCTAGAAGCCATTTCTGCAAGGGGACAGATGTCAGTAAATGCAAATACCAGTGTCAGCAACTATATAAATGCTTGACCAACTTCCTTCTACCTGGAACCTGAAAATATTCCTTGGTATGAAGAATAGGCTGCTGGAGGAGCTGTAGGGTTTTAAAATAGTATCTATATACAATTAAACTATATTAGTTCTGAGGTTTTGAAAAACCTGACTATAAAGATGTAAGTAGTACCTATCCCATGGTTTGGGGAAAGTTTTAAAGTTGAAACTTCATTAATGTCTTCATAAACTCATCACTAGATTAAAACAAACCAGTGTGGTATAATAGAGCAGACCTCTTAATTTTTGTAATTCAGTAGATATTGAAATAATTCTTTATTTTTTAAAATATGTCAATGTTGTAACTTTTCTGGAGGAGGTGATAGGAACATGAATCCATCTATTCCCTGGTAGCAATGATATGTGCTTTTCTCCTTCAACTCTCTCTAGTGTATTCAACATCTCAGGCAAGCTAAGGAAGACGCCAAGTTACCCATCTGACCCTTACTGGGCAGAAGGTGTCCACTGTCGGGAGAGCACACTAGTGCATCAGAAGAACTACAGTGCTGATGTGTAGGACGGGCTGGTGGTCAGGTCCATGGGAAGGGAAGCCGGTGGTGGGAAAACAGGCGCCACCCACACATGGAAATCTGTACATCGTAAATCAGATTGAACTTGGTTTTATCTGTTGTTCAGAGCCAATCCTAGTCTTTGTTTTATTTTTATTATGGGTCTATGTTTAATATGGTTTTAATGGATAAATTTCACTAAGATTGTACCATGTCTTGAAAATGAAGACAACCTCAAGGAACAAAGAATTCAGCAATAGCATCTGCTATTCTTTAATTAATTAGAGTGTCCCTAATAAGACCCAGAAGAATGAATGTCCCGTTTGAACACAATTATGTCATGTCCGTATGATGGCTTGCATGTGGCAGTTTTGAGCTTCCTGTTTCTCCATATGTTTCAAAAATATAGACAATTTAAGCATGTCACAAACAATCTGTGTTAGGTTATAGGAACCAAATGCAAAAGACAGGTTTTGTCATTTAATTTTGCATATACTTCACAGTAGGGTTTTTTGCTATTTGCTGAAGTTAAAAGTGTCTCAGTGGTAGTTAAAGTAATTAGCTATAAATTAGGGAGTTATTTCAATGTTTTATAATATAATTGTTTTTAATAAGTCCCAGATTAGCCTGCAATCTGGCGATTTTTATCCCCAAGTTATTTTGTAACACTCTTTGCTTCAAATTTACTGTCTTTTTTTCTCCCCTAAGGAGGCTTATGTTCATCATATCATGGTAACCAAATTTTTGGTTTAGAAAATATGAGCATCAAAACTTTTGCAAAAAGAATGTGTGCTTTACTTCATAGTATCATTGTATTACTTGCCAAAGATACAAAGGTGGAAAATAGAAGAAATACTGCAAATTGACGGGCAACCCAAATGTCTCTCTCTATGGCCTAAGTGTAAGGCTTTCTTGTTCATAGTAAAATGTGGGAAAAATTTTTAAATCAGCCCCTAAGAATTCACCATGATTTGAGACATATGCATGAGCAACACGAAGTACAGGTTGATTTGTGCTGCTACATTTACTGGCAAACAATGGCCAGGTGCCAAAGCCAGGTCAACCCACACAGCTGTTTTCAATGATTCATTTCCCATGATTTCCCAACTGACCCATTCAGAAGGAGAATTGGAATTTTTAAATCCCAATTTCTAACCTTATTGCTTCAAGGAGCCTTCCCTTTCGATTGTGGGAGCATTTTAAAGGCTAAAGTGAGAGTCTGGTGTGCTCAGAAGCAAAGTTGTTCCCGTGAGTAGAGTGTAAGCAGGCAAGAAAGGCTGAGAGGAAGAAGTGAAATGTTGATTTCGTGGTGAGGAACTCCAGAGCTCTGACTCACAGTGTGAGCATCTCTTAAACCACACCCGGGCTTCAGCCTGACATTCCGACTGCACTGACGTTGGCAGGTACAGGAGGCTCTTTCACCTGTTACTACCACTACTTTTCCCACTGTTTGGAATGCACTTCCTTCTTCTTTGTTTGAGAAATTCCTGTGACTTCCAAGATGCAATCAAATTATTATAATCTCTAGAAGCTTCTCCAGAGCCCTTCGAGATGGATGAGGTCGTGCATTTTGAATACAACAATGTGGTCTCCAAAGGTGTGAAAATTGACTCTTGAAAGGAAAAAAAAATCTTATTCTTCTTTGCATAAAGCACCAATGTACATATAGTGCATAAGTGAATACAGTAATAGATATCATTTTATCAGTAATAGATATCAGTAATAGATTAAATATCAGTAATAGATTTCATTTTGAGAAAAACAACTAGAAGAACATGTCTAAAAAGTCTCCTTAAGGAGGTATTAAGCTGCAGAAGGTTGAGAAATCCCAGGTGACTTATCACCCTGAACCTACTACTTAGCTTGTTTTAAGTCACTGACTTTGGATGGTTTGCTGCTCAGGATCACTGAAGCAAAATCTGATGGACATACCCTTGCAAAACGCTCCTCCTCTTACCCTAGTCATGATTACAGCTTCTTGAAGCTTAGGATACTGTCTTGCGCTCCATTCCTTCTCAGGACCAGTCACGGGGCTGGAATGTAGCAGAAACTCAGGACATACCTCTGTGTTCAGCGGCTGTGACCAGATCCTAACTTCAGAGTACTACTCAAGACAGTCACTCACACTGCACTCCACAAAAGAGACTTCAAATCCTTCCACTTCCTTCAGCATTCTGTGATGCCTGTGATGCTGCTTCGTTACTTTTTAGTCCATGAGCAACAACTGAAAGAATGATGACTCAAAGGGACAGTTACAGTCATGACTTATCCTGCTCAAATATCCAGCAGACACAGTACTTTGGCTCAGTCACCATGAGGGTGTTTACACTGCATTTCCCAAAGGCATGGCCCCTGCAAGGTAACCATGCCTGTAGAGGACATTGCTATGGTTTATATCTAGGTGTTATCCAAGATACTCCTGTTCTCAGAGATGGGGCTTTCGGAAAATGCTTGGATTATGGGGCTACAGCTGACTTGCTGTTAGGAAGTGGGTCTGGCTAGAGGTGTGAGATGAGAGGGCAAATCTCCCTCTCTCACTCTCCCCTTCACTGTCTGGCCACTAGGTGAACAGCTTCTCTCTGCATCAGGCCCTCCTGCCAGTCTGCAGACCATGTAAGAACCAAAACTTCTGAAATGTGAACCGCAATTAGCCTACCTTCCTTTAAGATGTGAGTGTTGGATATTTTGTCTTAGAGACAAGAGAATGACTAAGACCTAAGCATTCTCACTGTAACATCGGTGGACTCTTGAGAAGCACTGGGTGCCAGTTTGTGGCTTTCTACAGTGGGGCAGATTCTTACAGCTGCTTTTATTACTTGAAAAGTCACTACGGAAAATTCTTCTGGAAATTATTTGAACATGCTGTGATTTGAACGTGTCTCCTGTAGTATTCATGCTAAAGCTCAAATATGTTCTTATTAAGAGGTGGTGCACGGAGGAGGACATTCACTCATAAGGGCTCGGATCTGTTAGATGCTAGCCGCATCGCATGAGAGAGGCTTCACCTGGAGTTCCGGCCTTTGTTCCCGCCTGTCTTTTTGCCACATGAGGACACAGTGCTCTTCCTATCTGGAGGATAGCATGAAGTGCCATCTTGCAGCAGAGAGCAGAACCTGCCAGACACCCATCCCACTAGGCCTTGATCTGGGACTTCCTAGCCTTCAGAACTGTGAGTAATATGCCTCAGTTGTTTATAAATTATCCAAGCTTAGGTGTTTTGTTTAGCAGCATAAATAGACTAATAATGATGATGATGATGACATTATAATAATGAAGATGGTGATGAATGTACTGTATTTCAGCCTACTTGATAAATGTTTCATTTTATTCTCCCAATAGTTCTACAATGTAGATGTTATTATTTTCCTTATTTAAGATGAGGAAGGCATGAATAAAAGCAAGTAAATTATTAGCTCGAGGACTTACATGCCTGGAAACAGCAAAGTTAGAATTCAAGTCCAGGCAAATCTGACTCCAGACCTTAAGCTATTAAAACACTATGCCAATTTTTAAAATCTATTTCAAAAATACATAAATAAACTGCTGAATTCTAAAAAAGTGTAAGCAATTATCATTACCATTAACACGATTAAGTAAATGGACAGGGCATTTTATTTGCAAGCAAGATGAATTTTTTTTCAGTGCATGGATTGAACTCCGGACCTTGCACTTGCGAGGCAGGTACAGGGCTGCAGAGCTAAATCTCTGGCCCAAGCAAGATGAAATTTTGCTTTGGGACAGTTATTTCTAGTTATAGGTTTATAAAAAGAAATATTACTCCCATTCAGTAATAAGTTGAAAACTACATTCCAAAGAAAATACTGTGATGTGTCCCAGAATTGCATAGCCTAAACTTGTTAAAAGTTGATGATAGAAATATGTCATAGTGTGTTTTTGTGGGGGTTTGACAAAGGGAAGGAAAGAAGGAAGGGGAGAGAGAGAGAAAGAGGAGAGAGAGAGAAAAGGAAGGAGAGAGAGAGCCTAAAACAAAATTCTAGCTCTTTGCTTTTAAGAATTCTCACTGCCCTGCTCCCATTCTAACTGCTGACATGAATAAGTTCTTTTCAAGGGTGTTTGTATTACAATAGGACATCA
The DNA here is from genome assembly GCF_012274545.1 of Fukomys damarensis. NCBI lineage: Eukaryota > Metazoa > Chordata > Mammalia > Rodentia > Bathyergidae > Fukomys > Fukomys damarensis. Next base: position 23,927,538 of record NW_022900940.1, on the reverse strand, counting down.
GTGAATTTTTTTAAAAGCTCAATATGGGAAGTGACTGCATGCTTCAGAAAGAGTGAAATTAGAGCAGAACTTTCCCATCTCTACAGCACATTGCATTTTCCATGTGGCAACATTTCATTTGGCCCCTTTGAAAGACTCAGGCACAATTTCATAGCCCTTGGGGCAAATGACAGGAGTGGTGTTCTTTAAGCTGATGTGGAATTTAGTTCGTAAAATTACATCATTAAAACAGATGCAACTGGTAATAAAAGCAGAATTTAGCTCTTTAGCTAAGACATTTATCCTACGTGTTATTTCAGATTTAATTCTTGCCCTGAAAATTCTTTTTCTCCCAATCTGTTCTTTGCTGAGCAAATTATCTTTTCCTAAGATTTATCAGTAATGCAGATTTACTTTTACTCATCTGCTGTTGTATTATTGGGGAAAAATAGGGTCTAGAGGTAGGTATGGTCTCTGGATTAAGGCTCACAATCACTACTTCCCATTAATGGCCATGTGTCACTGGGCAGACACTGAATTTCTTTCTTTCTTTCTCTCTTTCCTTCCTTCATTTTTTGGACAAGATCTCATTATGTAGTTCTGGCTAGCCTTGATCTCACTGTGTGGTTCAGGTTAGCCTTCAACTCACAACGATCCTCCTGCCTCAGCCTCCCCAGGGCCGGGATTACAAATGTGTGCCACCACACCCGGCAAGACGCTTAACTTTTCCCAGGCTCAATTTCCACATCTACCCAAATAATATATTTACTTCTAAAGGTAAACATAAGTTGAATGAAAACAATGTATAAAATTTTAGCTCCACCATCCCCCATCCTTTCCGATCCTTTCTTCTTAGCCATCACTATTTCCTCTAAGACCTTCTCAAACTTCTCATTCTCTGGCGGTGAATGCTATTGTCAGAAATACGTTTTTATGCTCAGTTTGCTTTCCTGTTTGAGTTTCCTGTAAAATTTCCATGAACAATCAGAGACCAGCGACAAACAGGAAAGATAGAGTGGAGGAAACGGTGTGGTTTCATGTCGATAGCCAACCGCTGCTGCTTGTGGCTTGAGTTAAGGCAAACTGAGTAGTAAACGGCCAGAATGCAGATTTCTAAAGTCACCCTGAGAGCTCCAGCCATACAGATGTTTCTCAGGATGCCAGCTGGAAATGATGAGGGAAAGCTGTAAGGGACACAAAGAGTCACTAGAAAAAAGTGACAAGGCACACAGAAGAGGGACCCAAAACTTGTAAAGAAGGAAAGACAATGTTTCTTCAACTTCTTTTTCATGTTTAAAAAATTATCAGACACTTTATCATCATCTGGTGAGCATCCTGTCAATGTTTCAAAAACATAATGCTTCAACATTTCAAATCCAGTTTGTAGGTGAGGAAACTGAGGTTCCCAGAAATTAAGTACGTGTCTGGAGTTGAACCAGCTGGTCAGCAACTAGATCAGGTTTCAGACCCAGGAATGGATGCTCACTTTACATGCTGAGACCTAGTCATGTGTAAGCCAGGATGTGCAAGTCAAATTTAGGCAAAAACATAGGCAGTCTGCTAATTTCCATAAGCAGATCACAGGGAGGGGAGAAAAAAACGAATCCGAGAAGTTCTTCAAGTGGTTACACAGTGTATACTGTTGGCTTGCTAGTGCTCTTTCCTCCATCGTTCAGCCTTCCCTTTTTATCTCCATCTGTTTCTCGCTACAAGGAAGCAGCTACCTCCCCAACATTTCTTCCCATCAGTTTGAATCCACTGGCACAGGTGACTTGAATGTCATATCAGACAACTGTATGACCAGGGGACTACAACCCTTCCCTGTCTTCTCTTGGAGGAACTAGTTTGGAAAGAGCTATTATTTTTTAGGTTTGGGTGCATATCTATTTCTCAACCACGAAAAGTGCACACAAGGACCACTGTCGTGATGGGTGCCAGCTACGTCACCTCTTTGCTGCTGACCAAGAATCTGTAGCATTAGAAACAAAACTTTGGGAAAAGAAGTAGTTACTCCACAAAGAAAAAGATCGTTGTCTGGGACGAGGCAGTACAACAAATTACCACTCTCCAGGTAGGGAAACAGCACGGACTCCAGAGGTAAATGAAATACCTTTTAGTCCTAATTCTGTTAGTTCCTGGATGTACAACATTAAACTTTGGTCCCTATAGTCAGTGAGGTGAAGTAATAAATGAGAGCTGCCAATGTTCAGTAAGTAATTGCTAAATGAAAACATGATAAAGTGCCAGGTAAATACAACGTTCTCATATTGGTATGACTTTGGTCATTCATTTAAAATTTTCCTTATCCGAGCTTTGATGGGATACAGTTTGGGGACTTTTTCCCCTAGTGTGTTCAAGTACCTAGTAAGCTCTTGGAACATGAGAACAATATTTTCTACATTCTTTGTGTTTTCAGAATATCTAGCAAAGATCTACACGTAGCCCTTAACAGCCCTTGCTTAAAAACCACATGGAATCTTTGTGAGGATTTACAGACTAGTCACACTGGGAATCCTATCCCAAATTTCACAGCGCTTGTGCTAGGTCTTGGGTGAGTAAATATTTCTGAGATAGGTATTCAGGGCATTAATATTCACTTTTATTGAATTGTGAAAATGGGTGAATTTTATCAAGTTTTGACCTAACGTTTCAGCAGTCATGTTCAACAGTAGTGTGGTCCTAAAAATTTGGAACGTGAAGTTAAGCCCTTGCAGTCCACCTTGCATTATGAACTTCCATCATTGAATTCTGTTTCTATTATGATTGCTTTTGATATGTTTTCATACATTACTTATGTTCATGCTGATGTTCCAAAGGAACCTCAGCCTAGTTCAGTATATATTTTGATGTAAAATTACTTAACTATAAATGGAAATTTTACATTTCAAAAAATAAATGTGGAGGGACCCCCAAATACTAATAAGAGAATATTAACTGAATTTCACACTTTGCACATAAAAAAAGCACATCCTTGTAGTATCTGAATTACTTGGTGTCCACTGTTTATGGCACTGTCCTTTTTGAATGGTGGGGAACTTTCACTCATAAAGGCCATGAATTATTGGAGAGTGAAGACATGTAGATAGCTGGAGGATACCTGAGGATTACGTGTACTGTAATATAAGTGTTAAAAGGACTAAAACTTTACTATGGATGCCAACATTTCTTTCATATGAAAATGGGGAGCAGGAATCTTCTACTTTGCTTTGCTGATCGTGCTCCAGTTGAGGTGAGTCACTTTTCGCCTATTATTTTGCAGTAAAATCTTTGAATAGCTTCTCATTACATTAGAATATATCCCCAGAAGCCTGAAGCTCAAGGACCTATTGATTGTGACCTCTGCCTAACTCCAAGGGCTTCCTCTGCCTACCCCCATCACATTCCAGCCACACTCTCCCGCATTTTCTATGATGAGTATGCCATGAATATCCTACTGTCTCACACAGAATATGCTCTTATGCTACTCCCTCTGCCTGCAGCCTCTCCCTGTTGCTCCTACCCTAGGACAGCTCTCACAAGCTGTTAGGTTTCTGCCCAACTAGCATTTCCACCCAATTTTCCAGATTTTGTCAAGCTATGTATTGCAGCTCTGAATTTTCAGAAGTCCAGTTAAGGTTTATAGGTCTTCCCTTCGTAATAAGTAGTTTTATCCCGAGGTTGATAGGGATCAAGGGCAAAGCAGGAACACTTAGATTGTTTACATACCTCTTGTTTCCTCCTCCCAACTCTAGTCACCCAGAGATCAAAGTTGGGGAAATAGAAAGTAGAAAACAAGGCAAAGTTTTCAAGCATAAAGTTAGCCACAAATAAGCCAACAAACCCAACAGATTTCCAGGGCTACTCTGGATAAGACGAGTTAGACACTGTTTCTGAGACCATTTTGGGGGAAGCCATCCATGGCCACTACATACAGGCCGTTGTCAGTCCCAGGTGCATGAGGCTCTTCCTACCTTCCAAGATCCTCTGGCTCGTGCCCCTTGGGAGGATTTTGGCACCCTTTTGGGTCCATCTTTAGCCAGTACCCTTCTCTGTCCTTCTCTTATGCTACATAGGTGAAGAGTGCAGGTAAAAATGGATTTACATTTTGATAACTTAAATGTATTACAACTTTGTAAATTTCATGTACAATTATTTTACGCACGTGGTATTTTCACACTATTTCTGAAACTTAATTGGCCTTATAAATCAATAATTCACAATCCGCAATGTATCATACATCATGTTTTCTTTATCAGCAGGCATCCCAATAGACAATACTTATTTTTCCAATCATGTGTTCATTCTCGCATCCCTAGTAGTCTGTATTCTCTTTCTTGTTCATTGCTTCATTCCCAGTGATTAAAACATTACAAATGCCCAATGAGTATTGACCAAGTGAATGAATGATAGAGCAGAATGAGGAAGGAGGAAACAGAAATGTAGAAGAAAACAAAATTCTGGTCTTACATTTTCTTTCCATTAGTATATATTTGCATTATGCAATTGCATTATATTCTTGGGGAGTCGGTACACACACAAATCATATTTTAATCCTTTCTACTTCCTCTTCCCTTCCCACTTCTCCTGTTTCCGTTCTTCACAGTTTACCTCCCTGTTTCTCATCATTTAATTTTTATTTCTCTTTATATATTTTATGTCCTGAGTGTCTCATATAACAGAAACAATGCAATATTTAATTCTGAATTTATTTTACTGAGAATTATCAAAGTGCATCTTTTTCCTGCCAGTGACTCAAATTTCTCTTCTTATGACTGAGTAGTACTGCGCTGTATGAATATACTCCACACGTTCTTAATCTTTTCATCTGTTCATGGACGTATAGGTTGCTTCTAAGATCGAGTTATTATGAGTTGTGCAGCTATAAACATGAGTACGCATGTATCCCTGCAAGTTAATAGTCTTTAACTTTTTCAGAAAGGTATCCAGAAGAGGTTTACTGGCTTTGGGTCACTACACTACATGCTCATGAAACTTCTCTCCTAGCTGTCTTCTTTTGCAGTCCTCCTTAGGGGTGAATTTATTTTGCCTCTATGGACTGCTGTAAATTAAACCAGTATTTCTGATTAGCTAAAGAAAGCTTGTTATCACTACAGTTAAATTTTTAAAATTTCTGCCAAGCTAGTCAGGAACCTAGGAGAAATAGTTCATCAATTTTAAGAATCAAATTGAGTTGTGAGAGACATTCTAATAGCAGTCCAACAATGAGACAATGAATTGAGGGGATTGTGTGAACGCTGGTGTGCATTCCGGGCGGCTGAGTAGTATCAGAAAAGGCTCCCCTGTGGGAGGGGGCAAGCAACAAGAGGCAGCAAGCGCAGCCAGGCTGCGGGTCAGCTTCCACACCCCTCTAGGGGGCGCCTCATGCACTGCAGACGCCACACCAGCATAAACTGTGGCTCTGTTTCCAGCTCAAGCAAGACGTGAAATAAACTGATAAAGTGCAATGGGAAAGATTCCTATTGTGCCTCCATATTTTCCTCACCTATTTATTCTGTGTTAATTAGCTTGAAAGGTTGTTTTAAAAAGTATTTTAAAAGGGGGAATCTGACAAGAGAAAGAAGTTTGTTTAAATTCTGAATTTGACGTCCATGGATCTCTCTGAGTCCTCTCTGAGCCTTGGATCACTTCAGCTAAATACTAAGAAGGTTGTGTCTTACTAATAATGTTGTGAGGATTAAATAAAGTCAAAATTGTGCCACATCCTACACACTCTTTAGTACAAAGTAGGTGCTCGGTCAATGATAGCTGCTGCTATATCGTTTGTTATGGTAGTTTTACTAAAGAGCCATCTTAAAAAGGAGTAAGACCTGACATGAGTAAGACCACACAATTCTGACAGTTGGTTGCAATATATCAATGCAACAAAGCAATTTACTTAAGCCATTTTCCTGAGTCCTTAATTCTGTGAACAAACAATGACAATTCAATTAATGCAAGCACTTGATACTCTTCAGCAAAAGATATAACAATTTCTCTACATACATGAAGTGATCTTTATAACAACTGGTCAAGATAAATAGAAAACATACTCCATCTCTGAAAGGATATAGTATATAACACAGAAATATCTAACTTTTCACTCTTCAACCTATTAGAATGGTTCCTTCTTTAATTTATATTTCATTATACCCTAACGTTTCCAAGAAATTAGAAGGTATTTTATACACTTGTATACACACACACACACACACATACACACACACACACACATATTGCTTGTGTGAAGACATCAAATTACATAAAATATAAGATTATAGTGTATGGGGTTGATATTTTGTACTTCAGACCTAGCATTACATCAGTTAGTTTGCAAATGCATTTCAAAAATAATTTTGTATTTCATATTTCAGTATTGATTTCACCTACACTTATCAAATTTATATTCTGCCTCTTTAATTGCCAACATCTTGTTGCCTCTTACTTTCCTGGTCTAAAAATATATACATTTCTGCATACCACAGATTTACTTTGAAATAAAATGTCCCTAAAACCAGATACAAAGAAGCACAAATTACTTTCATTTTTCCCTAACTCTGTTTCTCATTAGACTTGCCCCTAAATATGTTTGGGTCGCTCCAGTTTTTGGTAAGTCCACATTTGTATAGGCAAATGATAATGGCATTTTATTATTTAGTTCTCTACAAATTACCTTATTTTTGGCATGGTATTTGGAACCATGAAAATGAAATCAATGAATTTAGAAAACAGTTTAATAAGCTGAAATACAGTAAGGCATATGAAATATCAACGAAGAAATGCCTGTAACTCAGTGACGAATGGCATGAAAATGTGGTGAAAGTGAACATTTGGGAGAACCTGAGTATAAAGTAATCAGTAATTCTCCATGCTAATGCAATTTCGTGGGTCTGAAATTATTTCAAATAAAAAAGATGTTTAAAGATGACTTGTGCCCATGTAAGATGGTATCTATGTCCTATGACTTTGAAGACTATGATGAGGTGATTGGTGAGACTTAAAAAGTACCCAGCATGAACTAAATAGGAGAGACACCACACCAAAGCTCAGTCGTTCCTAGAAGGCATGCATCTTTCTTATGAATAAGATCTAAATAGTTTCAAAATCCAGCATGAGTCTTCCACGTCACCCCCAGTAAAATAAAATACAATGATATAATACATAATAAAATATAAAGGATCTCAAATAAACTTTGCTTTGAATACAACCTAAGTCACTAGTAAGTGTTCTGGTTTAAAATTACCAGAAGAATGAGTCAAAGGTTTGTAATCTCTCAATTGTCTAGAAAACCTATCAGGCATCTGTAACCTACAGCTCCGCCATCGGGGCTCACAGGTGTACCTTGGGAACAGAAGCCATTTTCACTGTAAACAGAGCAGTGTGCAGTAATGTGCAGGGGAATTGAGTGTAGTCTCTGCAATGTTCTTAAATCCTTTATTCATCTCAGTATTGTGGCATTTTATGGTTTCCCTCATGAGACAACTCCAATTATTCTCACAGTTTATCTAGGTTTCTGGAAAATTCTGTTGGAACATTGCCGTCCTACCCCATTTCACCTGGTGATGTGTTTATTGAGGAATACATTTTACCTTTCCATTTTTATTTCTGAGGAAAAGCTGCTCACTAGATATTTGTTTTCCCTGTGGTTCTGTAAGGGAAAGACAGAAAATGAGAACCTGTGAAACAGAATAAATAAATTGGGTCACCAACGTAAGCACGCACTTTGATCCTGATGCCCTGACCTACTTTTCAAAGCTGAGGAAAGAACAAGCTCTGTCTTCCCTCATCAGTATTTCCACAGGAATTTTCTCAGTGAAATAGTAACACAGAGTATAAGGAAGCTATCTCTATTCCTGAGAGAAAATTGTGTATTTTTAACTCTCACAAAAATGACTATTTTGTTCTTTAACTCTCAAACAATCTTCCCCTTTGGTGGTTCAGTAAGGACAGAAGCTGGTATAACCTGGACTGGTGTTCTGTGGACAAGGTCACTATAATTCCAAGGATCCTTAGTCTTTGCAGAGTTTTGAAATATAAAAAAGTCAAGATTTGACTTTTAAATCAGGTAAATAATTGAATTACATAATTATATGGAATTATTGCCTCTTTTTCAGGAAAGAAAGTGGAAGTAGTTTGGATCACAATTTGGATATCATGAAGAAAATGTAATTTATTGCATGATTATATTTACCTGAAAAAAAATCTATAAATTTCAGTCAATTCCAAATTACCCATAAGGGCTAGTCACAGAAAGGGCAGAGATAATCTGAATGTTTTTTTTATTTCTTCTTCTTCTTTTTTTTTTTAATTTGGCAGGCTTCGTCTTGCCACAGGGTCTCTGTATATTCTATTATCACTCACACACAGCAATGTTTTATTACAGTGTATTGTTTCTTTTTTATTTTCTTGGATCTGTATGCATCTTAGTAATAATTGAAATAATTGACTTAACCAAAGATCCCTTTATTAATACAATTATTTATGCAGCCAACGATAAGCAAGTATGTTATGGCATTGGGCAATAGAAATAGACAGGATAAAGGCATGGTAATCCGCAGATGAGACATTCATAAACGTGAACTATACCCCAGAAGGGTCACTGCTGTGGCAGAGCACATAGAATGCGAAGCACCAGGGCCACATCCCGGGGAAGAGGAGCCCTATATCCATGCTGTCTGGTTTTGGTCCTGCTCTCACTAGCTGCATGTTTGAAACGTTACCCAGCCCTGGGCCTCAGTTTCCTCATCTGCAAAATGATGACAATGGTACTGTACCTACCTCATAAGTTACTTTGATGATTGAATGAGAAAACACTTGTAAAACACTTAGAAAAGCATCTACCTCCAGAAGTTTATTCCTCTTAACTGTGATGTGAAACTTCATAATACTGCATTTACTAATTCTACTTGAAGAATTTTCAGGAGACCTGGTGTTGGAGTTGACTTTTTAAGGAAATCTTAGTACAGAGAGCATAGATTTTTTCTCTCCCAACATCCTGAAAACACCACAGACATTTCCAGATTTCAAATTACCAACTCATGACCAGTACACAAGTTCTAAGTTTCAAAGCAATACTCTTTGCCCAAATTCTTACCCTTCCACCTTGAAGAAATCATTACTTCCTGCTGTAAACAACTGTCATGAAATCATCTCAGAATTCCCCCACAAATGATTCTAGTTTTGAAAAAATATTCTCAACCAACAGATCAATTCTTTCAATGTAAACGCATCTGGAACATACGTCCTGAATTTTCCTAGGCTGTACCTGGGCTTCTGACTGAGAACAGTCAGTGATTGAATGGGGCTCAGGATATTCTGGAACAGACTTCATTCTCAAACTAGTTTGAGACAGTGGCTGAGAGTAAAATCTGCCTGGCTGGATTTATTAATCATTAATTACTATATTTTGTGTAGACTCAGACATTTTAGACTATCAATAAATTATTTTAAGTAAATTCTGGTCACTGCCAACCAATAAAATGTCTTTTCTTATGTATCAAAAAGAAAACAAACTTTGTATTGGTGAGTAAAATATTAAAATAGTCTTATATTAAACATGAAGTAGGGGCTGGAGATTTAGCTCAGTGGATCCACCACCTGCGTCTCAAGCTCAAGGACTTGAGTTCAATTCCTGGTACAAAAAAAAAAAAAATGACCTAGTCTAGGATAAACACTTTGAATGCAGTAAGGAATATATACTCATCCTTAAAGGTATAAAAGTACAAGGGACTTAGGGATAGGATGAGTTCAAGAAGATCCTTGTATCAGTGGAATAGACTGGAAGACACTAAACTCCAGATGGACTCAGCTGCCTCATCTTTGAAAAAGGAACTGACCATCCCTACTGGAGGAAAGATAGCCTTTTTAATAAATGGTGTTGGAAAGACTGGATCTCAACCTGCCAAAGATTAAAACTAGACCCTCATCTTTCACCATGCACCAAACTAAAATCCAGGTGGGTTAAAGATCTAAATATTAAAACAAAACACTAAACTTGCTGGAAGATAAGTTAGGCAGAACTCTGGAAGACATTGGCATAGGAAAAGACTTTATGAACAAATCCTTAGTAGCACGGGAACTACCAGAAAGAATCAACAACTGGGATCTCATCTTATTGAGAAGCTTCTGCACTGCCAAAGAAACCATCAACAGAACTAAGAGACAACCAACAATGTGGGAAAAATTTTTTACCAGCTGCTCCTCAGACAAAGGACTATTATCTAGAATATATAAAGAACTCAAAACAGTCAGCACTCTCCAAATATAAAGACTCAATTCTAAAATGGGCATCTGAAATGAACAGACATTTCTCAAAGAAGTAAAAGCAGCAAGTAAATATATGAAAAAATCTTCCACATCACTGGTCATTCAAGAGATGCAGTGAAAACAACACTGAGATTCCACCTCACCCCACAAAGAATAGCTGCTATCAAGAAATCACACAATAACAAATGTTGGAGGGGTTGTGGGGAGAAAGGAACCCTTCTCCATTGTTGGTGGGAGGGCAGACTGTTGCAACCACTATGGAAATCAATATGGAGATACCTTAAAGAGCTGGGACTAGAGGTTCCATTTGACCCAGCCATCCCTCTGCTGGGTATCTTTCCAAAAGAATTAAAAGAATCATATCACAGTGATATATGTGCACCTATGTTTATAGCGGCATAGTTTGTAATAGCTAAAATTTGGAAACAGCCCATTTGCCCATCAGTTGGAAACTGGATAAAGAAGATGTGGTTTTTCTATAAAATGGAATACTACTCAGCCATAAAGAATGAGAAATTAGATTCATTCATAAGAAAATGGATATATATTGAGGATATATTCAGTGAAATAAATAAGTCACATATGTGTAAATACCAAATAGTTTCTCTGGTATGAATAAACTGTAATAGTACATAAGATCCTAATGAGATAATTCAAAATGTGAAATAGGAAGAAAGGGGCTAAAGGTGTAGGGAAAGTGGGAAGGGTAGGGGAAAGGGAATAAGGGAAAAGAAAAAAAAATAGAGAAAATGAAAAAATAGGAATAAATTGCAAATGGGGAGGGGAGGAGGGGGTGAAGGAAGGGCAGGAACAAGGGGAAAAAATGAGAACCAGGATCTGTCATGTAAAGGTACAAGATCCCAATAATGAATGTAACTGTACTGTATACCTAAAATGTACCAATAACTCAATTTTAAAAAAAGAGAGAAGATCCTTATACCTACCTTGAGGAAAAGAGTAAGAGGACAAGACATGGAGACAAAAAAAGCAAGAAATCTTCAAGGAGGCTGCTGTAATAACCAGTTAATATTTTGTTTTATTTATTTTTTATTTTTATTTTTTAATTTCATTTTCCAGAAGGTACAAAATCAGTATGAAAAGATCCCATGTACTACTTTAATCCAGCTTCTTTTAATGGTAAAACTTACATAACTATAATACCTATTCAAAACCAGGAAACTGATCTTAGTCCATATTGTTAAGCAGACAACAGACTTTACTCAGATTGTTATCAGTTTTCACATATTAGTAGGTTTATGAAATTTTGTCACTTGTAAAGATTCATGCAAGTACTATCCCGGTAAGAATGCATACCAAAAGACAGTTGATAAGATCTTGAACAAAGAAAAATGAAGCAAAGAGATCCAATATTCAATGAATATCTAGAGCATAAAAGAACTTTAATAGTTCAGAGCTTCGATTCTGGAGCCAGATGGTGGCAGGCTGCATTTTCACTGTAACACACATCAGCTCTGTAATTCGGGGTGCTTTGCAAACTGTCAGTGCCTCCGTTCACCTAGGTGGCAAAGGAACAGGGTAATAATACTCTCTAGGACTGTAGTGAGAATTAGAAAGAAAATAGTTTATCACAACCATGGAAAAGTAGCCAACACCTGATAAGTGCTATGAATATTCTATTACTGTTAAGTGACACCCAGAGACTGATGGGTGGGGAGACGGAGAAAAGATCGAACCTTGGACTTGTTTTCTGGCACACAGCACTGGTACCTACTGATACAGAATGATGGGTTTGGTGGGGGAAGAGGTCAGTAAAATTTGAGGTGTATTTTCTTACAAAAGAGCAATAGAGAACTCACAATAGAACTGAGGTTCAGTAATATATGTCGTTTGTATCCCCTACAGAATCTGCCATAAAGCTCATCTAGAAAGAAATATTGCTGCTTATGACAACATACTGTAAGATGTTTTCTCTCTTTCACATGGCTTGCCTACTGGGTTAGTGTGATAACAAACATCAGACTACACAGAACACAGAAGGTCTCCTGGGAAGTCCTTGACAGGCATAACATGGAGAATTTGGTCACCACATTATAGGAGGATATTTTCAGGAGTCTTGATGCCTTTTTGCATCCCTCCAGGTGATTCACACCCTGAGAAGTAATTTACCAGCAGCTCTCTTTCTATAGCCTCCGCTATTGTTTTTATTTGGTCTCAAGTCTATAGCAATATTGAATTTAAGGTAGTCTGAGTCTTTCTCGTGAACCTTTCTTGATGTACACATTCTGGAAACCTGCTGCATTCTACTGGCTCTAGGCTTTGGGGAGAAATAGCCAGTCAAAGTGCAGCAAGGCATTTCTCTAGAAGCAATGATTGCCAGGAAATAGGCACTGTGTCAAGTTTTACAAATCCAGTTTGGTCTTCTGGGAATTTAAGTCAAAAAGAAATGGAAGGAAAATGATTAAGTATTCCCTTCCAGAAGAATTTTAGAGAGAAGAATTGTGAGGATCCTAGGCCCTGCCCTCTCACTTATTCCTCTCTCTCTTTGAGAAGTGTCTGTAGAACACACCCCTTTTTCCTTTAATTGATATTTCCTTTTATTAGTATTCTATCCTGTTGCTTGCAAGTGAAGAACCTTAACTCTTGAATCTCTATTGGCAAAAGCAAACTGTTGTTCAGAATATAAAGTGGAGCAAAATTCAAAATGTCAATCTGGTAGTTTGTGTCAGTATTGCATATATGCTTATACTTGACTTCCCAATTTTACATCAGTAATTTCCCTAGAAAAAAAATTCAGACAAGCTCAGAGAGATAAATTTATAAGATAATAATAAAAAAATCTAGACTTCACATGTATAAGAAAAAGATTGATTAAATAAGCTTAAGTTGTACAAATGTAGCAGAATAGTTTGAAATAATTCAAAATGATAACACATATATTTCCTAACTAGAAAAGAATGTCATGACATATTAAGCAATAAAAGCAAAGCACAAAATATGCCTCATACTTGCAAACCAATTTGTATAGCACAGCCTGTGCTTGTGAGTGTGGGTGGGAATGCCCGCATGTACGTAGGGGCTGTGTGCAAAGAAGTTTGAAAGGATATGTATCAGACTCTGAAAATGACTATTATCTCTGGAGGTGGGTTTTATGTTGCATTTTATCTTTGTTTTATACTTTCTATGTTATTTATTACAATTGTGCAAATAATGTGCCATTTATAATGAGAATTTTCCTTTTAAAAATGAACTTTCCTCACTCGTGCAGAAGCAATGTGTATTTCCTTCTACTGCGTGGGCACAATTGGCCCATAGCGGAGGCAAACTGAGACTGATGTTTGACAGACAGAGATAGTTGTCTGTAGAAAATGCCCAGGTCTACCTGTGTTGAGTGAAGAGGGTTGAGCCCGAGGCCTTGAATAGTCAGAGCTCCTCATATGGCATGTGTTTCAGTCTCCTACGGTTGCTATAACAAATTGTTATAATAACTATAATGACTATACAAAAACTTGTTGGCTTAATAACAGCAGAGATTTACTTTGTTACAGTTCTGGAGGCCAGATGTTCGAAATCAGTACCCCTAATTTGAACATAAAGTGTAAGAAATGTTTGTACTCCAGAAGTGCTCAAAAGAATCGATTTCCTTCTGTAGCAAATGTCCTCTCTCTTACACCTAAGGACACTTGTGACTGCATTTGGGACCCATCGGGATAATCCATGGTAATTTCCTCATCTGGCAAATCTTACATCTGCAAAGATCGTTTTTCCACATAAGGTAATATTTACAGTATTCAGGAATTAGAAACTGAAATGTAGGGAGACAGCTTTTCGTCTACCACAGCATGTCATCATAAAAATGAAAATTTTCCCTAATTTTGATAAGATTATTGATTTGCCTTTTTATATATTAGACGTATACACTTGATCCTATAAATTAAAACAATACTAGAAAGTAAATGTAATAAGTTTCAGAACAATCAAGCATCACTGAGATTCTAAGAAGATAATGAATATATATATTTGAAATCTTTACATTTATAAAGTTTATAAAACTAAAGAGTCTAAATGATCATGGTTCTCTGAAAAAATGGCACAAACAATGGGATAATCAATGTGATTAATGAAAGCAAGCGTTTGGAGAAACCGACAATGGACAGTGATAAGAAAAGTGGTAGAAATAAGCCAAATCCAGTTTGAAAGAGGCTAAGGAAGAAAAAGATAACCAAAATGTGGAGAGAGCTGAAGCTGTAACTATAGCTGCAGACAAGGGCTGCACAAAAGCTGTGGTCTTTGGCAGAGGAAGACAGCTATTACTACTCCCACCTGGAGTGAGTGGGCAGATGCTCAACAGTGGACCAATCAAAGGGGAGCAACGTATTAGGGAACACATTCACGCGGTCCCTACAAGTCAGGCTCCGAAAGCAAGGTCAAAATGGAAAAGGAAGAATGATGGATGTGGGTCTTGGGGAAGAAAGAATATATCCTGAACATGCTGCTGCAGAGCTCTAAGGGGGAAAGACTAAAACATCTTGGAGGCAAAAGGGGAAACAGGAGAATTTCAAGAAGGCAGATGCGTCCATACTTCAAATGCTCACGAGTGGTCAAGCAAGACAAGGAGTGAGAGATGTTCACTGATGTTTTAATTTTCCTTTTTGTTGTTGTTGTTCATTTTGGTACCAGGGATTGAACTTGGGACCTTGCACTTGCAAGGCAGGTGGCAGAACTGCTGAGCTAAATCCCTGGCTCACTGATGTCTGAAGACCAGCTCTTCACTTAACGAGGCCAGTTCGGTTAACTAAGCCAGTTCCCTCATGCTATTGAGATGTCAAATACTTGTCACCTCTTCCCAGAATAATACTTTTATTTCTGTAATTACTCTTACAGTTGTCATATATCATCTGGTCCAGAATATTGGCTTTCCATTTATGATAATAATATATAGATTTATTCTTAGTGAAATGTTTTTAAAGCAAGGACAGCTTATTTATATTTTTAAAATTATACAAATACTATGCAGATATGATGCAGTTCTCAAACTGTGAAGGTGACACATAAGCGAATGGCATAGGAGATGCACTGCATCTTCAGTGTGGCTTATTTTCAAGATTCGTTTTGCATGCATTGATGTAACTATCCAAGTTTCCTGTCTGAAATCTTAATTATGAGTCACCATCTTGAGCAAGTAAAGATGCAAAATACACCACAAGAGTTAAGAGAAGATGAAATATTAACTCTCTCCAGCGTTTTGCTGAGTAGGCAGAAGGATCATCCTAGAGACGGACTGTATCTTATAATTAAAGAGAAATCCCCTGATTAATTGCATGGAGAGACAAAATCATTAAACTGGTGATGTTAGGGAAAGATTATCGCATTATTTTTCTTTGGCTAAAATAAAGTAAATGGTATAGCTTTACAATTTGAGTTTTGTTATTCGTACTACTGCCCATTTGCTGACAAATTTTCAATACTTACAGATTTATTCAGGCCTATTAAAAGCCTCAAAGCAACCAGGAAGTGTTATAAATATTTGAGCAGAGAACTGGATGTTTCAAATGTCGAATAAATCATTTCAACTGGAGCTCCTGCTCTGGCTGTGTTGCTGCAACGTGACCGCCCTTGGTTTTGTGCTCACTGTGTGATGTTTGCCCTTTACTAATTCAGTCATGGCACATCCGTCACTGGCTGAGGAAAGCTCTGTTTTCATTTCAAAGGGTTGTTTCTCAACCTGAAAACTAATAACAAGCAGAAACATTTGTGAGAACAGTAAATCAATTTGTTTCCTAGTAATTAGAGTTATACAACCATCAATATTATTTCTGTGCAATCAGTTAGCTTCATCTTGCAGGTGGACAGTTTTAGCTGTATGCAGTGTAATAATCCACTGACTCCAATAGCTCTTCCTGTAAGGGTCCCACGGAACTGGGGCCCACCTGTAAGTCTTTGAGGCTTTGACCCTTTCCAGAGGCAGCTCTTTTTTCATTTTTCACATCTGAAACCTTTAGATTCAGGCACTCCTGCATACGTAGGAAATAAAGGATGTTCTCTTCTTTGGCCATTGACCTCTGCTCAAAATCAAGCTTTAGCCAGTATTCTGTTTATGGGTGTTGCTAAAAATTAACAGAAATATGTGACTTAGATTTGACATTTGTATTAGCCAAGCTTTGGGCCTAAGCTCTTGATTCTCTGAACTGCCCCTAAAAAATGGTGTATTCGTTTCATACAATTTCTTTTTTTTTTCTTCTCTCTGCTTCTCCCTCCCTCCCTCTCTCTCTCTCTCTCTTTCTCTCTTTCTCTCTCTCTCTCTCTCTCTCTCTCTCTCTCTCTCTCTCTCTCTCTCTCTCCTTCCTTTCTTACTTCTTCCTAGTTTCTGGTGGTTTCCATAAATCCTTGGTGTTCCTTGGCTTTTCATTGCATAACTCCAATTTCCGCCTCTGTTATTAGATGACATTCTTTGCATGAGTCTGTTTTTTCGTCTTTCAAAGACATCAGTCATACAATTGGGCCATACTGTAGCCCAACATCACCTCATCTTAATATCTTCAAAAACCTTATCATATCTACAAAAATCTTGTTTCTAACTAAGGTTCATGTTCTGAGGTCAAAGTGGATATAAAAATTTTGGGTAACATTATTGAACCTGATATAGATAGATACCATGATTTGCATTGGCTGAACTGCAGTTTTTCCCAGCTTTAGCAACCAGAGGAAGGATAATTCTTTCCTCAGATCTAACTCCTTCTCTCCTTATTGCTACTCAATGTGTGATACTTTTGCCACCACCAAACTGTTATGTCAAGAGCCCTATTAGGTGGCCTAAATGGCTGGGGAAGAATCTTTATGCAATTTGCAAATTCAGGCTGAGGCCACAGATATCTCCCCATTTCTGAAGTTCTTAGCATATTATAAAATGAAGAAATATCCAAAAAGATTAGGAAAATTGGCAAGACATATAACCCATCGTTCCCCTAATAGTTCCACTAGGAGCCTTATGGTTTCAAACTTTAGCCTTAGCTGTGGGGCCATCTTCTAGCACAACTCTGTTCAGTTACCACTTTCTGGTTTGTTCAGTTATATTTATGCAAAGGTGGTGCCACCATGCAGGTATTTCAGGCCAGAACAAAGCTGAGATTGTGTGTCTATAAGATGCTAAAGCTGTTTGGCATCTGGGAAATGAAGCCACATTAGAGTGAGACTGATCCCAAGGGATTCAAAATATCAGTGATTGACTCCAACTGATAAGGTCCTGGGGGCCTGTGGATATGGCACAGACTGATGGGCACCAAGCAAAATCTGGGCTGAGAGGAATAAAGCATTACAGCATGAGGTGCTCAGACAGAGCTATAAGATCATTTCATGAGAGTAAGCAGAAAGAACCTGTAGGTTCCCTACAGCCAGCTTTTATTGAACATAGTTTTTACTTTGCATCCTTCACTGTGGCTTGGTGCTTTATACTGATTACATCACTTAACTTTAAATAGTCCTGTGATGTAAGTATTTTTGTAATTCATGTATTATAGATGCTAAACCTGAAATTGAGAGATGTACAGTGAAAACTTTCAAAATTATTTTGAGACTGAACCTGACCCATGAGTGTCAAGAGGCGACATTACTAGGTGGCAGGTTGGCTTCTATTAGTAAAGTATCATTAACTCCCCTCCTTGGGCCTTCCCAATTTTGTGTGCCAATTTCCACCCTGTCATGCAAAATGGGTTGTGACTGGGCCATCACATGGCTGAAATAAAAGCAAATAAATGATGAAGCCATTAATTTTGTGTCTGAGAATAGAAATGGACTCTTAACTCTAAACATTCACATTATAGTCTGCTTTGTTTCTCTGTGAGTGTGAATTGTACTTTATAACTCTTAATCCATATAAGTCCTATGCCCTGTGTTTCCTCTGCCAATGAAAGATTATGCCTGGCTCTGAATGTTATTGTTTGTCCTTGGAGTGGCTTTCTTCTTTTTCATCTTTCTCAACACTTTGTCTTGAAATGGCTCTTAGATGTGATTTATTGAATAACCAGGTCGAAACCTATTTCTCTTGGCTTTCGGGACCCAACCACTATCTCTATTCCATTGTAATTATGCAAACTTGGCATATGCAACTCTTCCTTGGCCAAGAAGGATTATCCAGGATGATTAGTGCAGAAAATAAACCCTCATCTCTTTTCTGGAGCAAGTGGAAAACTTTGTATTTGGTTGGGCTGATTTGCCCTTAGGATCATAAGTCTGACTAAGCAAGTCAGAAGAGCCAACTCTCATCTGTAGGGTGTGGAGTAAGGAGAAATTAAATTTTACAACCTGCCTTGATAAACAGCAAAATCAAGGGAAAATCCAAAAGGTCAAGTCTAGATGTCTGAACAAAGAGCAAGGCTTACTCCAAAAGGAGCACAAGATAAGCAGGAAATGATGTGGACTCTGGAGAAAGCTTATACACCTGCGGGCAAGGTGAGGGTGATCAAAATCACTGTGTTGATTTGGCCAAAGAGAAATCTACATCCAAGAGTAATCTGTTCTTCAGTGGCTCCATCCTGGGGCCAATGGACCAAACCTCAGTAGTCTTTCTGCACATTTCGTAGAGATGAATGTACCAATCTGACAGAAATGCTTTACTCACAAGCAGAACCCCTGCCACAGTCCACTGTTTAATGAATTGCCACTGCAGAAGGAGTGTATTGCAGGCATTTTGACAATCCATGCAGTATTTCCACTATTAAATCTTTAATGGGATCAGAATGATTTTTCTAAAAATCATTAGACTAGAAAAGATCCTAGAATATCTGATCCTCTACAGAATCTATTGAACAGACAGAGCAGCCTGTTGGACGGAGAGGGAATTCATTGCAAGGTATTTTAGCAGATCCTTTTGTAGTGTCCTTGCTATTAAGTCATGCAATGGGTGCTGTCAAGTTTTGCATTTTTTTTTTTTTGGCTTATGAAAATCACACCAGCCCATCTATTATGTGCCTACTACTAGTTAGTACAATTTTACTAACCCCTTCTTTCTTCTTAACACAGAGGTTGACTTTCTCTGCCTTTTTAAGTCCCAACATTTTCTTAAATGCTGTCATGGCCACTATAGAAAGTCCAGAGGGGAAAAAAGTCCCCCAAGAGACCAGTAGAGTTGTCTCTTTGAAGCATTTGTCCATTTTAATCAGCCAAGGACTTTTCTAGAGTCAGAAAAAGACCACAGATCTGAGACTGAGGTCATCAGTACTTCTGAGCAGAAAAGGGCTTCCTACTGGCGATTTGGATGAGAAACTTCCACACAATTAGGCCAATGACCTCTGCTTTTTTATGCTCTAAGTGCTTTCTTTCTTTAATACTCTTCACTTTAAAGAAGGTACAGGGCTCTCTTATGTTTGTGCATTAATTTCAAATTTAAAAGAATTCCTGGCATGTCTGCTGAAGTCACTTTGGATAATTCAAATTTCTGATGTACTTCCATCCCTACTTCTTCTCATTTTAATATAGAATATGAACATTGGAAGTCATTCTTTGGAAATGCTTCTCAATTCTTTTACTTTCTGTTCTAAGGCAAGAAACAACAGAAGCTAAGAATTAAAATTAACATTTCAGCTTTAACCTCCGATGGAAATGATGGCTTCTTCAAACCTCTACCAGACAGAATATAGTTGTCACATCAGTGGCCCAGTGTATGTCAGTTTTTCCAGGAGGTTTGAAGTGTACTATAAACTCTGCAGAGAAATACTCATGTTCCCACACTTTGGAAAAAAGATCTTATCACATCAAGTTGTCTTATTGTGAGTTTATATTTCTCTTTCCTGCTGGACTAAGAAGTCCCATCAAGCAAGGCTAATGGTTATTTCTTTCGGTAAAAAGTGAATGCTACAGAGACCTAAGATAGATGATTTCATTAAAGTTGCTGAAAAAACACAAATAAATGAAAGTATAAGGAAAGGTCTCTGAAGATGTCTTCAATGTAAATATTCTCCAGTAAAATGAAGACAATTAGACTAACCTAAACTAGGGTTCAGCAAACCATAGCCAAATTATCCAACCCCTTGGTGTCCTATATTTTAATGAAGTTTTATTGGAGGCCAGCATGCTACTATGTTTCTGTGATATCTGTGACTGCTTACTCACTACCACAGCAGTTGGATTGTTGTGTTAGGGACTATATGGGCCACAAAGCCAAATATTTATTACTTGATCCTTCGGAGAGAAAAGGAGCTGACTCCCTGACTTAAATGACATAGAAATATAGCATACAAATAAATAAGAAATAATTATTAAATGATCGCTAACAGTTAATACGACTAAGCTGGTACTGTTGTAGGATTTTCAGTGGAAACAAGATGCATTTTACCTCTCTGAGGAATAGGTCTTTCAACTTCTGAAAGGCACTGATTTTAACAGCTGTGCCCGAGTGAAATCATCATTGAATGGGCCCCATGGAGATGGTGTGGAGAGTAAAGTCAGAAGGATGTGAGTTTAGGAGATAAAGGCAAGAGTAGAAGTGATATTTTGGAGGCACCAATGGCAAACAGCAACTATGAGAATAAAATTATCCTCCAGTCTCTCCCATTCCTTTTTTCCTGAAAGAATATGAGAAAAGACATTTAATTCTGCACTCGATGCAGTGTAAAGACTGAAACTATTATACTTATATACTGTATGAAGGAATGACTTCAGAAGCTGAAAATCTTGGTGATAAATTGCAAATACTTGCTCTCTGCTATATATAATTATTGTCTTTTATATTGGAGATATTCTATGAATCGAAGGGTCATGCTAAGAGCTTCACATACATCCTTCAATTCAGTTACAGTTTTGTGTTGTGACCCTCCCTATCACTACAAAATAATATTATCATCTTCATGGTAACTTCCTAAGTCACACACTGTATGAGTCAGCCAAGGCCTGATAGGCTATACTTGCCTGAGAACAAATCCCACATCTTAATGCCCAGTGCAATATCCATGATTTCCTTTTCATATCACATGTTCACTGTGGGTCAGTAGCAATCCCTACCTACAATTGTCACTCAAGGAACAATCTGGCAGAAGATCCATCTTGACTCATATTCTGACCACTGTGCTTGGGAAAAGAGTAAGCACCTCCCACCGCCTACAACCTGCTCCACGAAGAAGCATCTCAAATCTTTTCCAGTCACATTTCTTCAGCAGGATAGCAGCCCACTTTTATCTGACTCTTCCGACCAATTTCATAGTTTATATGTGTTCATCTTAACACAACAGTACGATTCATAGATATTTTTCACCCAAATTCTAAACACACAGAGGCCCACAGTGACATTTACTAGTTGCAGAAATTTGTATTCTCTCCTCTGAGACACACACCATCATAGTGACTAGGAATATAGCAGGAAAAAAAGAGAAAAATATCAGTCCTCAATGAACTCCAATTCCAGCAAAGAGAGAAAGTAAAATATGTAAAATATATAACTTAATAAATATAACTCAGTAAAATATATACGACAAGTGATGATAAATGCTATGGAAAAATAAGGTGCAGAAATTGATAACAAGTGCTAAAAGTTGGCAGCTAAAATGTGCCTCTGCCCCTAGTACCTATTTGCGTTTGGTCCTGAGCACAACAGATGAAGATGGCCTGAAAATGCTGGTGATCTCATGCCAAGTAAAGGAAACTGCCATGAAAGGCAGGTTCGTGCTAGTTCTGGTGTTTTTAAACCCAATAAAGGTGCTGAGGCTGTGACTAATGGAGAAGTGGGAGGAGCAGAAGTCTTGCCAGGATCCTCCAGTTTCCTGAGGCTCCTCTAGATGGAGGCAAAAAGTTTGTAGGAAGGGCAGTTTATGATAACAATTATCAACTGGACTCTGATGCTTCCTTAAATAGAAGATAACTATAACCAATAAAATATATGTCCATAAAGTAAATCAAGGGATAGATATGTTCAAGAGAAGGAAAGGAATATGTTTGGCACTAAAACAAGAAAATCTGGGTATATACCTTGTGTGTGTCAACAGAGTTTAAAGATAAGCCTGTGTTGGATCTGGCTGAGGGGGGATTGTAATGTTTCTCTTCATTTATAATAACTGACGTGTTTGTAATGAATTTTCCTAGCCCAAATGTTGGTCCTTGTTTCTGTCTTCCTAAAATAACTCTCTTTCATTTTCTCACTTCCATTCCCAAGCCCTCTGGCAGGTTCAGTAGCTCCCACTGGTAGCTCAAAGGATATTTTAAAACCAAATAATACTCCTTACATTCTAGTAATGCCTTTCTATTTTCCCCAGCAATTTTTCCAACTTACTATCAATCTTCATGTTAAGGTTACCAGCAAAATGTGTGGATAAAAAATAACACTTTTATGAGTGGCTTTCCCTATTAGACTGGCTCATCCCACCTTGTCAAAACTCTTGGCTGTGAGATAGTGGCTCCCTTAAATTTCTGGCTCAGATTTCAATTTGCCAGTGACCTTGAGTAGACGAATCATTTTAGCATTGTGACAAAAAAGGTTCCTTGGGAAATACAGTTTTGTTTTTTTTTTTGTTTGTTTTTTTGCTGAACTATAGAGTTAAGAACTCAAGGTTTCTTAATATTTCAACAGTGCCCTGTAGTTGAAAGGAAAGTGTTACAAACATCTAATTATGTAACTTTGATTAGTTAGAGGTCAAGGGAAAGCTGGTATCCAGTAGCAGACCCTCAGAGTTCAGGTTTCTTCAGAGAAATATCAGAATATCATTATAGTTCTTCAATTGAAACTTTATTCTTAAACCCAAACCCTTGGATTAGCTCCCTGGATCCAAGCTCTACCAACTTACTCCATAATAGGAATATGAGAAAGATCTCTTATTAAATGGGTACTGTATGCCAACTACTGTTATGCATTGTGGCATGTTGTACAAACTGAGACTATAGCTCACACATCCAGGTTTGGATAGCAATCACATGACCTTTGCCATATAATTTAGCAATTCCTTTAAAGGAAGAATGTATTCCCTGTCCCACTGATATTGGGCTTGGTTATTTGGTTTGCTTTGGCCAGTAGAATACAATAAAGTAATGATGTTGTACTTACAAACCTTTGCCTTAAGAAATCGTGACTGTATTTACTCTTTGTCTTAAATTTCTTGTATGAAAACCAGTCCTAAACTAAGCAATTTAAAGATGAAAAACACCTATCTCAGTCACCTGAATCACTTTAATATTCAGCCAACATCTGGTAAATCTCCACATGTACATATATGTAAGGCAACCCTGAACCAGACGTCCCCTAGTCAGCCAGCCACCCGACAGCGGCTGTAGTAATGAGCCCAAGTCGTATCGACCAAGTGGCTCAGATCAGCTGCCGTGTCAAGCTAACCCACAGATTCATGAAAAACAATAAGTGTTTTTTGTTTAAATTGTATTAGATTGTCTAATCTGCAATAATAACTAACTGATGGACATTTTGTAAAGATTAGTTAAAAATCTAATTCAATCGCTACTTCCATTTTATACTAGAAAAGACTGAGCTTCAGACAGCACAAAGACCACATAACCATGAAGTGCCACTGCTAAGATTCTAAACCAAAATGTCTAATAATTCAAAATCCGACATGTTTCATCATATTTCACAGTACATTCCTCTTCTTGTTTTTTAAAAAATGATAATGAAATAAGATTCACCAAAACCAGGGTTTTCTATTTAAGATGGAGGAATTTTTCCTATTTGACTCAAAATGAGAACCAGAGGTCACTCTGACTTTTCTTGGGATCTTTGTTGTCTTCTGAAACGTGTCTGAAACACTTGTCAGTGTGAAAAACAGGCACGAAATATTTCACAACACTAATGGAAACATTTGTATGGTAATAACTGTTTCCTATTCTACAGCTTCCCAGTGGCCCTTCCTAATCACTGAATATAATTAATGGATCCCATCACTCAGCCAGAGAGAAATTTGTTCACACGCTGAATAACTAATTGGACAAGTCAATATATACACAATCATCTGAAGTTGCTCTGTGAAAATGGGAGAATGAAGCCTGAGAAACCGCTGGGATTTCATGAAGATGAAGTGATTCAGCTTGATATATTGCTTGAGCCTGGAACTAACTATGGTATCCTTGAATGTGCTCTCAAACAATACATATTTCCTGGAACAAAAAAATGGAAAGATTATTCTTTATTCTTGAAGATTCCGACAAAGAAACTATTTTCTTTAACTGGTTATCTGTTGTTAGTTTGATTATTTGCAAAGTTCAAAAATAAAGGCTTGCTTGATTTTAAGCAGTTTGATTTTAAGCATGCAATAGTTGCTAGTAAATCTATTTGAATACTTTGTATAGTAAAGAAGTGTCAACGTTTCATAAAGCTTGTCTATGGCTGAAAGAGAATGAGAAAAACAGCCAGTATCTTTCTGCTCACAGACAAATAAACTACATTACACATTCGTGTAATTGCTTTCCAATTGCACAACTGAGGGTATAAAAAACAGAATTCTTGTAAAGTCTGAATCATTCAGAGCTTTTCTGTTTGTTCCATTGTCAGTGACAATTGTGTGACATTGTTCTGATTTTCCACATTCTATAATAAGCTAGGAAAGTTGACATTCCTCTCTTGACTCATTTTCGCAAAATGGAAACAGCTCTTCAATAGGATTTTTTCTTGACAGATCCATGGCCCAAGAAGTATAATTAAACAGATAAGCATTAAATACAGTTACTAAGTGCTACCTTATTTGATATCACATTACTTATATTTATTAAACATATTTTATCATTTAAACTCTATTTTTCTGCCTTGTATTACTTAGCTTCCATAAGTATTTTTAATTAAATTAGCCATAAGATTCTCCCTGTTATCAGATAGCTAACACATTTTCTCATAATATTAGTACTTTTGTTATTCATGTAATCAAAGTTCTTAGAAATAGTTGGTATGCAATAATAACAATTTTCAAAATCACTATCAAGTCTTGTAACAGTTTGTGCTTGAAATAATAAATGGAAACATTCAGATAGCTGTTAAGTTTGTCATACATAAAAGCATGTAAGGTTTTTAAGACTAAAATGGATTTAAACTATTTACTTCTATTTGAAAGTGAATATTCATTTATAAATAAGTAAGTACAATTAAATACAGTGGTACCTCAGTTCATGAACTAAATTCATGTCACAATTCTGGAAAAGATGGCCAAAGTCATGCTCATAAAAGAAAGATGGCTAGAGTCTTGTTCTTCACCTAATGCAGTGTGCAAACAAAAACAAAATTTTGACAAATTTCTGCTTGCAAACCGCACTGTTTTCAAATAAAATGTCCATGAACCAAGACACCACTGTACCTTCTTCATTTTAATGACCTGGTTACATTGCTTAAGTATTAGCTACTTTCCTCTCACTGGAATGAAATGCCCAATATCTGCAGTTTAAAGAAAGAGAAGCACACTGTTTCAATGGGTTCATCCAGGATCATTGGCTGCAAGGCAGAAACACACTTAAAACTAACAGAAGAGATATGAAATTGCACATGAATCCTTAGTCTGAATATTTCAAAGGCTATTGCTAAGGCTGCCATTAAAGGCACATTTTGACTAAATACTGAGCCCAAGCTGAACAATGATGTATCCTTGACTAGATTCTACTGGAAGACAAGTTTTAAAACATGAAGACATATTTTCTCAGAACTTTTGGATACTATTTTGTATATGGATGCAGTTCAAACAAAAATATCTGAATCTTTTTCACTCATTCCTCCAAATTAAAAAGGCAGAAATTAGCATATGATAACCATGGTTCAGTCAAGTAAATCATAGGAATTTTGCTAATGGCAAAAATAACTGACAAAAAAAAAACCCACAAAACATCATAGAAAGAAACAAAAAATATACTAATAAAAGGAAAAAAGAAAAAAGTACCAAAAACACTTAATAAGAGACAATTCAACACAGGATGGAGTAGTTGAGAGAGAAAAGCTGTTACAGCACTCAAGATAGAGTTCTGAAAATATTGTCAATACAGAGATGCTGTGAAGGCCTTTGATGGCTCATAGAAGAGATGGGTGTCTATGCCAAAGCTGACAGATGAAGATACCTGTGTCGATTCTCCATGTCTGCCTCCTTGCACGTGTGCCCTTGCAGCATGTTAGGTGTGGATTAAAGGTACAGTATGGTACCAACAGATGTAGAAATATAAAGAGACGTCGTACCATTTTGAGGAAGCAGAAGAATTCTGAAGTAAACATTTATATTGTAACCTGTTGTTATTGCTTGTATCTACTCCCCATCACCACCATCAAAGCTTCATGCTCTTGTAGGTGGTTCTTTCCCATGCTGGCTTGGCCTAGAGCGTGTGATAATGAGATTATGGGTATGTAGTACTAAATTAGTCCACCGATTGGAATTAGCACAGTTCTTGGTGTGGATAATAGGAATCCCATACTGGATATAGTTTTCACCTATCAATAAGCTTATAGCCTGAATAGAATAAAAGGGAGAAGAAGGTAGACTTGCTGCTTACTGCTTTCTGCCTTCTGCCTGCCAGAGCATGAGCTATTTTCTTCTCTGCCATGCCACCCTGCCTTGGAACCAGCTGACTATGGACTGAAACCTCTACAAACGGAGAACTGACATAAATCTTTCCTCCTTTAACTTTGGGTGTTGGATATTTTCTCTCAGCACCAAGAAAAGTAACTAAGACACTCGTTTATACTGTCTTTAGGTAACCTAAATGATGACATTCTGATGTAGGTACAGATAAAAAGAAACCCTGGTGACTTGATACTCCCCTTTAAACTTTAAAAATTACATTGCATACTATCTGAGAGACCCAATTATAAATTCATATGCTGACTGCAATTTAAACCCGTACTGGTAATATTTAAATTGCTACTGAAATACAATATATCCTATGATCCAAAGCTACCTGGTTAAAATAAGCAACTTTGAGATCACACGGGATTTCATATTTATAACTGCCTACCTTTATGATGTTGCCAATTATTTAAATTTCTTAATCTCAGTATTAGACCTTCAAAAATAAGACCAATATTAGGGGTTACAGAATGACTAAAAGAGATAATACATGAAGAGTAAGGTCAAAATTCAGTGTAGCACAGCTAGGAATAGACCTATGGAATTTAGCCTCTCTGTCTCTATAACAACTGTTTTTGTTGTTCCTATTTCTACTTATGGCAGACACTTTCCAACTACAGGTACTACCGTCACTCCTCTGATAGTCGCATTTGGGATAAAATAAGGTTTCGATTTCTTTCTGAAGAGTTTTCTCTCTCCCACTTTCCTTCTAAATTGGAATGCATACAAAGCTCACACAGCCTCAGGGAACTTCTTGCCTTCCTTCTTGGTTCCATCGACCTACAGGTGAGGTATTGTTCATTGAACCTCTTCTCTAGGTACAGGGCTCTACCTTCAACTGCATCTGTTTCTGAAGTGTTCCCAGATCCTGCAACTCATAGACTTTCCCCTGGGCACAGAAAAAAAAAATCCCTATATTGCTGCCTTCATGAAGCGATTTTGTAGATTGCCAAGGACTCAACAGTCACCTCTGCTGAAACCCTCTTAGTGACTGACCATCTTGTTCTTGGCTGTCCTCTTAACAGGTGGAGCCCATAGTAGAGTTTAGATTTGTTTATTGTAGGGTTAACCATCTTTCCTTCTACTGGCATGACTATATGTATAATTTATGTGTGGCTTTTGAAGAAGTTAGATAAAGAAAATAAAAGTTTTTACCTAAATCTATTGGGAAGTACTGCACAAAAATGATCAAATGAGACACAGTATGTACTTAGCACATTAGAATAAAACAAATAATGAATAGAAGTAGTATTAATTTCAGATTCAGACAGTTCAGTAAAGCCAAACGTTACAGTCCTCCTTCTCTTAGAGCCTCAGAGAGAAAAACAAGTACAAACAAAAAACAGCAGTAATCATGTGAATATGTAAAGTGTTTGTTGGGCATAAGAAAGATTGAAAATGTCAAGTGATGAGCTGAATTCTAAGGATGCCCAAGTTCCCACCATCCTATTCATATGTATGTTGTATAGCTTCTCATCTTCTGTAAGTGTGCAAAGAACTTGTGAGTGTGATAGAATGTCATTCCTGTGACTAGATTACTACTACACTGTTTACTTCAATTTAATCAAAAGAGAGATTACCTTGGATGGTGTTATTTAACCAAGTGGAAAAAAGTGAAGTGTCAGAAAAGGAGTAAACTTTCAAACTGGTTGTGGGATTTCAGAGGCAGGACCCTGAGGATGGCCTCTGGCTATTCAGAGTAGTCTCTGGCTGACAGCTAGTAATATAATGGGGACCCCAGTCATACACCCATAGGATATTAAATCTACCAGTGTTGTCAATAAAGTGACTTGTTCTTAGTTCACTAGTGATAAGGTGAGGATCCCCCAGAGCCATGTCCTGATTCCTGACCCAAGAACACCTTACGGTAATAAATGTGTCTGTGTTTTAGGAGCCAAGAGTGTCATAATTTGTTACCTAGAAATAGATAACTTATATACTGAATTTAGCAGGCATCCAAGAAGCTTCAAACTTGCCTTCCATAGAAGTATTTAAGGGTAAGGGAAAGGGAAGAGAGCAAACATCTCCACACACACACACACACACACACACACACACACACACACACTTCTTAGAAAAGATGTTCATCCTGGAACAGCAAGAAGGATAGTTATTTAATCACCTCCAAAAGTAGAAATAGCAATAGCAAATTCCACAAAAATGCCTTCCATGAACACCTCTGAGTTCAAGAGCAGCCAAGGAAAACCTGTGAAGTTCTTAGGAAGAGCTGAAAATTAGGAAGAGGGAAATTATTACTAATTTCCCAATCTAATTGTCTCTAGCAATAGAGAAATCTATCTAGAGATGATGAAAAAGATCAGGAAAAATCTTCAAAGGGAACTGGAAGTAGGAAGAAGAGACACTTGAGAAATTCTTTCTACACTGTTGATATAGGGAAGGAAGGAGTAATAGTTACTGGGCACAAAGGTTTGACATGGACTGGATGTGAAGTTCCAGTGCCTCCATGGAAATTGGAAAAACTATTTGAGACCTCAAAGTATGTATTCTTCCATGGAACCAGCATACCATTGCTGAAGTTCACTTGTTTTGTCTGGATTACTCTTGGGTTGTTACACATTTTGAATAGTCCTTGGATACAATGAATAAAAGAGAATAAACTTGGCCATGAGACATGCTGTGTTAAGACATGCTCTATGTTAAAAGCGTCTAGCACAATAGAGGTGTGTTTGGGGAAGCGGGAGGGAAGGGAAGGGAAGAATAATGTGTCTAGCCTAATGCATACCGTAACATAATGGGGGAAAGGACATAGTATGCCAAAAATACATGGAGAATATTTCTGGAAGAGAATATAGAACATCAGAAAAGACAAAAAGTTCCTAGACGTGCTTCAAGCTATGGATGCACTACATAAAATCATGAATTTAAGAAAAGAAGCTCAAAGATAATAAGTTAAACACAATAAATGTATTTAGCAAGAATCATAAACATGATGAGGTAAAAATAAAGATTTATGTGTTAGGAAAATAAATTGAGGACAAAAATCATTCAACTAAAATATATTTTTTAAACAAATACAAATAAATAAACATGGGTGATAAACTGCTGTCAAAGAAAAAACTGAAAATCAGCTAAAAGGCAAAAAGATTGATATGTAATTCAAGAGAAAAAGAAATATTATGACAACGATGGTCACTGAATAGATAACTGATCTCTTTGAAGAAAAAAACACTACAAATAGAAAGGAAAATATCATCAATATCATAAATCAGATGTTCTTGAAGTAATTAGTAAATGAGCAAACCAAAATGAAAATTAGTATTAACTGACAGAAAGACATTATCTAGACAAACAACGACATTTATCAAAAATAAAGACTTTTCTGGAAATCATTTTGGCCCAGATTTTTCAAAAGCAACATTCAAATGAATGATAGCATCAACAATCATATGCGTAGGGCTAAAACAATGTGATCAAGAAGCATGATGTGTCTGCATACAACAAAAGGTCAAGCTGGCTTCTCTAGCCTAGGAAAGATGTAGAAGTTTTCAAATATGAATGTATCTGATAGTACAATACTAAGTACATTTCTTTAAACAAACAGCCTACTCAGGAATGAAATCCAGACAACTAGGTAATAAAAGCAGATAGAAGAGAGCAATAGTGAACACTGAGTATATAACTATGGAAAATCTACTAACAGGAGATAAATCTATTAATCACTTCCCCATTGTTAAGACAAAATACTGACCACCCACAATTTAAAGGAAGAGCAGTTTATTTGGGCACATGTTTTCAGAGGATTCAGTCCATGTTTAGTTTGCTCAAAGTCATAAATAGCACAATGGAAGAGGGTGGTAGAGGAAACCTGTGTACCTCATGGCAGCCAGGAACCAGAGAGAGTGAGGAGGAGGATCAGGGTACAAGAATTTTATCTTCCATGTTATACCTCCAGTGATCCACCTCCTTACACCTGGCCCCAACTCCTTCCTACCCAAGAACAAGGGATGTCTTTCCATTTTTTGCTCTCCTCTGCTGTCTCTTTTTTTCAGTGCAGTTTTCCATGCAGAGGTCTTTTATTTCCTATTTTACTGGAGTCTCATCTTATTAAAAAGCTTTTGCACAAGAGAAATCACCAACAGAGTGAAGGGAAAACCCATAATCTAGGAAAAAATTTTTACTAGCTGTTCCTCAAAGGACTGCTATCTAGAATAAGGAACTCAAAAAAATCATATCCCTCAAATTTAAAGACCCAATCCAAAAAGAGTCATCTGAAATGAATAGGTATGCCTCAGAAGAAAAAGTAGAAACTGCAAATATACATACGAAAAAAATGTTCAACATCACTGGCCATTGGAGAGATGCAAATGAAAACAACACTGAGATTCCACCTTACCCCAGAAAGAATGGCTGCTATCATTAAATCAACCAATAACAAATGCTAAAAGGAACCTTTCTTCTCTGCTACTGAGAGTGTATACTGGTACAACCACTGTGGAAATTAGTGTGGAGATTCCTCAAAAAACTAATGTTAGGAGTTACATTTGATCAACCTATTCCCTTTCTTGGTATCTTTACAAAATGATTAAAAGCATCACCCCACAGTAATACATGGGCACCCATGGTTATAGTGGCACAGTTTGTAACAGCTAAATCTTCTAAACAGCCAAGTGCTCATCAATGGATGAATGGATAAAGAAGATGTGGTACTTTTATAAAATGGAGTACTACTCAGCCATAAAGAAAGATAAACTTGAGACATTTTTTTAGATGGATGCACATTGAAGCCATATACTCAAGTTAAATAAATCAGAAACACATGTAAATACTGAATTGTTTATTTGATGTGAAAAGCTGAAAGGTTAAATGACAAAAATATAGAATAGATTATTGTGAAACAGAAAGAAAATGTTCAAAGGAGAAGGGGAAACAGGGAAGTGGGCAGGGGAAAGGAAAGAAGAGAAAGAAAAAAGTGAGAAAAAAAGGGAAAAATGGAAACTAGGCTTTTATAAGTAAGGAGATATGGTGGGGTTAAAGAGTAGGAAGGGGAATGGGACAAAATAAGAACCAAGATAGATCATGTACAGGTACAAATTTCCTATGATGAATGCGATCATAATTACATGTAACAATAAACTTTAATTAATAAAAAACAAAACATAACTGTAAAAATTATAAATATCAACAATATAGTGATATGAATCAATAAGTGGAAAATGACAATCAAAGAAAGGTGGAAACTCTAAGAACATTAATTTCCTATACACCAACAAGTGGAATTTAAAATTTTTATAGTGCATTATTACTTGAACTGGCATCCTAAAATATGAAATATTTACATTGAAATCTAACAGAATACTGACATGATCTATATGCTTTAAACCAATTAATTGAAATTTTGAAAATGGAAAAATATTTCTTGCTCATGGATAAGAAAACAATATTGTCAAAATATCAGTTCAACCCTATTTGATTTACAGATTCCACAAACTCTCATGAAAATCCCAGAAAGTTGTTTGGTGATATAGACAAAATGATTTTAAAGTTTAAAGATCAAAACAATAAAAATGGAATAGAATACTCAATTTGAAGGAGAACAAAGTCAGAGGACAGGCATCACTTGAGTTCAAGACTTAGTATAAAACTACATTAACTAAAATAGTGTAGTAGGGGTGGAAGAATAATGAATCAGAGCAGAGAACCCCAAAACAGACCCACATAAATATAGTCAGCTGATCTCTGGCAAACAAATAAAGTCAAGACAATGGAAAAAAGATAGTCTTTTCAAAAAATGGTTCTAGAACAACTGAATATCCACATGATAAAAAAAAGAACCTAGATAAAAATCTTATTAATTAAACAAAAAATAATACACTGAAATTTAAAGTGCAAGATATAAAACTGCTAGAAGATTACATAGTATGAAATCTTTTTTACGCTGGATGTGGTGATGATTTTTAGACATAACATAAAGTCATGATCCATGAAAGAAATCATTAATAAAGTGGAGTTTATTATAATTAAAAGTTTCTGTTTTGTGAAATACAATGTCAATAATATGAGAATACAAGTATCTGCACAATGCATATCTAATAAAGGAATGCACATATGTATCCAAAATACATAAAAAGCTCTACAACACTACAAAGTCCAAAACACTGATAAAACTAAATGCTGGCGAAGATGTGTGAAACTTTCATTCATTGCTAGTGTGATTCCACAATATTACAGCCGTTTTGGCGTACAGTTTGGCAGTTTCTTATTAAACTAAATGCACTGTAACCATACAATCCAGTGTTCATACTCCTCAATATTTACTGGAAGAAGCTGAGAACATATCCATACAAAAACCTGCACATAGGGCCAGGGATTTAGCTCAGTGGTTCCACCGCCTGCTTTGCAAGCACAAGGATCCGAGTTCAATCTCTGGTACCAAAAAAAAAGCACGTTCCCACAAAAACCTGCACATGAATGTTTATAGAAGCTTTATTAATAATTGCCTAAATTTGGAAGCAACCAGAATATCTTTCAATAATATGGATGAAAAACCTACTGTCTGGTACATCCAGGCGATGGAATATCATTCCGTGATAAATGGAAAAAAGCTATTATACCATGAAAAAATGAAGGAAAAAATGAAGCAACTGCTAAGTGAAAAAAGTCAGTCTGAAAAAGCTACATGGTGTACAACTCCAACAATATGACATTCTGGAAAAGATAATCTATAGAGTCAGTAAAAAAATCAGCGGTTGCCAGGATTAGGGAGAAAGGCGAGATGAGTAGGCAGAGCATCACAGATTACTTAGCCAGTGACAAAAACGAAAAGTTTGACCCCACAAAAGTGAATATATGTCGTTATATATTTGACAAAACCCATAAAGTGCACAACACCAGGAGTGAATTCTAACATGAACTTCACACACAACAAAGGTACATCAAGATGAACTCACTGTATCCAGTGTATCACTGTGGAGTGAGAGGTCAGTAGGGGCGACTTATAGATGTTGGCAGTGATTGGCATTTGAAACCCCTGTGTTTTACTAAATTTGTAAAATTAAAACTGCTCTGAAAAATAGTGTATTTAAAGTGTCAAAATCATAGTGTAAAAATATTACTGAAATGTTCATCCTCTCCGATGATGAATTGACATCTACCAAAGGAGAGAATAAGAAGTCCTTAAAATTTATAGAAAATAATGCACTGCATAGCTTACCAAAAAATAAAAACATGATTCTAATGGCTATTACTGGGTGTGCAAATGAACTCTCCTATTCAAAAGGGTATTCCATTTCAAAAGATTAAAGAGTACACTGTGTATGCTCTTGGAATGAATGCTGTCACCGCTGCCTCTATTATAGAATATTTTAATTTCCCTTTCATGTTTAGCAATACAAGGATCTCTTCTCCGGGAGGCCAGGCCACTCATAGACTTAGAAATTCAGAAATATTGGTAAGGTGTTTGACTGTATATGATATGTGTGCACATAATGATGAGAATTTCCTGTTCTTATCCAAACACTAAATTGTTAAAATAAAACAAAAATTAATAAAGAAATATTAGTCTAAGGAGCAAATGGGATAAACTTTGAACAAGGATTCTGAATGCTGTTCTCAGATTCTACCAGCTTCTCACAAAAACATTCCTCAATTTAGATAAATGAGTACATTTATAAATATAGGTTTTATTTAATGTAACATGAAAATGTTAGTATAACTCCATTTTTATGATTATTGGTTTTAGGGTCTAATCCAAATAATAAAAACTACATTCCATTAATTTTTTTATATGTGTAAAGCATTGGGCTAAAAATTTTTATAAGGGTTTATATAATTAAAATTCATAATAACTGTGAAATAGTAATTATGCATAATTCATTTTTGAAATAAGGGAACCATAGCTCAGAAAAGCTACTTAACCTGCATATGGTTGCACAGAGAGTAGAGGGAAAAATCTGCTTTGAAACTATTTGTGCCTGATTTCAAAATGTATGTGCTTAATTCTGTCACTCTTATTTCCCTTGTTATCTCATTAAAATATCTCATTAAATGAAGAGAGACATGAAACTAACACTTATGATATGTTCACTTTATATCTTATATTCTTTTACTGTCCTGTAGAGTCCATAGTAATTTTTCTCAAATTATAGTAATTATTCTCAAATTACAGGCAAGAAAATAAGCCTATAAAGCTTATGTATTGACTAAGCAGAATTTATCCAAAAGATTTGAACACTGTAGTCACTGAATCTAAGTCCATTGTTTATTCTCTAGAAGGGTGTGTCATTGACAAGGCAGAGAAGTTAACAAGAAGTGTAATAAATTCTTTTTTTTTCTTTACTATACTAAAATATGCGCTCTTCCTTTTCTCCCTCTAAAAGTTAGGGACAAATTATCACATTTACTATTACATGCCTCTGGGAATCAGCACAAAAACTCCCACTCAAGATCTGTCAGAATATCTGGAAGAGGGTGGCAGACCGGCAAAACTTCATTCTTTTTAAAACTTACCTCAGAATCTCTCCACACCTTTGGAAGCTTCAAGAGAAGGTGCTTTGAAAAGAAGCCATTTCTTTTCAGTCTCTGTGAGTGTGTCTCTTCCCTACCATCAGACACCCTTCCAAAGTGAAAAGCCTGACATCACAATGAAGATCCCTCAGTCTTGTTGCACAAGCTTGCAAATAAATAGTAAACGACTCTCCCAGTGATATTTTCCTTTTTGCTGGCAAAGCTCTTTGGAGGCAATAATTTGCCTCTCCTCAGAGCATCAAACTCTTCAATTGAAGAATGATAGTTTTGAAAAACACAGGTCTGAAGCAGATCAGAGAGAATCACATTCCTGAACCCTATAATCTAATTTTACCGCTGAGAAAGGGAAGGGACATTAAGAGCAAAGTAACCATTGGCTACCACCCTCAGGCACTAGAACTGAATTTCAGAGATTCATTCAACACTGGGGACTTCTCACCATCCATAAACTCTCTTGTGGTTGTTTACTGCAGTCAAAAATACAGATATATCCAATGTTCCTCCTTGCTAGTGGCCTCTGTTTTAGAAATTCTGAAAATCACTTTCCTCACTTACAAGAGATGCCCAGACTTTTGCATGAACCACTTCTTTTATTTTACAGTGGACCCTCAAGTTACAACTGGCCTGAAATACCAAAAACTTGGGTTGAGAATGTTAGTTTTAACTTATGAGCAAAGTCTTGAGTTACTTACTACCTGAATGCAGGCTGCTTGTGTTTCCAAATGGTCTCAGATACATATTTAATCTTTGAAGAGTTCTGGAACATTAGAACATCCTTTCCTGTGAGGGGTTAATTGAGAAATCCTGGGCCAGTGTCTCTTTAAGAACACTGAGGTCTATCTGGAAAAAGGTGTGGCCTAAAATTATGCAGAAGAGAAACTTTGAAGACTATTGACCAACTCAAGTTAAAACCAGCCCTCAGAAACAAATTGAGTTTGTAAGTCAAGGGTCCATTGTACTTACGTAGTTATTATAGAAACAGCCCACCTTTATTTTAGAAAAGACAAAAATATGGATTAGTATAGACAAGTAAAACTGTCCAGATGATGTCAGAATAGTCACTGTCTCCACAAGGATGTAACAAGGTAGGTAATAGTACTGGATACTGACTGAGAAGAGCCACATGGAGCATTCTGGATTGTGCTTCATGCTTTATACCTTGATCTGGGCAGCGGTAATGTAGGGATCCAATATCTGGTCTTTTTTTTTTTTTTTTCTTTTTGGTACCAGGAATTGGACCCAGAGCCTCACCCTTACTGGGCAGGTGCTGCACCACTGAACTGTATCCCTGGCACTGAGCTACATCCCTAGCCAGGAATCCAATATATAGTAAGTAAATTAAGGGATACATTTACCACATATCATTATATACATAGCTTACTTTAATAGAAAGGAAATGTGTGTGTGTGTGTGTGTGTGTGTGTGTGTGTGTTACTGAGGACAAATTACTGATCACTCCAAACCTCAGAGACATTTGGAAATGGCTTTTGCCTTACAAATATTCATAGGTAAAACAAATCAATGTGCGGGACAAATGATTCCTCCTTTACTGCCCTCCAGCACATGCTGTCAGGTCTCTTGCTCTGGGATTCTACATTTTATTCTATAAATATTCTCTTTTCTTTTCTTTTTTCTTTTAAGACCTACAGCATCATTGCTACCATTATGCTCAGTTTTGTGGTATTCCACAAAATTTAATCACCTCCTTTTCTCTATTAATTCAGAAACCACGGAGGCTGTAGAAATTGTAAAGGGAAGAAACAGATGATGGGGGTGGGCAAAAGCACAGTAGGAAAAACAAGTTCAAGAAATGGGGAAAAAGTACAGGAAAACAACACATATGTGTCATCAGTATAAGCCATACTTGTTCACGGAACCTGTCATTTTCATGTGTATAGATTGCCGTGGGTGGGACAGTTGAAGCAAAGATTATTTCTGTGGTAAACTTTTGCTTGTACTTTCATTGTAGTTCATGTAGGTATTTATTTCTAGCATTATCTTTTAGGTTTTGTAAGCAAGTACACAGCTGATGTGAAAATGTTGATGTCTATTCTCATACATATTTGATATTTTATTTTATTGATATCTTATTTTTCTGCTAAGTGCATATTGTACAATTTAGTAAAAAGCTCCTGACCAAACAGTGAGGTGTCAGGTATGCCCTACAAAAAAGAGAGGAAAGCTAAGCACATGTGCTGTCAGTGTAAGTGATATGTGTGTATAGGAATGTGCTGCTGTCACGTTTGAAGACTGCCTTCGGTGTAACCAAAGTTTTTTTTTATAGTTGAAGTAAATATTATTTTTTCTAGAGTGGTATTGTAATTTCATTTTAGTTCATATAGGAATTTATTTCTATTGTTATTTTTTAGGCTTTGTAATCCAAAAAACAATCGATATTGAAAATTCAGATACTTTTTATAAACATTCAATAAATATTTAAAATTCAGAATTTTGGTTTTCTATATTTTCCTGTTAAATATTCATTTAGATACTAAAACTCATAAAATTAATAATTCATCCATAGAAATACTTCAAAAGAATTGATGTGGATTTTGTACTCTTCAGTATGCTCCTTTAACACAAAATTATGATAACTAGGGGATGGGGAAAGTTGGGCAAAGAAGAGAAAAAAAACAGACAAAGCCCCAGCCTTCAGGCCTCATCCCCACCTGAACCTGTGGAAACTGCAGTCTCACATCCACCTCAGAGTCACCTGGTCTGAGGAAGAGCAGGTGGCTGTCGCACTCCGGCAGCATCATCCTGGGGTGAGGTCTTCCCTTGAATGCATCCTCTTCCTGGCTCTTCAAATATTCAGGCCAAGCAGAAAGGAGACATCAGTGCCTGGGGGAAGCCCTCTAAAGGAAACAGTGAGAGTCATCCCTCTTAAGGGACCTGGCCTCTCTTCGTGGACCACAGCTATCTCTTTTGTGATCTCATTTTCAAATGAAACAGTCACGTCCATTGTTAACCTCCAAGATGAGAGCCTTTTGCTATTTTTTAAAAGCTTATTGTCTAATGGGATAACATGAAAGAAGCTTAAAAGGTAAATTTTATGATGCTTATTGTAAAGCAGCATGAAACTAAACCTCATCCAGTTCTACAAAATCCAGCTTTTCCCCTCGCTGCATTCCCAGTGAGTGTTGAAGAGTGTCCTTCAAAGTCCCTGGGAATCCACTTCAGCCCTCTGGAGGACACTGTGCACTCCTGGAAGCCCAGTGCCACACGCGGTGCCCCTGGAGATGTGCACCTCTATTCCCAGACCAAAAGCATCAGTGTGGAGGTTCCTTGGAGAGAAGAAAAATAAAAGTTTTGCTCTTGAGCATTTAAATTTTTTTTTTCATTTTTAAAGCTACAAAAAAAAATCGTGATTAGTATTTTGAGTTATTGTCTTATTTTTAAATTAAAAAAAAAAATAACCCAGGGCTCTCCCCCAGGGCCATATATTCTGGCATGGGCTCTTAAAGGAACTATGGTCTTGTTTGACAAGCATTGTATCATATCTGATGCTGCATCAAAAAGAAATTTTGTATTGTGTATTTTGTACTTTATAGTTAATATTATGATATCATTTTCTGATCATTGCTTATTGTTTTTCATGTATTTTGAAATATTTTCTAAATGTTTTCCCTTAAAATTATATGCCTCTACTTCCAATATTTCTAAGAATTTTCAGAATAGCCAAATATTGTTTTCTTCATCTATATTCAGTCCATACATCTAACGGCTCCTTTAGTACCTGCTTTGTTTTGATCATGGCAGTAGAGAGTTAGGCAACGTGATGATGCAATCACACTTCGATTTGAAAATTTTTTAGGTTTTGGGTTTTTTGTTTTGTTTTGATTTAGTTTGGTTTCTTTATCTGAGAATTCTGGAGATGTCTTCAAAAGCATGTTTAGATCCTATGCGGTCTTTACAATTCCCTTCCTTTAGCCCATGAAAGGCCTCTCTTAAATCTGAGCTCTACTGCAGTGTGTGACCACCTTTGACAGTAATTTAGATTTCTATAGCTCAATTTTGTATGTCACTAATGGGGAAAGAATGTCTACTCAGGGTTCTTGAAAGAGTCAAATGTGAACATGTTTGTAAATGTACTTTGTTAGAATGGAACTCACTGCCCACGTTTAGAAAAACCATAACCATCATACGGTGTGTAGACTCCACTAGGAAGTGGGAGCTCTCCTCTACTGCCAGCTCTACTTCTCATGAGCCTTTTTCCATCTGTGGATCTCTGTCACCTCATCTGAAGAATAAGATGGATAACTTAGTGGTTTAAGGTTCCTTTATGACTTAAAGATGTTTAGTAATGAAACCAGGCGTAGTGGTGCATGCCTTCAGCACTGTGGGAGGTCGAGGCAGGATGGCAAACTCAGGAGTAGCCAGGCAATTTAGCAATTTAGTGAGGCTTTGTTTCAAAAAATAAAATGTAAAATGGGCTAGGAACGTAGCTCGGAGTGTAGCTCCGGTTTAATCCTTGGTACCACACACAAAAGAAAAAAAAATTAATCATGTAAATACATGCAAATGTGGATGTTTTTCTTAGCTCTATCTTCATCTCAAAGTAAGCACCTAGACAATAAGTATGACTAAATAAAATCTCTGCTGATATTCTATGGCTAAAGATCACAGAAAATATACACGTTTCCTTCTAAAGGACCAAAAGCCTTTCCAGAGAGAGTGATACCGAAGTTTTAAGATCTAGGACTCAGTGATACTAAGATTGCAGGCACTGTGGAAATAGACTTGGTTAAGAAATATTGCCACCACCACATCTCATTACTTTCTTAGGAACAGGCTCTCACCTAAATCAACATATTTAGCAGTAGCTACAACATTAATATTTTATGAATTTGAGTAGGTCAAAAGAGGAATAATTATAGATGTATGCCTAAGGCAAGAAATAATTCATGGCATGCCAGAAAAATATCTATTGTAAATTTTATATTTATTTTATCGTTTACCCTCTACCTTGAGCTAATGGTGAGCATGTGCTCAATCTTTGTGATAGTTTCAATCTAGCTGTCCTTCCAAAGCCTCAGGCATTCAAAGTTAGGGCTTTGGGAAATTGCTTAGATTATGGGAGTGAGGTGTAGCTGATTTGTTAGGAGGTGGGTTGTGGTTGGAAGAGTCGGATCAAGGTGTGCATGACTCCGAAGGTTTTAAGTCCCCTCTCAGCTCCTCCTTGACTCCCTCTTCTTCCTAGTAGCATACCCTGAGCAGCTCTCCTCTGCTGTACCCTGCTGCCATGCCACCCTGCCTTGCAGCCAGCAGACCTATCGACTGAAACCTCTGCAAAGTGAGCCAAAATAAACCTCTCCTCCTTTATGGCTGTCAGATATTTTGTTCCAGTGACAAAGACATTCTTATAGTTACACATGCCTATATTTGGTGCCTACCCAGGTTGTAAACATAATCTGCACAACAAACATCTTGAAAAATGTAACAGAATTAGGCTCTATTGCATATCATTGAAACTCTAAAGTAGTTTAAACAAGGCAAAAAGTTTCTTTTGCACAGAGAAGTAACGTATATAAAGAAGGCAATTACGTTTGTACAGAGTCTTTTCCAGACCGCAGAATTCTGAAAGAATTCTTTCTACTTAATCATCCTCATATGTGACTTCTTAGGGTCCCTAATGGCACTGTATGATGGTTGGAATTCCAGCTATCGAGCTCATATTCCGTGTTGAAAAAGAAAACAAAAGGAAAAGGGATATAATTCTCAGCTGAGCCAGAAATTTTAAAGAATTTTTCCCAGAGTGAGAATGACATAGATTAGCATGTCATTGGTGAGAATTTAGTCACAGGAAAACTAAGGAAATCATTTGTATTTCAAAAGTCACTGCTCACCTAAAACCTGAAAATCTGCTACCAAAGAAGGGGAGAATGATATTTATAGGCAAGTAGCAGAGGTGTCATTTTTATGCTATAAATGTAAACATTAGGTTCAGCGTTACAAAGTAATTGTACACGATTATAGCTAGCAATGTTCCACACCCCAAAGCCAACAGATTTTTCACTAGGTAACAAACACTGCCACTAGTGCCTTCTGAGGGTTGTCAAGAACAGGTTTTGAATACATGTTTGCAACATGAGGTAGCAAGTGAGCACCCTGTACCAGCAGTCAAACAAAATAATGAAGATCGGGACACTAGCACAGGACTTTTCAGCTTTAATGTACCTATGAAAGCTTGCTCGCCTGATTAAAATGAAGGTGATGATTCAGTAGGAATGGGGCGGTGCCTGGCCTGAACACCTGCATTGCTAACCAGATTTCAAGGGACACCCACGTTGCTGGTCCATTGAGCACTCTCAGCAGAGGGTCCAGTGTGACAGCTCTCTCCACACATGGCTGATTGTGCACTTGAAGAAGTGCAGCTAGCCTGAACTGATATTTGCTATATTGTTGTTCAGAAATACACATTGCACTTAAAGATTTAGTGTAAAAGAGATTTTTTGAAATGATAGTGTTTTCGTTATATTAGGCTAAATAAGATAGACTATCAATTATTTTCATTTTTAAACATGGCTACTAGAAAATATAAACTTACATGTGTGGATCACATTATAATTCTACTGGCCAATACTGATCTATATTGAGGACCCTTAGTTAAATGAAGTACTGAATCCTGACCTACTAGCCAAGAAATTATAAGTAAGTTACTTAGTTTTGCAAGATTTATTTTTTCCTTGTAAGCTGGAGTGATAATCATTTTTACCTCCTGGGGTAGCTCTAATGATCAAATAAGAGAAGGAAATAATGCATTTAAAA
The DNA here is from genome assembly GCF_012274545.1 of Fukomys damarensis. Classification (NCBI taxonomy): domain Eukaryota; kingdom Metazoa; phylum Chordata; class Mammalia; order Rodentia; family Bathyergidae; genus Fukomys; species Fukomys damarensis. The sequence goes on along the minus strand of NW_022900940.1, from coordinate 23,885,590 downwards.
GAGGACAACTCTTTGAATCTTAACTGTGGCATTAAACTTTTTGACTACTAGATAAAAATCATTTGATGCTTCATGTTTTTAAAATATGTGAAGCACAGTAATTAGGCGCTTTAATAATCCTTGTTGCCAACTCTTTGAAAATTATTTTGGTCATACACATCACATAATCTTTTTCAGGCTCGTTCTCCTCATTTTCTAAATTTAATAAAAGGAATGAGGTTCCCAGTGAATAAACATAATAATATTAACTTGTATTAAATTATCAGTGCTGACCTAGCCACAGTACCTACATGTCCAGGCTAATGATCAGTTCAGTCACATCGCCTTGGTTCGTGCAGGGCCATCTCAAAGCTGAATCCCTCCAACCTCTGTGTTTCCATCCCTCAGACTTTTCCTAGAATACACGGGCTTAGGTGGATCCACTAGACATTGATTTGCTGATGGTCGGCAATTGACTTGGACAATTTGCCTACAGCCAATGAGTGGAAAGTTCAATTCGTGGAATGACTGATTTGTCAAATTTACTTACACTTTTCCACTATGTAGTCATAGCTCATGGGCTTTGAGCTTGTCCTTATTAGAGGATTTTAAGGAATGTTTAATTCCTTTCTGTCCTAGCCCCACTGTTCCAGCTGGAACTGCAAGGTAAAGAGAGGGAGAAGCTAAGGAAACAGAGAGTAGAGAAATAAGAATTGAAAAAAAGGAACTATGGGGTAGAAGACAGAGGTACTGCAGAAGAGAAAGATATTACTAAAAGACCATATTATTAAATATGGAGCATTTTAAAATTTGTTTTTCAAGACTCTATTAGTCTTGCAGGTGGACAATTGATGTAGTTCTTGATAGTCAAGAAAATGTTGCAGAATGTACTATTTGTGAACAATGTGCATCAACGCAGTTTTCTTGTGCAAAATAGTATACTCCTAGGCATTTTCATAGACAATAGCTGTCCATTTGAAATGTCCTCCTGATGTTCTTAGTCTTCCGCATCCACAGTTCTCATCCTCCCATTCTCCATTTGGTAGCAAGAGAAACCCAGGGCAGAAACATATTGAAGATTCCTTAGGATGTTGCTATGAAGGCAGAAGGGGAAAGTCATCTGAACAAAGGTAGTGTTTGAAAACGGAAGTCTGGTGAAGGGGTCGATCAATTGTTTGTCTTTGGCTAAATCATCATTCAGGGACTTAGTCGCCAGGATATGGTCTCAAGATGGATGTGCCAAAAGAGCTAACAACGACCAAGATCCGGGGGAAATAAAAGCACTGGAGAAAATTTTACATATTCTGCCTTCTGGTTTGATGAGAAAAGGTTTAGGCAAACAATTATCGAGAACATTTCTTTTTTACTCTAGGACTCCTAACAATATCAACAAATATTTGAGCCCTGCACCTCCATCACTCAAGTGTGTTCACCGCCTTGCTTAAGTCTGGGATACTCGTGCACTCCTCAGTGTGAATAACAGGAAATTCTTCTGACATCCCGAGTCTTCCAATCGTATAAGCAATAAACATGCTCAGAGACATTCTTCCCCAGGAGTAGATCAGAAGAGAAATGTGCAATTGTCATAGTGAGACAACGTGATTAAAACACCAGCTAAACATGCTTAGACCCTGACCAAAGGTCCTAATATGACTAACAAATAATGAATGATTGGAGAATGACTAGAAATACTGATGATACTGACCTTAGATAAACAGTGCCCCTTCCCACCGATGCATCTGTGTGGTCCTAGAGACAGGTTTTTATCATGTGCAGATGGGAGAATTAGGTTGCCATAATTTTGGATTCATTTAAAATTGGCACAATACATTTCATCGACTCTGCTCTTCTGTGTTTATATAACAAAGTTTGTAAATATAATTTGGCTTCTTTAATTTGGCTTACCTAATTTATATGAGGTCTTAGCAATATGTCTCTTTCTAAAAATTTAGCTTTATAGTCACTTTCAGGATAATCAAAGTTACCATTTTTCTTCCATTTTACACACCATACTTGTTTGTGTACATACTAGATTAGTCTTCAATACTATGTTTGTGGTAAACCGGGCGAGGTGGCGCACACCTGTAATCCCAGCAGTTGGGAGGCTGAGGCAGGAGGATCGCTGTGAGTTCGAGACCAGCCTTGGCTACATAGTGAGTTCCAGGTCAGTCTCAACTATGTAGTGAGACCCTGTCCCAAAAAGCCAAAAAAAAAAGACTATGTTTGTGGTAGATATCCTCAGTTACACAATAAATACTATAACCAAATCTAAAATCTGAAAAGAAAATACTCAGGATATCTGTAGGGTCTAAAACCTTGGAATAATCTGTGTCTGTTTGACTCCAAAGCCTGAGGGGGTTGACCTTTGTATGCTACTATCTTCCAAATCCGAGTCACTAATGAATCGCCTTTGGAAGCTGATCAAACCAGATCTTTAATCCAGACTCTGAAGGGTGGAAATTCCACCCTTCAGAGTCCTGCAAGCCATGTTTTCTGGCCATAATGGAGAATCAGTGTCATGCTTGAGCCAACTACATGCAACTTCCTGATTTCATTATCATCTTGAAAGGCAAATGATTATACAATAAGAACCAGATACTTAATAGTTTTCTCAAGTACACATATATCTAGAGCCATGTCAAAATGAAAAAAAATTGAAAATAAAAAGGCTAACATTACTTTTTACACAAATAATTCTTAATAACTTCTCAAAAAGTGATGGCATTTTTACTTGTACACATGAAACATAAAAATGAAGTAACCCACACTTTGGTTACTTTGGAGAAGAATTATTAGGATCAGAATCAACTTTTTACTAGGGCAAGGAATTATGCCTCCTGCCTCCTTCCCAACAAAAATTAAAAACTAAGGTCAATTAAAAACTGAGCAGCCCCAAAGTCTACCTAGTAATGAAAACCAGAAACTCTAAATATGATAGAAGTAAACATCAAGATGAAAATCAAAATAAGACCAGAATTAAGGGAGCATTAGACTGAGAGTTCACGCATGGGAACACTCTTAAATTTTTTTTATTATAAAGCCTTCTCCCACAGCCCTTATGCTGCATATTTCTGCCTCACAGCATGGGGGTCCCTGAGCCAGCACCCGAATCCCTGTGGTAGGGACGTTAGAGGGCAAGGAGGGCACAGTCAGGGCTCATCTTCTTCTTGGTGAAGCTTCACAGTGGGAACCTTAATAGGTATGTATTTCTCAAGAATATTAAATTTATCAGAACATCCTGTTCTTTTGTAAAATAGGACTTTCCTGACACAAATATTCCTGACCTTGGGAAAGTATTTATTATTGTTATGTACAAAAGGATGTGTTTTGTGTTTGCATCGGTAGAAGGAGCGCAATGAATGGTGCTGGGAAATTGTGAGAACACAATTCGTGTGTGGGAGCACTTCCAATATTTTAAAAGGCTTAAGTTGGCATTAGAGGATAACATGAGAATTTACGTTAACACCACTTCAGTCTTAACAAAAGAAGAATAACACTGATATAGGAAAAGGAGATTTTTTTTATTTTTTTCAGAACACAGGAAACTGAATCAGAGAAAAATCTGAGCTTCAGCTTCCAGATTCCAATTTTGGTGTGAATGAGGTCACTGGGAAGTGAAGGCAATAGGAGGGTGAATTCAACCGCATATAATTCAACCCCAAAGGCTCACAAAGACCCCTAAATAAAAATAAACAGCTAAAATACTCAAAAACACACAAGTAAAACAAAAAATGGCAAGCTCCTAAGCGTGGAGTGGGATGAAGACTGTTTGGGCTGGAAATGAAACAAATCTAGGGGCCGATAGAAATTCTCGAACCCATAAATCAGACCTGTATGAAGCACCAACAAGTTATGAGCCTTTCTAGATAAAAGTTGTAACTCACCTGGATTCCTCTGAATTAGAAATGGGAAGTTAAACTTTAATGTACATTTATTAGTGTAATTTAAACCTTTGCTGGAAAAATAATTCTAACCTGCTATCATTGGAAGATGATTAGATCAATGGAAAACAACATTTTTATTATGACAACTCTGTTTTCCAGTTAAATTTCCCAAAATACATTGTTTGTGTATTGAGTTAATTAGTATGTGTGAACCAACTATTATTTATAATCATTGTGTCTTTTTGGTAAGTGTGAGCAAATTTTAGTTGTTAGCAGTGAGAAGTATTGGCTTCTTAAACTACTACCGTGACCACGTCGTAGTGAAAACAAATATAAGAGAAAAATCCTGTCCCACATACAAGCATTTATTACAAAACAGGTGAAGCAATAGTTTTCATTTTAGCAAGTAAACTCAAGAAATGTCATCCTACTTTTTAAAGTGCTCTGACAGCACTGCATATCGGGACAAATTTAGCATTTTACCAGCAAAAGCCAACCTTCTATCATGGCTTGGGCAACAAAGAACCCCAGAAATCTGTGCCTTTATGTGGGCCCTTTTGGAATCTAAATATATAGTTTCATTTTGAAGCCCACAATCTAGTTCTCTAGACTCTTTTACCTGTTTCATATAATAGTAGGAATGCTTATAAAGTGCCACATCTAAAGTTCAGAATAAAGGAAACAATAAAAATTATATATACTACTCTACCATCTCTACTGAACTACTTTAAAATAAGTTACACATAGTATAGGAAACAGTGCAAATGTCCTCAACATAAGAGCACATAAACAATTGTGCCTGTTCACATAATGGAATAAATAAGAACAAAAAGAACTGACTGATGTCTGCAACATGGATGAATCTCAAGAAAATTATATTGAGGTCAAAGACTCCAAGGAAAAGTGTATTCACCTTATTATTCCATCTCTATGAAAGTTCAGGAGTATTCAAAATAGTTTATGGAGATAAAAATTAGAATAGTGATTAAGGAAAAGAGAGGCAAACACTAGAAAGACAAGAAAGGGGCTTTGCAGGGTCTTAGCAATGCTCTATAACTTCAATAATATATCAGACACAGGTTTTGATCAAGTATATGCATACACACTATTCAGCCTGAGCACTTAAGTGTATTTCATAATATGTAATTTTACCCTCATTAAAATAATAAGCGTGAGATGGGGCTTCTTCCAAAGCAGCGCTGCAGGCTGGATGTTGGGGTGCATGTCTGTATTCCAGCACTCTGAGAGGCTGAAGCAGGAAGACACAAGTCTCAGCCCAACCTGGGCAACTTAGCAAGATCCTGAGACAAAATAAAAATTTAGAAGAAGGACATATCTCAGAGTTAAGGCCCTGGCTTCATTCGCTAGTACTGCAAAAACTGGGTGGGGAGGGGAAGAAAAAATGAAAAGCCTGGGGGTAGTTTGGAAGTTTTATGATATTATCAAAGGAAGACAGTGTTTATCTGGTTTCTGGAAAGCCATATAATTTGTACACTGAATTCTATCAAGTTTATAAAGTTAAAATTGTTATTATTACTGTTTATCTCTAATGCAGCTATGGATGTTTTGTCCAGTGTTACAGAATAGTAAGGAACAGGCTGGTCTTGGGCCCAGTGTCTTTTTTCAGCTCAGAAGTTTCCCAGCTTACACCTGGGACCACCAACCAAGCTCTGCAGGGTTCTGCTGAAAATGAGAGAAAACTGTTAGGGCAAGGTTATTAAAAAGCTAATCATGAGATGAAGTAAAACCAAAAGTAGAAAAATATTATTTTGATATCATGTGTGGGAAAAAAATAAACTGTATTCTCTACCATAGGAGCCCAGATTGCTGTCAACTTCAAACTAGAATTATGAAAGAAGTTCCATTTTTTTCCTTTTGCATTATAATAGACAACTGCTAATTTGGAATTGCTAGACAGTTTCTATATTAATATGATTTAGAAGGAAATAAATCTGATAGAAAATGGGTTTCCATTCTTAAATTTATAGACTACTTACTCTAACATGTTCAGCTAATTAGTTCACTGTTATTTTACTCCATTTAGCTGTAATTCTAGCTGTGCTCTATCCCTGGATGTTTTTGCAAAAGAATTCCTAAAATCTCTAGTTAATATTGCACTTCAGTTCACAAAAATGCACTCAAGAGAAGGTTGCTTTTTAAATTTCAAAGTAGGTCAAGTTTTCTTTTTAAAAAGTAGAGCACCAGAAAAGTCAAAATAAAAGAAAGATTTTTCCAGTTTATTTTGTCTCATTTCATTTTTATTAACCTACCTTCACTTGGAATGACTCATTGAGAAACTAAACAGACAAACACATTGCTTAAACTAGTCCTGGCTTGTCCAGGATTGTGTGAGCTAATGGTAACCTTTAAATATATACAACATGTCTCCAAACTTGTCTAAGAAATTATATTTCTGATGCTACAGTGGAAGTATATATTTCAATAGTTTTAAATATATATTTTCAAATGGTATTAATGTTATTGCTGGGTTAAAATAAGAATGTTAGCTTTTTTCTGCCTTCTTTTCCTTCTCTTTTACACTCCTCCACCTGTATGTATAATCAAAGTGCATGCAGACATACCTACAGCGTTCTGAACAACTGAATATCCTTAGGAACAACTGGACAATATTACAAGCTTTGGCTGTCCCCCACCATATGGAGCATTAAGCTAACAATTTATGTGTGCAGGTGGCTGCTTGCAAATACAATTAGATTATATACCCTCAGGGAGGACTCAAGTGTACCTGATTAGCAGGTCATAGACTATATTAATACTAGTAATATTCCACCTGCAAGAAAATGGACAGCTTAAGCCACAGGAAGTGAAATATACGGCCAGGTGCACAGGGCATGGTCACCAATGTTATTTAGTTAAGAGAAGTATTAAAGGCTGAATGCATTATGTTTACATGGTGTTGGGTCATCCTACATTTGTTAACAAAGATTTTTTTCACAACAGAGAGGGAAAACAGATTTCATGAATGGAATGGTTGAAAAGTATAGTACTTAGTCTTTCCAAAATAAGATTCTTGCAATTTGGTGGAAAGCAACATAGGCTTTGGAATAAAACTAACCTACATTCTGATCATATCTTGACAATGTTAAGCTCACAAATAAAATAGAGTCAAGTTTTGAACACTAGTTGATGGACAGAGGACACAAAATGAAATGAATATTATGTCGTAAGAAATTAATATGGAGGCCTTGTCAAGTTTCAGTCTGAGTTAACCAACCATCTAAGAAACACAGCTTTATGAAGGTAGTTTGTATTATTTTGAAGCAGCAACTTAGACCTTTTTGGGATTCATATGTACTCTGAGATATCATTCTCAGGCAGAGTTTAAAGTATTGTTCATTATAGTCTGTAGATTGTTGAAATTATATTTTTCTCTTGATTGGAAAATAAAACTCAAAATAAAAATCACTGAAATAGTATTCTCAAGTGATTCCTGATACAAATCAGAAGAAAAGGCAAAGACTAAGAGGAAGATCTGGGGCAAAAATTAAGTTCATACGGCATATTAGTGAGTGAGGAGAAGGGGTCCCAGGGATAACAAAAGCCATGGGGTGGAAAGAGGACAAAGTAACTCGTTCTAGCACACTGCCACACCCCAAAATCATGAGTGTCCTAAGTGATACGCTGGAACACATTTCAGATCACCAACATTAGAATAACAGGTCATCAAGTGTTCTGTTAAGGCAGTAGCGTATACCATATTTAAGAGTTCAGCCTCCAGATTTAGGCATTTGGTTGAATCCTTGTCCCCTTATGCACTAAATCATTTGCAAGTTACATGATCTCTTGAAGCTTCAAATGGACATAACAGCAGTATTCTCCTTGCTAGTTTGATGTGAAGGTTAAATGAGGGAATTCACACAAGAAAACTTTCAAAGTCTAGGTGCTCAGTATTTGCTAACTCTGAGTAGTAAATCTTAGACATCAGTATTATTCCCCCAGTCTACAGCTAGGCAAACAAAAACATCCTGAGGAATGTTCCAAAATGTTTGCAAGCAGGAAAGAAGATGATGAAGAAATCCCTATAAAATCAAGAGTTCTTGGGGTATTCAAACTCTGACATGGTTCCCTTAAAACAAGAGTATTCAACATTTACCTCCTTTCTCCATACCTATCAAGGCTCAACTCAACTCAACATGATCTTGATACAGTTTCTCATAACTACACAGATCAGAACATTAATCTTTTTCTTCTCTAAGTCCACAAATTCATAAGGTTCACCCCTACTTGTAACACTTAGCTCTTTTGGCTTGTACTTTAGCTAACTGTAGGATTGTCCTGTTCATTTAGAAAATTATTAAGGACTCACCTCTGTCTCCAAATAGAACCTAATGCTTTCCACATAGTAAATAATTCTATAAATGCCTTTTGAACACTGAGATTAGAAAATACTTTTATGGACAATAAAAGAGTAAACATGAACAGACACATGCAGACAAATACGTAATCGACTATGGTCTATAAATTTCATCTCCAAAGTGAAAACCTATACATAGCCTCACTTTACAATGCAAGTTTCGGAGGGAAACAATATATTATTCTTATCAGTGAAGTATCTGCAGCTAGCCCCACCCTCTCTTCAATTAACCTTGCGAAAAGATCAAGGAAGAAATAGTCACACCCATAGAATTGTATTATTGAGAGAAATTCCAATAGCTCTTTGTGGCCCTCAGTTATGAATGAAAGGGAAAATAAGAACCCACCTGACTAAAGCCATTGGAACACAGAGTTGATGACAAATTTCCTTGCAATTGCAAATACATGTTTTTTAAGGTACTGCCATAAACATGGGCCTGAGTCTAAGTCTTTCTCACACAACACATTGTTGGACAGAGATAATTTGATATTTAATTGTGTTAAATTTATTGTCAAAACCTTGCACTCCACAGCTAATCCCTACAAATCCCCAGGCTAGGCTGTTTTCTACACATTCTTCATATCGCTGGCCCTATAGGCCCAAGGAAGCCTTTTAGAAAGACATTTAGGTCAAGAGTTGGGGAAATTCTTCAAATTATTTGGCTCTATCATTGTTTTTCTCTCTCTCTCTTTCGCCCACAAACACATTGAAATTCCATGAGTTAGTGACCAGAATGTGGCACTTGCCCTTCCCCCCATCCTGCCCTCTTCTCTCTCTCCCTCCCTCCTCTCCTCTCCTCTTCTCTCTCTTCCTTTCCCTCTCCCCCTCCCTCTCCCTCTCTCTCTCAGTGTAAGAAGAGTAAGAATAATTTAGATTTTTTTTTAAAGCCAGTGTTTAGGTCCAAAGAGCTTTTGTGCTTTTCAGTCTTAAGAAGCACAATAATCAATTCCTTTCAGAGAGAATAATGTGTTTTTCCCAAATCCATTGCACAGAAAAGATAAGGCAACTTTTCCCTGGGGAGAGGGGAAGAACAAACAGTGTTGTCAACACAGGAAGGCTGCTGCTGAGGTGGACACATCCCCCTGCCACCCTGATTAGGGAAAGGCAGGAAGTGAGGGCTGTTTACTTGGGAGCTACCCTGAGAACCATGCAGTGGCCCCAAGAGGGAAAGGAAGAAACAGTCAAATCTGGACAAGGTTATGATTCCAAATGGCATTTCTCATTCCTCCTCTGTTGCATAATCTGCCTTTCAATCAGTATCAGTCATGCCAAGAGGTAAATCAGTATGCCTGCTCTCCCCAGGACAGAAGCAATGGAGAGTGGGCCGAAGGGACCTGACAAGGCCTTAGGATCAGAAGAAAAACAGAAATATTCCTTCAGACCATATCTAGGGGAAAAAATTATTTGTATTCAGATTTTCACTATGTTAGTTTGACTGCATGATCTCTATTTCCAAGATCTGTTGTCATAGCAGAATTACAGGTTGGTGAGAGCCATAAGAAACATTGACAGTAGGATTTGGAAGGCTGAAATGAAGCATCAACCATATTCTTTTAAAGCTCTAGAGATTGTGCGTGTATAAGTGCATGACCCCACTGTACATCACACGCGTGACTGCTGCTGCCTGGCTCCATACTGTCACTGGGCAGCAGCCAGGCTCACAGCTCCCTCAGCTCACACTAGACCTTTCCCGTCAGTTTGCCCAGCTGCTGACTGGGTCAGGGGCAAAATCAGCAACATTAGCTTCTCCTCTAGTTCATTTGCATGTTTTAGTTTGCAAACTTAAAAACTGAGGCTGATGGGAGTTTCAGTTTGTCTTTGTGGGCTCCAGACCATCCTTCTGGATTCCAATTTTATTTTTTCTCTCCCACATTTCATGTGTCTTTCCTTTCTGAGTGCTTTCCCTGCTGACTTCAGGATCCAGTGCCAGACACAGAAAAATATAGCCACAAATAAACTGTTTAACTATAACTAGCTCCCACAATGGCGAAAATCAAATCTCTTTGATACACTTTTCTGTGCCACTCCTAGTTGTTCTGCTGTTCTGTTTCTGTGTTCCGATTCCTTCTGATGCCATCTGAATTCTAGATAAGAATCCACCAATATTCTTGATGCTGGGGTTGACCTGGTTATTACCTTAAGTAATTTGATTTAGACAAGATGGAGTTCTTGAGATTTCTGGTAAGATTGAGCTATGAAAATATAATTGTAGAGTTGAAGAATGAGACAGAAGCAGATGGCAAATAAACACTCATTTTGAAGCAGTGAAAACGATAGATGGAAACCGTGAGAAATATGAATTAAAATTTTCAAGGATGTATCTTCATTTTCTGTGTTTAGAGCTGTGTACATTTGCAGACATATATAATAATTGTCTATAAATATCTATAAACATTATATACATTGTTAGAAAAACAACATATTACCTAGAAGACATCTCCATAGGATCCATTTTTCATAAACAGATACAAATGGTAGGATGCCAAAGAAATACTCAAATGTGAATCTTTTAATACGATCTGATTTGGAAAACTAACATTGCCCCTGTGATTTTGAGAAGTAAAAATGATTGATTGTAATATCTTGTATATTCTTTATACCTCATCTCATTTCTACTAGTATTTGAAGCATAATTTAAAATATGTGTGCATTGAAAACTATGCTCTCCAAAACAAAATAAAATAAGACAGTAAAAGAAAGGCAAGGAGAAAGTATGGCAAGAAATAGAAAATAGAGAAGATATGAAGTGAATTCAGAAAAAAGTACAAATTCAAAAGAATATATGTCGTTAATTACTGTGCAATTGAGTACAGCAGTGTGAAGTACTTCGGGTTGAACTAAATAAATCAAGATTTAATGTCTTGATGCAGAACCTGATTACTCAGTTTCACTCTGTACTGATTAGGTCTTAACTATAACATTTATTCGATTTGCAATTCCAGGCCAAAAACAGTTAGATAGTCACACTCATTTCAAGACTAGCAAAATAGTTTTAAAAACTGGAGATTATATCTTGGTAAGAATGACTGAAAAAAACAGAAATGTTTAGTGGAAAAGGAGGAAGATTTTATGACTCAGGAGAACTGTTTTCAATATTATAGGGCTCCTAAGAAGAATGGCAAATTCAAAGTGCGTTACCCTGGGATAAACATAAATTCAAAGAGATGAAAACAGAGGAAATAAATATAAACCAAAAGTAATATTCATATCCGTGCAAATAAAATGTGAAATAAAATCCTTTGGGTGATTTTTAGCAACATTTCGTGTGTTAGTCAACTCTCCATCACTATAACAAAATATTGAAAATAATTAACTTAGAAAAGAAAATGTTCTTTTGGCTCATAGTTCTAGAAGTTCCACTCCATGATCCTCTAGGCCCATTGTTTTGGGCCTAAGACAAGGCAACACCTCATAGCGAGAGCTCATAGGAATCAAGAACCGCTCAGCTCATAGACAAGAAAAAAGCAAAACAAAGGACGAAAAGGGGCTGGAGTCCCACAATCCCTTTTGAAGAGCATTTCCTCCATGACCTAAACAGGCTCCACTAGAACCTGACTTTCAGAGGCTCCACCATCTGCCAGTAGCACCACTCACAAGATCAAGTCACTCTCCACTCTGGAGACCACCACAGGGGCTTTGGAGAGACAACCCAAATCCAAGATATGCAGTTCTCAATCAATTCACACAACTTCTGCAGATGTGGCAGAGAAGAGTCATACCCTGGGTTTGAGGTCAGAAAAAGATTATATCACTGATCAGTCACTGTCTTGATCTGTATCAGAAACACCAGTGACAGGAAGTACCTGCTTTTTTCCAAATCTGACAGGTCAAGTTCCTTCAGTCTGAGAAGTAAAAGAAAGCCCCGAAGTCTGAATGCAGTGATTCTTTTAATGCCTCTACAACTACTTCTTGCCTCAGAAGTCACAAGAGAAAAAGAGTCATACCTGAGTGAGACACGACCATTCCTCAGTGACCCCTCCCTGCCCTCCTTCTTCGTCTCTTCCACACACTGTAACGATTCCAAAGTACACTTCCTCTAGTTAGACTCTAAGCCAGAAGTTACCCGAACCATTTCATTTTAATTTCGTGTAATTTCATGTTAAACTCTATGTAAAATTTCAAGTTTTAAAATTAGTTTGGGAATATTCACATAAAATTCTAAATTAACAACTGCTTTTGAAAATGAAAAATTCTGAGGAAATGAAACCCATATTGCTGCATGGCAGTATTATCAAAGGAGCTGAATTTTGTCTCTGCTCTTTAGTGAAGCATACATTTCTAGTTTGTCACTATTTCTTATTTGCCCATGCTTTTACATTAGCTAACTGGCCTACTTTGAACTAAGAATTCCTACCATGTATTTTGAACACGGTGATTGGTAGCCTTTTTTTTTTTAATGAGACATTTTTATGTGTGTCTGTGTTATAAGGAATGTTTTAGTTGGATTCCCGAGAGAATAAAGCCTGACACATGGAGTAAGTGTGATGCTTTATTTGAGAAATGAAATGAAAATATAAGGTACAGAAGGAAGCAAGCGAGGTAGGAAATAATTGTTAGGTTATGCATAACACTCCATTCAGCAGATATGAACTCATCCATGTGGGTGATCTCTGAACAGTCAGTACCTGAATCTGTGACCATGGGAGGAGTAGAGAGAAGGTTTAGCTCCCCTCATCATCCATTTCTGGTTTGCTCCATTGAAAGTTAGCCTGTCTATAATTCTGGAATGTATGATGCAGTCCCTTTAATGGCTGTACAATGACTCATTCCAGTTCCTAAAATGTAATTTTTACGCTACTCTAAGATTGAAAGAGTAGACAAATTCCAGTTGTGAGACTGATTATACTAGATGTACAACGGCAACCAAGACAGCACAGATGAGTGCTCAGATCCAGATGGTAGAACTCACCATCTGCGCAGATCCAAATGTAGCTAGGCAGCCACAAAGCAAAACCAAGAAATGAGAGTTGCTGGAGTGTTGCTAAAGAAATCTAAGGCAGGGGCCATCCGATTCCAGTTCACAGGTCCAGTCTGGTCTGCCACCTGTGTTTTCTGTGGCCCATGAGCTAAGAAGGGTTTTACAGTTTTGAATAGTTGGGAAGAAAACTAAAGAAGAATGCTATTTTAAAAATTTATATTTGTAATATTTCGTGTAGACTAAATAAAACTGGAGTAAGTCAGTATCTATACACAATTTTACCCGAACAGCCTCACATGACTTCGTGATTGTCTGTGGCTTCTCTCAGACTATAGCACTGAGTAGAAAACAAATAAAATTCAATATCCAGCTTTGCATAGAAAAACGTCTCCAACCTCTGATCTAAGGAGGCCCAATAACTGGATCTAAATCAAGAAGCAAAATAGAAAATTCCTAGAAAGATGAAATAAGACCATAATTACTTGAAAGTTATGTAAAAAGCTATAATTTACTCATGCCTATTTATGCTCTCATAATTGGGAATGTGATTGCACTCGTGTTTCTCTCTCCCTCAAAGCTTTCCATAGTGAATATCTCATGATGTCTTTAAAGAATCACCCTCAAAAAGGCAAAATAATTTTTATGGTTTTAACCTCAAGAACAATATGAGAAATATGTTATCAGGTTAAAATAACCTTGAAGTATTTTCTTTATATGCAGTGGGGCCAAAAAGAGGACCAATACTATTCTTATTAAATTTTTAATTCATATCACATGCTCTGAATTTTAAAAACCCTATCTAGTAAGTGCATGCTCACAAACAAGAGCCACAGCCAGAGCCCTGTCATTGATGTGCAAACTCCCAGGTGCACAGTCTCCTGTGATTATCATTTGAGGTGAGTTAAAGGACTCCAGGGTACCAAGTCTGTGCCAGGTGAAGGGATATGCAGCCTGCTAACAATAGGCCTTGTCCCACTGATAGTCAGAACAAAGAAGTCTCAGCGACAGATCATATTAAAGCTCTAGCTAAAGAAAGACATTGAACATTTAGAAGTTATCTTATATTTGAGGATTATCTAAATTATGTTTATTTATTCACTGAGAAAGCACCAGCTAAGATCCTATTATGTCCTAGGCACTAGGTGAAATGCTGCAAATATTTACAGGAATAGGACACAGTGCCTGCCTTAACATTCAGTATCAATGACGCTTCAGCCCTCATTCCCTGGATTCTGTAAACTATGTGTTCCCTCCCAGAATAGCCCTCTCAGGGGACCAGGGCTCCCAGGGAGACAGCATCTGACTATTTTGAGCTCTACTTCCCAAAGCCATCCTGACCTTTCAGAGCAGCTGGAAAGCAGGTCTTGCTGGAGTCATGCACGCCTCTCCCAGTGTGTATGTCCCCAGGCCAAGCACGCAGTGTACTTTTTCAGGCGGGCTCAGCCCTGGCTACTGCGCCTCCTCTGTATAATTATCAAAATAGCCAATCCACCTCTTGCCAGCAGACCTGCTTGATGACACCTCTAATAGTAGATTTGCTTGGAAGTTGTAAAGGACACAGAGATGGAAAGCTGGGGTTGATTTCTGTTTGTAGTGAGGCTCCTCCTGTCTAACATGATAGAGAGGGACTCCCGTCTACCTGATTAGACTTAAGGAAAGGTCTCACTGAGACAAACACTCGATGATGCTGTGTGTATACGATGAAACATTCTCACTCAAGAATCTTAAGGCTCAGTTTTTTAAAAACAATAGTTAAATGTAAAGCAACATAATGTACTAGGGCATAAATAAGTACTCTCTGAATGATTTCCACCATTCTTGGCCATTATTCAATTAAATATGAATCCTAATTTATACCTCTGTTCTAAATGTATATCACAACTATACTTCTGGGTGAACTAGAGCAACAACTCTGCTACTTAATATCTTTTAAAACACTAAAAGTATTTTTATTTTTAGTAAGAATTTCTTAAAAGATATGACGGTAGAGGAGATCACTTGATAATAAACTGATGAAGTATAGAAAAGCACTTTTGTGCAGAAATGTAAAAATACCTTCCAGGAAACAAGATCTGTACTTTCAATTGTTCACAAATTTCTTATGTGTGAATGATAATTTTTTCAGTCGTGGATTTTAATGATCCCATTTCTAAAATGACAAGGTGGAACACCACTGCCTATTGTACATTCCAGGAAGCTAGAAGGATGCCTCATAAATAGTAAGCATTCAACTATTAAATTTAATTTATTGTTTTGACCTGAATTTAATCCAACTTTAATTTTCTATAATTGCTCATTTGAGTCCAGAATGACTTCAGCTTAACTAAATTGTTGTCGTGGACCACTGTGCATGGCTGGCTGGATTCTACTCTCCAGATTTCTACTTCTCTGATTTACCACGCCCTCTGTGGTCTACTGCAGTCCCAGCTCACCAAACTCCTGAGCCTCCCAAATGTCACAGAAACATTTGGAGGAAAATGTCTCTTGGTTTTTGCGAAGAACCAGCACACATTCCACAGCCTGATGGGCAGAATTCCATCGCACCAACTGCTGGCAACAAAGATACTCCTGAGAGGCACATGGACAAAGTAACCCTTTGCTCATTGTGCCTGGCAGAAAGAGGATGGAAACCTGAGGGAGAATGGGTAAGAAAAAACTAAAAAGATTCCTATCTTGTATCCAGGCATAGGCTCTCTACTCTAAGACAAAAATCATCTCTGGTCAAAATAACCTTAGTAAATACCTCAAATTTCACATAACTTCTACGATAAGCCCAACTCAGACCCAAGTTTTAGGAGAAACCATGTTTCCATTAGTTCAGTGCCAGAGGAGATGATCGGACTGCATTTATAGACAATGCTATAGTTAAGCACATTTATTAGTTTTAAAATTAAAAGTCATAATTACAACATCAGGATGTTCACAGTATGAGAAGAATGCTCACATTGGAACTTACAACTTAAAGGAATGGCACGTAAAACTAAACTGGTTCTCTCTGCTGACCTCTCATAGTTATATCATTGTATTAAATGTTCACATCATAGAACTGCACTGGTCACAACCAGCAGCCACCTGAAAGGGAATTGGCCCAGTAGAGGTTGATAGGATGCTAAAGCTAGGCAGAATCTTCAGGATTGTATATTCCAAAAGCAGGGCAAAGAAGTGTATTCAAGGAGATTAGTGACAGCTCTTGGGCACCGGTCTCAAGAGATTTAATTCTTTACTTATGAGATTCTTTATGCTGAATATTTAAAGTCATGACACTGGGCCTGGGCTTGAGCAGAGAAAATTGGCTACGAGGAGATAGGCAGGCCCCTGTGGATTACAGTCCACTACTGCTCTGGTAAACACAGCCCTGCACAAGGCACACAGCTTGGCACCGACATATGGGCTAGGTTACCCCACCTACTCCGTCTACTCAACGCTATCCCCTTTGTACAATGTTGACTCTACCGTGCTACACAGTAGCCTGCTGAGATCAGCACAGAAGGGAGAGTGATGTTCAAGGTCTATTTTAGTCCTCTTATTTCTTCTCATTTGGTGCATTGGTCTCAGCACTTGAGCCACGGTGGAAGTGGGGGTCAAAGAAACTTACGACAGCCAGCCAAGCTGCTTATTATGTGTGCTGAGCTCAAGAACAGTCCTTTAATCCCACCAACAATCCCTGCAACAAGAAACACTGATTCTTCTTTTATTTAATTAGAGGACTATTTTCTCATGCGTATTGCGCTTGATTTATGAATACCTATTGTTCAAAATGTAATTGCATATTCAGCACTGCTCATTGGAAGAGGGACCATTCCGGCTTGTACTGCTTGCTTTACATTTTTTTAAAACCTTTGCATGAGTATCCGTGATTCATTTCATTAGTATGCATAAAATCAAGGCATTCCAAGAGGAACTCTTTGCTACATGTTATTTTTAATAACTGTTAAGTCTTGTAAAGAAGAATGTGCCCAGCCAGCCAGAACATACCCAGGCTGACTTGAAAGCCTGAAAATTTGAAGAGATCCTTAGGCAAGTGCTTCATGATCAGGCTGAGGCTGGATTTCCAGAGGTGCCCAACACTTTCAAGAAATAATCTAGAGAAAAGCAGATCCTTGTTGACTAAATAAACTATTAAATCATCTTTTCAGTCACGTACTAGTACAGACTAGCAACCAGACATGTTTATTTAATATTTTTGCTGCCTTCCATCTACTAGGACAAATTCTAGCGTGTGGTTGATCCTTTCAAAGAAATCGTGCAGCCAATGTCACAAGACCGGATCTCTTCATTGGCTCCCCTGAGGCCCTGTGAAGTGGGTTTCTGAAACTCAGGCATGAGTACATTCACATGAGAGTTGTACAGTCATAGCTTGAGGCTCAACATTACCCGATTTTATCATAACTCCAACACAAGTTCTACCACTGTCAACCTCCCTACTCTTCAGCCCTTCAGCAGAAGGGAAGTACTTACACTTACTCACACATGCTCAGGCTATCCTACACCCTTGTCTTTGTCTGTTGTTTTTCTACCTCATCTCAGTTCCCAAGGTGACAGGAGTGACCAAAACTCCCAGAGGGATAAGATTTATTTGCAATTACAAATCTATATTTAATAAAAGTATGAAAGTTGGCCACACTCTAGTTAAAGTCATCATTTCTTCTCAGAGAGTGAAAACCTTTAAATACTCTTTACTGTTTCTCCCAACCAGACATCAATTTTCACATTCTTGTGCTAGGCACTGTTCTAGGTACTAAAAACATAGCACAAAACTAAAATTAAACCCATCCTAAACAGACCTCTAAATAGACCTACAGAACTAAGAGAACACATAAAATTATATAATTAATCTAAATTATTCAATTATCACCAAAAAATTATTTGCGGTTTCCCTTCTATCTATAATGTTTTCAAAGGGAGGAAAGTATTTGTAAAACATTGTGCAAAGGTCTAGTTCGGTAGTTATCATTATTTGCTATTGTCTGTAACATAACTGGTCATGTTATTTTTTAATTAAAAACATGTTTGGCTTAAAAATACTGACTGAGCTTTAGAATGTTTGTGACTATTCCATTTTTAAATAAGTTCCTGATTTTTCTCAACATAACACAAATACATAAAAGTATACCAATGTATTCAGTGTTAGCTCAATGAGCTATAGTGAAGTCCCCAAAGCAAATACCCATGTTGCCACCACCTAGATCTATGAAGATATGTGACCCCCAAATTCCATAAGTCCTCTGGAGTTTTCATCAATCAAAATACCAGAAAGTAAACTCTGATGTAATTTTCTGATTTTTGAAATTTTAGAGTTTGCTTTTTTAGTTATAAGAAATCACTGAAACTCTAAATCACCTTTTCTTGGTGAATATTTTAACAGATGTGAATTATACTGTTCACACTGCTCACAATGGTCAGAGTGGGCCAGGAATTTAGCTCAGTGGCACTGCAAGGTTGAGTTCAATCCCAGGCACCAAAGAAAAAAAAAGAGAGAGAATGGTCAAAGTGAAGAACACAATTAAATCAGTACCAGGGTAAAGACTACTCTCAGTCAGCTTTGCCCAGTGGTATTTGCTGCAATTATGGAAATTGTTTGCACTTGTTTTAAACAGTATGGATCCACTAGCCATGCATGGCTTCTGAGTACTCAAAACGTGGCTAATATGACTGTGCAAACTAATTTTAACTGTATTTTAACTGTATTAAATGAAAATTATCATAAACAGCCACATATTAGCCTTAACTCTAGACTATGCAGCAGTGAAACGAGACTAGAAGACCAGATTGAAAAGGATTGAGCTGGGGCTGGGGATTTAGCTCAGTGGTCTGCCACCTGTCTCACAAGTGCAAGGTCCCAAGTACAACCCCTGGTACAAAAAAAAGAAAAAGAAAGAAATCTTAGGTGGCAGCAGTTTTAGGACCATGGATTTAGCAGGAAAATTGTAAGTCTGAAGTCAGCCTTTGTAGCATAGCAAGCTCAAGCCCAGACTAGACAGCATAGTGAGACACTGATTTACAACAAATCAGGGTTTTCCCAAGTGACAAATAGCATACTGGTAGAAGTGACAGTGTGTGACCTCTAAAGCTAGTTGGAAAAGGTGTAGGACTCTCATGTTTGTATCTTGACCAACCTAAAACCTCTCTCTAAGAGAAACTAACAACCATGTTCCAGAACACTCAAGAAGCCCTGTAAAGAAGCTGATGGAGAGCATCTGAGGCCTCCTACAAAAGCCAATGCCAACATCCAGATGGATTAGTTGGAAGCAGATTCTTCATCCTCCATCAGCCTTCAAATGACTAATTACCAGTTACTATTTTATTAAAAAACATCTAAAGTAGAACTATCCAGACATGCCACTCCCAGACTCCTGACCCACAGAAAACCATTAGATGCATAAATGACACATTATTGCTTTTAAAGCCACTACATTTTTTGCCTCATTGAGTTTATGGGTACATTTGAGGTATACAGTACAGTTACATTCATCACTGGGATCTTGTACCTTTATATGACAGGTCTTGGTTCTCATTTTTTCCCCTTCTCCCTGCCCTCCCTTCTCCCACTCCTCCCTTCCCCATTTACAAACACTTTATTTCCATATTTTCATTTTCTCATGGTTTTTTTTTTCTTTTCCTTTATTACCTTTTCCCTACCCTTCCCATTTCCCCTACACCTTTAGCCCCTTTCTTCCTATTTCACATTGTCAATTATATGATTAGGACCTTATGTACCATTATAGTTTTTCACACCAGAGAAACGATTCAGTATTTATACAAGTAGAAAGCCACTCTATTTTGAGTAATTTTCAACACAAAATTAGATAACTAATACAAATAGAAATTGTTTTATACCAATAAATTCGATAGTCATGCATTAAGATGTACAAGTTCCTCAGAAGATACAAATAATCACAAAAGAGAAATAGAACATCTGAGTGGTGCATTGTCTATGTAAAAATTGAATTTGTAATTAAAATTTTCTCAAAAACAGATTCTAGTGTATGATGACTTAGTTCACTGTTAGTTCTATCAACCTTTAAAAGAAAAGAAAGTAGCATACCAATCCACAAACTCTCAGAAAATGAAGGAGTGGCAAAAGCTTCCCAGATCTTAAGCCAACATTACTCAGACTGCTGTGGTCCAAATGGTGGTTTCCCTCATATCATTCATACTGAAACATCATCCCCAATGTAATGGCATTAAGAGATATGGCCGTGGAGGTGGTCAAGGCATAATACTTCTTCCTCCAAATGGGACTGGCACCTAAGCAAAACAGCTAGGGGCTGAAAAGTACCCATCTACCTTCTTATCATTGAGGACCCAGCAACAAACTACCATCTTGGAAGCAGTCAACAGCTGTCACAAGACACCAGCACCAGTAGCTTAATCACTGACTTCCTTCCCACTGACTTTGGGAAATACACTTCCATTTCTATAAATTACCAGTCTTGAATATTTTGTTGTAGCAAAACTAAGGGACTAGGACACACATCGTATCCAAAAATGACATTAATTAAAGAAAGAAAACTGCAGACTAATATCCTTCACAAAAATCAATTCAAATATTCTCTTAAAATTAACAAGCTGAATCAATTTAAAAATAAAATAGTAAATAATGATCGAGTGATGTTTTCCCCGAGGAATGCAAGGTTGGATTAACATTCAAAAATCAACTAATTAGAAATGTTTTGGAATTAGACAGTGCTCATGAGTATACCATTGAGTGGATGAATTTCAAACTACTGAATTGTTGACTTTCAAATTGTTAACTTATGCAGGTGAATTATGGTTCAATAAAGCTATTATTAGAATTATTATTAGTAGAAAGAGAGAGAAAATTCATGTGATTACTTTAAAAGATGATTGAGAGATATTTAACAAAATTTATCTTCCATCAAGATTTTTAAAAATACAGAAAACTATACTTAGAAGAGCACCTAAAACAGATGAAAATCTAAGAAAAGAAATTATAGATAAATTCATACTGGAAGATAAAATGGTAACTCCTTTCTTCCTAAATCAAGAAGAAAGGATATCCACTCTCACAATTTCTATCCATCATTATATTAGAGATCATAAATAAGCCCAATAAATGAAAAGAAGAAACAAAATTATCTTTATTTACAGAGAATATTATGGTCTGTACAGAAAGCCCTAAAGAAACCCAATAAAAAAATGTGCCACTATAATCGAGTTTAACAATTTTGCAAGATACAAAGCCAACTGGCAAAAATTTATTTTATATCTATCTATCTATCTATCTATATAGATAGATAGATAGATAGATAGATAGATATCTATATATATATATAGCCCCACTAGAAATTGAAACTTAAAAAATAAAACAATTCCACTACAATAACAGAGAGACTTCTACTTTCAGCCGAGATAAAGTAACAGGAATTCATCCTTCTTCTAAAACTATAAAAGTGGAAACTATATAAAACAAAAAATTTCAAGGGATTAGATAGTGGGACATCAGACCATGAGAGATAGTGATTCCTTTGAGATAGAAAACAAAAAAGATAAATGCCAGAATGGGCTCATCTTACTGCCATGAAAAGTCCCTAGGCTGTGGTGAAGGGAGGGAAAACCAGGTAGTCTGGTGGACCTTGAGTTGGGGACATGAAGATAAGAGTCCTGGAAAAGCACAGAAGACAGAATTCAAGGACAGCTACTTAGACAAAATGGCTGCAGAGAAAGAATACGGGACTAAGAGGATCCTTTCAGGATATCCACTGATTGGTCAGTGGATATGTGTGAGGAAACTTCAAGAATCCAGGGGAAGAACTACGTGAAATATTAGAGGTAACAGTTTCCACCGCTCACACAGTTCCCAGTAAACAGATCTTAAAGCCTCATGATTCCTGGACTGAAGGGTCTTGCTTCAGTAGTATACAGTTTTCTTGCCTAACACAACTTGAAAGCAATACTTGAAAGGATCACAACTTCCAAAAAGTAATTTAATTGCATGTTAGTCCAAAGCTTAAGAGTAAATAGAGGCATACGATAATATCCAGTTTTGCTGGGCACAGTGGTACATACCGGTAATCACAGCATTCTGGGAAGCTGAGTGAGGAGAATCAGAGGTTTGAGCCAAGCCTGGACAACTCAACAACTTGCAAGGCCTTAGAAAAGGCAAGGACCTGGTATCGAAAAGGGCCAGAGATATAGCCCTGGGTTCAATCTCCAGCTGTGATATCTGCATAGCATAGTGTTGGTGATGATAACCAAAAGTAATGTCTTGTATGGTTCAAAGTAAGAATTCATTTAACATGTCTGCAATTTACTTGCTTTTTAAATAAAAAGCCAGGAGAATCCTGGCCTCTATAGACCATAACTTCGTGATAATGTGGGATGGGTCAGGTGTCTCCTTAAATGGCTATAAGATGGAACAAGGCAGGACAACCAGGCTACTTTGTGTCCAGCCTTCCAGGCCCAGAGGCCTCTGTCCAATGCAGAAGAGATGTGTGCAAAGTACCACAGGCTTCTCTGTATGGGATCCAAGTAAGAAGACACCTAAAGCTACCTAGAGTCTAGAAGCCCCAGGGGCACTTCCTGCTTTTCTCTTATCAGTCCTTTCTCCCACATTCCTGGGGTAGTGGAGACAGTTCTTAATAAATTTCTGTTTCTCATAAATTTTACACTAAAATTGAAGCTCCTGAAAGATGATCACTGTTTCACTGTTTTTCAACCTCTCTCTGCTTGTTTAAGCAGCAGGTAGTGGCAAGGTATTACTGGGACTTAGAAGGGAAAAGTGGCTTCTAGCCATAAATGACTGAAAGCATTTCCGAAGGGACAAGACTGAGCTCCCTGGAGAGCAAAACTGCAGACCCTAGGTGTGACACTGACTCTGCCTGGTGGTCATTGTCACTGATATATTAGATGTTGCCAACCCTGTCTCCATTCAGCTGAGAAGTCCCTAAGAGCTTGTGGGACCTGTCCCAAACCTGTGCAAAGAAATTGCAAGGGTGCAATCCCCAGAATGGCTTAGGGATCACTTGATTATGCTGCTGAGTTTCTTAACCGTATCTTGCAAAGAGTTCTGTCTTTCCATAGCAACACTGTCTCCTCAGAGCAGTGTCAGTGGAAGGTACCTCAGAGAGGCCTGACACAGGTATGTGCCCTTTAGCCTGCCGTGTTTTCAAGGGGTGATGAGCAATAAATCATATGTCCATATGTCCATGTATAGGAGGACAGATGGCAAGAGTAGGTAGTCTGGCTGCCCTCATGACTAGATAGGCCCTATTGTTTCACATCCACCGGGCTCACATGGTGATGTCAAGGTGCCACAGATTCCCTGCTCTGCTCTCTGGAGGATCCCACATCACAGGTACTAAAACTTTAGGTCAATTTGGAAATCTCCAGATCTACACACTCATTCTTAAAGAATATGTCTTCATCTGACACAAGACCCCCAAAGCAGCAGCTCTTCCTGCAGAGGCTGCAAAATTGAAATGAGGTCAGGTGTATTGGTCAGCTTTCCACCACTGTGACAAAATGCCTGAAAAATCAACATGAAGAAAAGGTTTACTTTAGCCTATGGTTTGGGGTTTGACTTCATCGGTTGGCCAGCTGTAGTCTTTCAAGCCCTTGTTGAGGCAAATATCATGTAGAATAAAGCTGTTTGCCTCTTGGTTGTCAGGAAACAAAGAATGAGCTCATTTTTATAAAAAAAAAAGTCTCTATCTATAAACTCATTCAACTAGGAATCCATAAGTGGATTAATCCACACATGAGGCCCAAGTCTTCATGATCCAATCCCCTCCAACAGGCCCCTTTCAGAACATGGCCACGTTGGGAAGCAAGCTTTCGAAACATAAACCATTTAAGATCCAAACCACAATGTCAAGTATTCCAAGAACTTGCCTCATGCCTGGCAGGGCTGATACTCGATAATTCTGTTGTCTATTCTGTTGTTACCACTGATACCACCAACAAAATCCCACAGGAACACCTGAGAAGAAAAGTTACACACCTGGCATGTCCTGGATGTAATGACCCTAGAACTTGGCCCCAAATGCCCATTGTGTACTATGAGCATTTGCTCATCTCTTTACCTAGGCAAATATTTACCTTTAAAAGAGTTTATTTCAGAAAAAAGAAAGATTAAAAATAAATCATCTGTTTGTTATGCCCTGAATATTTTTGCACTCCCCGTTCATATGTTGAAGTCTTACTCTAAGTCTAAGGCAGCAATATTTGAAGATGGTGCCTATGGGAGGTATTTAAAGTTAGATTAGGTCATGAGGTTGAGGTCCCCATGATGAGATTCATGGTCATATGAGAAGAGAAAAAGAGAGAGATTGGCTTCTGAGGGCTCAAAAGGGAAGATCATATGAAGACAGCAAGAAAACAGATGGCAGTCCACAGATAACAGGAAGTAGGCAGAATTCATGGGTTCCTTGGTCTTGGTCTGCTCCTCAAAAAAGTCCATTTGAAATAAACATCTGTTAAGATACCCAGTCTCTGACATTTTGTTGGTCAGCCTGAACTGAAGAGAACATTTTCACCTTTAAAAGAAAACCAGATTGAATAAAAAATATGAAACAAAACAGAAGCTTATAAGTGAACATCAGTAAGATAGTAAAGGGGGAAAAACAACAGAAAAAAATCAACAAGGTTTTAAACTGGCATCTTGACTAGATTAACAATGTTGATAAATTTCAGAAAAATGTCTCAGAAAGAAAGAAAATAACAAATGACCTATAGGAAGAATCATAAATAATACAATATAGATATGGAAAAGGAAATATTATGAAAAATTCATATTTACAAATTGAAATTATAAAGCAAATGAATAAAAGCCATCAAAGATGCAACCAATCTTCTACAAATTCATTCACAAAAACAGAAGAGAAGGAGGTGCTTTTTAAATATTTCCATGAGAAATGCAAACTTTTGACATTGCCTGAAACTGGTATTACAAGGAGAGAAAGCCATAGGCCTTCATCAGCCATTAATACAGAAGCAAAAATCCTTAACAAAATATTAATGTAGAGGATCTATCATTATATGGAAAGGTTAAAAAATAATACAGGAGATTGTTTCCAGAAATGAATGTATGGTTGACTTTAGAAAATCAATGCAATTAACATAAAAAACATTATGAAGAAAACATACAATCTTAAAATGTGCATAAAACATTTAAAAGAAGTCAACACTATTTTGTCATTTAAAAAAAAATTCTGGGCCAGGGATTTAGCTCAGCAGTTCGGTGGCCTGCCTTGCAAGAGCAAAGACCCGAGTTCAATCCCCAGTACCCACCCACCCCCCAAAAAAATTCTTTTGGTGTTGGAAACACTTAGATCTGGTTTCTTAGTCACTTTATAGGTTCAAAAATAATGACTGTTTTATTTATTCACTAACCATTATCACCTACCTTAGAACTGCAAATCTGTACACTCTAACCAGTATCTCCCCTTTGCTCCCACCTCCTGACACTTAATAGCCCTCCTTTTACTCTCTGTTTGCAAGAGTTCAACTTTGAAAAAGTGATGTAATCCATTCTTTTGTCTGTTTGTCTGGCTTATTTCACTGAACACATCCACCACAAAAAATGTAACTATTTGAGATGATGGATATATGAATTAATTTCATTGCAGTCATCATTTCATATTGTATGTTGATCAAAATATCATATTGCGTACCTTCAATGTATCTAAAATTTATTATATTTCAATAAATCTAAAGCCAAAATAAAGAGAAAAAAATAAGCAAGAAAGCAAATATAAAACACCCCCAATAAACTTGGAACAGATGAGAACTTCTTTAATCTCTTGAAGAATAGCTCTATAACTAAAACAAAAAACAAAAAACAGAAGGCTTTGTATGTGATGCTACAAAAAAATACCACAGGCTGAGTAGTTCACAAAGAATAAACATTTATTTTCTCCAGTCCACCACCATATTTGAAAGTGAGCATGGACTAGTCAGGGAAGCGGTGCCAGGGAGGAAGAGATGAGAGGGGAGATGCAGAACCCAAGGTCCCACCTCCACGAGCCTCTCAGACAACTGGGAATCACTAATCCCCCAGGCAGCCAGTCAAGGTGGAAACTTGCCTTACCCAGCACAGGACACGTTCTAGCTGGTGAGGGTGAGGACAGCCAGTGCAGCTGCCAGAACAACCCAGCCTGCCTTCCCCACCAGGACAGCAAGAAGTATGTACTGTCCGACACACACAGGCAATTTGGGCAACTTGGGTTCCTTTCATCCCTATGGAGTGTGATTTCTGTGTCCATCCTCACAAGGAAGGTGGATCTTATCCAACTACCAGCCAAGCCCAGGGAAGGAAGGAGACTGTAGGAGCCACACAAGATGGAAGGTGAGAGCTTTGTCTCAGTGATTCTACCCAACCTTACTTGCCACTTGTTCACTGGGAAAATGGGCCATCAAAGCCACTTAGGGACTGGATCCTTCCTAAACCCTCCTGAAGCCACCATGCAGAGCCTATCCTGCAGCTCCAGGTTCGGCTTGTGCTCTCAGAGTCTCTGGCTAACCTCAAGTTCCCAGGGAACCCCTCATGCCCACACCTCTGTGTGCACCTATCAGCTCAGCACCTGTGTTACCTGCTCTGGCCACCCATGCCTATACTGTCTGGTCCAAATTGGACTATCTAGACCCCTTCAGTCGTCAGCCCTAGGGAGCTGCCACAGGCTTTCCCTCCAGTCTTTCATCCCAGGAGCCGTGATAGCTATTCTGCCCTAATCTATGAACTAATTAATAAATTTTGTAATGTGCCAGAATGGATGTGAACCATCACACTCTCTTACCCCTTTTCTTTTGGGGGTGGGAGGTCTGGATGGGGCTGATCTACTTAATCCTTTTGTAATGCAGGAGCTGCATGCACAGGGGGCAGTGGTCCTCTGTGTGGGCTGAGGCAGGGACGAAGGGCAAATGCACTGACTGGGCACCTGTAAGCTGGCTTTCTATGAGACCTTCCCAAGACCCTGGAGGGCAGGAGGCTCAAGTAAGTTCTGGCTCCTCCAATAGGACACTGAACAAAGTGCCTAATCCTCCAGACTTCCAAGAAGGACTGACTCCTGTACCCTCCACCTGTGGGTCTCTGGGAGGTCATGTCCACGCACTTTTGTACATAGAAACGTCTACTTCGCTTTGTCCATGGAAGAATTGTCTATAGGGGATCCTCAGCATGTATTAACTTCTCTATGAGTCCAAATCAGTTAAGAAAGACTTAGAAGCTCAAAACTCTCATCAGCATTATTGCTGGACTTTTGTACTTCAAAGTTATATTTCATATATATGTTCAAAATTTGTCAGAATAAATAGCAACATGTATATCTTAGGGATAATTTGGGTTAGATCATCACAAAACTTTTCACTTTCTGAAAACTTATTTGTGTATATATATGCATGTTAAATTTTCATTTTTGTTTTTGTACAAATGTTTGCTAACTGTGCTAAAGGTAAAATTTCAAATAGCATAATACGTCTTACAAACATTAATAAGAAAAGGTATGTAATTTAAAATTCAGATTTGTTAAAAAATGCAAATAGATTAAAAACTTAAAGGAAATATCACAGACATCTAATTACATTAGCATTAATAATCTTTTAAATTCTATTGCATACTTAGTGTTTAAAAGTAAAACTCTTAGACAAATTTTTTTTCCAGCTTTAATTGAGTTTATTGGTACATTTTAGGGATACAGTACAGTTACATTCATTGTTGGGATCTTGTACCTCTACATGACAAGTCTTGGTTCTCATTCTTTCCCCTTGTCCCTGCCCTCCCTTCACCCACTCTTCCCCTCCCCCTTAGACAAATTAAATTTAGCAGTTTAGTTGAATAAGGCGAAAAGAAAAGATTCACTTCCCTGGCTGCTTTCAGAACAAGTTCAAAGACCTAGAGCTTATGGGGTGACATGGCAGTATTTGTGATCTGAAGTGAGCACAGAAACGCCTTCCCTAGTTACAGTGACAGCTTAATACCTTGCAACTGCAATTTATGGGGTCAGCTGCTGTCATTGGCTGAGACTCAGCTGTTTGCTAAAAGAGTGTATTCCTGAGTCAAGGATGTAGCTGAGTGATAAGGCTGAGCACATGCCCAAGGCCCTGAAATTAAAAAAAAAAAAAATGCAACATATTTAAGTGTAATTTGACCATAACTTATTTTTGCATAATAAATTTGATATGGCATTAAACTACTCATAAGACAAACAAATACTTTCCACTTGTTAGCTTTAGATTATCTTGCATTTATGGATCTTAAAAGAAAGTACCTAGTTTTTATTAAATGGTAAAATACCTAAGAGAGGAGGAAGTTAATATTCCTTGAGCACTTAATTTGTTATTTATGTTTCAAATAATTTTATGAAGCTTGTTGTTACTTTCTAAATTACAACAATATACTTCAGGAAAAAATAAATTCAGGATGGAAGGAATTTTATCTGTTTATTTTTCAATAATATAACCACTTAATCTTTAAATCTATATTCAAAAATGTACCATTATCTTCTCAGAATACACTATTTATAATAAGTATTAAACAAAAGAAAACTAAAAACACAGAGAGAAGAAAGCCTAGCTAACATTTCTACATAACAAATTTTCTGAATATGTGTGCACTTAATTATTAGCTGATCATTCTGCATGTAATCACAACTTAATTCTAGAAATATCTACCTTCCAAATAATAGAATTCCTAAAATCTGCACCAAAGATTTATCCTTGCTTTTAATAGATAATTATTAAAAATTAGCAGTTACCGATTCACCATATAACTGTGGACATACTTTTTAAAGTATTGGGAATGTATCTTTTTGCTTTAATTAACAATGAGTAACTGAGCAATAGGACAAGAAACTAAGTGCAGATGCAATCTATAATGAATTGATATTTATAACCATGATTATTAGCTCTCTCTTATTATTTATTCTTTTTTCTCTTTGCAATTGTTTTCTTTTCCTGTGTGTGTGTGTGTGTGAGAGAGAGAGAGAGAGAGAGGATGCACACGTGCAAATGTTTTCATACCTGGGGGAATTAACCCAGGGCCTTCACACTGAACTAAAATCCTGGTCCTTTTTCCGTTTTCTTATTTTGAGGAAAAAGTCTTGCTAAATCAATAAATTGTCCAGGCTGCACTCAAACTTGTGATCCCCCTCCTCATTTCTCAGAGTACTGCAATTGCAGGAGTTATCTCTCTTTAAATGTGTCGGGTATAAGAATTTAAAATCAAGTTGGCAGAATGGTGCTGGCGCGGTACGTTGTCCCACGCTGCCTTCGGTGCTCTGTCTGTGCTGACACGCCAGTGGATGCTAGCTTAATGAACCCTCGGGTTCCGAAGGAATTGGGTTTTTTAGGCTGCTTATTTTTTATAATATTCCTCATGTGATATTAGTATTAAGGATCCTTGTCATACAATAATGATGATCCGTATTTATTATGAAATCCCACTAAAATACCAGAAGATTTCTGTCCTTAGTATCTTACTAAGCATGGAGCACTGAATATGATTTATATTCATAATACAATTGCTGGCCAAGTATGGATTTGGGAAGTATCTGACGTAACATGAGTTGGACCTTTTTTTTTTCTAACTCCATTATCTTGCCTTTTGATTTGTCAACAGTTTTGTAGCTGCTTTTAATTTAGGCGCAAATTCTGATAATTAATCAGTCATTTTAAAATCTGTAAAATATTCAGGTTGGAAAAGAAAAAAAAACAATTCCTTTATGAATGGGAATGTTTTGACACAACGGCAATCATAACACATATTCCTATGAGTAGATACTAGTTAGACGAGTGTTTTCTCCAAACAGCATCAGGTAATGAATTCTTCCACATTGTTTTCTTCTCTATAATTACGCCTCTCTACTCTTCTCAAAACTCCCAATTCTTGAAAGATAATTATTAGAAAGGGATGTAGTTCAGGGCAAAGACACTTGTGCCCAGTACGGAGAGAAAGAGAGGGAGAGGAGGGAGGGAAGGGAAGGGAAGGCAGGGAAGGAAGAAGGAGAGGAAGGATGAAAGGGAGGAAAATCTATTTTATAAAGGTTCACATAATGCAATGTCTTTTAATCTAAATGATTCATATGTTGCAGAATTCCAAGAGACGGGAGAGACCAAGTGGGAGTCAGGAGGATTTATTTAAGATGCATACACCAGCTCAGCAGACTTTGTGTTCAAAATGGCCGAGCATTGACCAAAGAGAAGTTCCAGGCTCTATACATTTTGTCTAAGGGGTAATTTTTCTAGTGACATAGCAAGTGAGGTTGCCAGAGCGGGACAAGGGTAGACAGTTCTGAAACTTCGCCTTGAAAGAAGACAGTGTCTTATGAATCAGACGAGAACAGAGTGTCATAAACTTTGTTTACAGGAAATAGTTGTCCAGAACAAGAAGTCACATCTACAGGGGAGGAGGAGGTGACGGTGGGGAGAATTGCCTGGGGCGGGGAAGGGTTTGTTTTTCTTTGAGAGCTGCTTCTGGTTTTACGGTTTCCAAAGGCATCTTGTCTGTCTCTAAGTTCCTTAAAATGTTTAGTCATTAGCTGCAACTTTTAATTGTTAAATAATATTAAACTAAACCTACTGGGATTCTTCCATGTGAGTTCAGGTGAGGCCTCGGCCACAGTAAAATTGAACCCAAATACAAGGAAAGGAGAAAGAGAAGGGAGCGAAGCAGATGAGATTTTGGAGGCTGCTCAGTCAGGAGCCCCTGCACTGGAGCACTGAAGAAGCTGAAGCCTTTGCTGATCTGTAAAATATTTTTCTCCATCTACTTACTGTAATATCTATGTGTTTTTACACTTAAAGTGTGTTTCTTATATTAAAAGAAATCTGTTGAATCTTTTATCCTGATCCCAATAAGTACATGACAGCATAATTTTGTTGCTAGTATTTTGAACAAACTGTATTTGTTGCATCAACTAAGAATTTAAAAAATAGGCCAGGTGTGGTGATCCTTACCTGAAATTTCACTACCGGGGAGGTGGTGCTCAGGCAGAAGGACTGCTGTAAATTCGAGGCCAGCCTGAGCTACACAGTGTGTTTTAGGCCAGCCTAAACTAAATAACAAGATCCTAACTCAAAATAAAAAGAGTTTAAAGAGTAAAGACTTTCTGGCTGGGCGTGGTGGTGCACACCTGCAATCCCAGCACTCGGGAGGCTGAGGCAGGAGGATCGCTGTGAGTTCAAGACCAGCTTGGGCTACATAGTGAGTTCCAGGTTAGTCTCAACTACATAGTGAGACCCTGTCTCAAAACAAACAACAAAAAAAGAATAAAGATTTTAATTTTACCTTATTTCTTCATTTCATACTCTTCTTCAAGGGGATCACTATTTACCTATATCATTTTCCAACTCTCTAAAGAACTTTTTTTTTTTTTTTTTGGCATTTCTTGCAGAACAAGCCTACTGGCAACAAGTTCTCTTTATTCTTGCTTGTCTAAGAAAGGATTTCTTTTCTTAAGGATACTTTTTCAGGGTACAAAATTCTAAGTTAGCTTTTTTCCCTCTCAAAACTTTCACTAGGCACTTTTCTGGCTTTATGAAAAATCAGAAGTAATTCTTATCTTTGTTCTTCTCTAGTGAAGCATTTTTTTCTCCATTTGGTTTCTTTCAAAATATTGTTTATCTTTGTTTTCCTATAGTTTTGAAAGCATCTATGCTAACATAAAATTGTGTCAAAGTGATAAAGAGCGGCTCATACTAGGAAGAGTAGCTGCTCTCACTCCTAAGGCTGAAAGGACGGAAGGAGACTAGCGGGGCAGCAGGATGAAGGGGTCAGAACTCTAACCGCTGCTGTAGTTGACTGGGAGGAGCTAGGACTGGGTTGGAAATGCTGCGCCCAAGAGGCAGAGGTGAATTCTCAGGCTGCTTCTCCCCTCTTCACGCTCCCTCTCTCTCTCCAGTGCCTCCTGCTGGCTGATCGTAGTCAGAAGCAATGGCAGGGGAACCTGGGAAGCGCGGCAAGACGGGCTACGGGGAAAGATGGGTGGAGAAGGCAGAGGCAAGGAATGGACCCAAACGCAACCAGGCAAATGACCAGCCCACTCCAATGTGAAATGCCTGTTTACCTTCAGTCCGAAGAAAACGTGGAGGGCTTCGGCTTCCAAATCATTGTTTTATCTGACCTTCTTGAGCAAGCTAAATAGGATCAAATTGTTTTATTTCAAAACCCTTCCCAGAATGTTTTGTGAAATAATGAAAATATGCCAAGAACGTATCATAGAATAAGTTCCTGTAATTCCTGTGCTTCAAACCTTACTTCAGAGGTTCATTCCATTTTGAGTAGAAAATGAACTAAATTGTAAGTTAGAAGAGAACAACCATTTTTAACATCTGAGCGTTCCTCTTTATAAGATTAAATAAAGCAGAGGCACAGCAACAGCCGAAGCATTTGTCTTTTAGAAACACTAAAGTCCCACTAAGCAAATCATAAGCCAAAAAAAGCGCGCATTCGTCTTCCTGCCTTTCTGGAGTGTGGTCCTAATCCCTTCAATTCAGCATATTTATGCACTGTCTTGCCCGCTTTCCTCCCTTCTCCCAATTCTGCCATCCTTGTAGGATTCTGTTCTTTCACACATGTCGTTCTTGCTTAACAAAGTCATAGCCTACACAATCTGCCCTCTCCACAGGGTAATTATATTAGTCTGTTGTTATTGATTTTGCTGCCAGGGTCTGAGAATCTGCTAATTTGCCACTGTGGGAGGAGGGGAGCATGTTCTTATATTTTCCCATAAACCAGATGTTTTCTTTAACTCTTACATCTTTAAAATATTTTTTCTTAAGGGAAAAACAGGATTTTAATAAGTTTAGGATGCCACTTTTTATTTTCTCAGCACATCATGAGTATACACCCACATAACTGAGTGTAGACAAGTTATGCTTTGGGGTACTCATGTTTCTGATTCTTAAGGGAGCTATATTTTTCTGACTTTCCAATGATTCTCCTCCAATCACCACTGAAAACATTATCATTTAAATATCACAGCAAACGTAGAAGGGTAAAATAATAATATCATTATTTCACAAATTTTTTGGGTCAAGAATTCAGGTAAGACTCAGCTGGGACAGTCACTTGGGATCAGCTAAGATTCCTTCTCAAACTACATACACACAGCCTACCCAGCAGGGCAGTTTCAGGGTGTTGGGAGCTCATAACAATTGATTTCTCCCAGAGCAAGGAGAGTCAGGAGAACGCTGAGGGGTGTTTGATGACCTAGGCCTAGAAGCCATGTACCTTTATAACTGCCATTCTTTATTCCACTGGTTCTCAGTGAGGGGCAACTGTGACCCAAACCTTGCCCACAGAGTGATTGGAAATGCTTGAATCCACTTTTGGTTTCCACACATGGGGGCTGTGGCTCTTACTGGCATCTAGTGGGTTGAGCTCAGGGGTGACTCTCAATGTTCTACAGTTCTCAGGAGGCCTCCCATGACAGAAGATTTTGTGGCCAAATTGCCAAGCAATCTGAAGAGGGGAATCCTTACTCCAATAATTCACATAAATAATAATCAAATAAACATCCCTACCAGAATAATGGGAAAGGAACATAGTGTCAGAATTCTTGTTCAAAAAATTTGACAAACAGTTTAAAAAACTGCCACTAAGTCCTGAACATACTTTTATTTTCCCTAGATCAAGGACCAAGTCTTTTATTAATTCAGTACATTTTAAACCAAGAGAAGAAAGCTATAATAGTTTAAAATCATGTCAGGTGTCTCAATATAGGGCTTGAAGGTCACCTAGATATACTGTTTCACCCAAATCTGTACACAGAACTCTGAAAATGTAATTACAAGGTCAAGCAATACCGCTGAGCAGGGAACTCCAGGCCTCGATTCAGCTCCAGAATTTGATGTGCATTTATTTATTCTTGATCCTTTTGGTTCCAACCTCTTTTTACTCATTTCATTATCATTCCATGCTAGACGAAGGCTATTTTTAGAAATTAGTGCAGTTATATTTAAGCATAATGTTTAAACTTGCTTATCTGAAGTGCAGAGCACATTTATGAAGCCTCAAAGTTAAAGGAACAGAAAGTACTATTGTTGAGACAACAGGGAGGATGCCCTGCGCCTGAGTGAGACGTCGTCCTAGCATTCCCCCAGCTGTGGATCTGTGGGGTTTTTTCGTTCCTGTCTCTTTCTGCTGAGGAGCAGCTCTCTCAGCGGGGCCCCCTCCACAGAGTCCCCAGCACCAGCAGAACGTCTGAGTAACAGAAACTGGAAGGGTGAGATGTCATTGAGCAAGCTGACCGGTTTTATATAACAGAAAATGGGATTTTAAATATTACTAGCACCAACATCTTTCCTATTTAATTGTTTTCATTAACTCTTCTCTCAAAATCTATACTTCCATTTCTTTATTTGTCCTGCTGGCCTTTTCTACTGTCTTCAGATAAAGCATCTTATTTTTACCTCCTTTTTCCTGTGATAAATGAGGACAATGCTCTGGAGTCATCCTCAGATATTCATCAGATATTTCTGGAGCAGCCATTATATTCTGGGGACAGTACTGACTGCGAGAGGTTTTAACAGTGAGCAGGACAGATTCAGGGTCACTTCCTAGCTCCTGGTGAAGTCTTCCCATACACGGTCTCATGCAATTAAAACCAACTCAACAGACAAAAATAAATGAACACATAAGTTATAAATAAAGGAAGAACCTGTCTCTACCTAGGGAGTCCAGGAGCCTTTGCAGACTCAGTAACGTTTGCGTTGACCACCTTGCTGTTACTATAACAACTACCTGAAATAATCAAATAATTCAGAAAGAGAAAGGTTTATTGTGACTCCTGGACTTGAGGGAGCAATAATGCATACAACAAGCCTTTGCCTCTCCCCCACCACGTTTTTTCCATAAAATGTTTTGTTCCAAAAACGTTAGGCTGTCCTGCATGGTGCTCCTGCCCAATGTACCAAAATGTTTTGTAACTGAACTGTGTGACCTTTCAAGAACATTCTGTGATCTCCGCCCCTTGTACGAATGTTCTGCTGACTCCACCCCTCTGCTGCTGTGAGCATGCTCACCTACCCCTTGATCCCTATATAAGGATGTTCCCACTTCTGCTCAGGCACTCTGACTTTGGAGTATAACTCCTCCGAGACCCCAGTATAACAAAAGGGATTTTTCCCATCTCTTTGAGTGAATTTTGGATTCTTGTTGGGGCAGTAGCACTGGAGCTGTAACGCAGAACAGTAATACTTGGCTGTAACACTAAGCTGTTTCACTTCCCACAGTAGTCTCAGAGGTTCAAGTCCATGATCACTTGGTCCCATAGCTTTCAGGGTTTTGAAAACACAGTTCATCATACAGGGTGAATGTATGGAAAAGCAAAATTGCTCAGCTCACTGAGGGGGGAAGGAGGAAGGGAGAGGTGGAAGGGGGAGGAGGAGGGAGAGGAGAGAGAGGGACAGCACTCCTGGGTCCCAAAGTCCGCTTCTAGGGTATACACCAGTGATCTAAACACTCACTAGGCCCCACCACCATCTCCCAAGAATACCAAGGCAAATACAAAGCTTTTAACACATGGGCCTTTAGGGATATTTAAGATCTAACTTATTGCAACATCTAAATTGGAAGTTGGAGGTGGAAGTAGCTGAGGTAAGTGAGGGGAGGGAGGATCTTCCCAAGTGAAGAGAGCAGAATGGATGAAGTTCCCATGTGAGGCTCAACAATGTCCCTCTTTGGATTTATTATTGAATTGAGTGCCAATGATTTAAGGTGGCAGTGGTGATTCTTAAATCTTTGTACAACAGTGGCAAGGGATTTAGAATGAGCTGTTGGGTGTTTCCTCTGTAAAGCTCTATTTTTCTTTGTGTGGCTACATGCTGCTTCAATATTATGATCTTTTAACTTGTTTTGTACTATTTATTAAAAAAAACATTAAAAACTCATTTAGCTGAGGATGTTTTAAGAAAAACCTGATGCCCTGATTTTCTAAAATGTGCCTGTAAACAAACCTCCTAAAGCAGACCCCATTCCCTAAACAGTTTTAGTTAACCATTGCTTCACTTAATTTTTAAATTTTATTAGTACGTTTGCAGTACATAAATACATTTATCATGAGAAGTTGATACATGTACATAACGCATCTTAATCTTCTCATCACCTAATCTCTCTTCCCTCCCTCTTCTTTCCACTTCTTGGTCACCTCTTCCAAAGATTGTTTTCCCCTGTTTTATATTATCTATCATTTATTTTGCTCTTACACTTATTTCTGTTTTGGATTTCTCATATGAAAGAAATTGTGATGTTTAAGCTTGTGTGTTTGATTTATTTCACTTAACATTATGGTATCAAGGTGCATCCATTTTCCTACAAATGACTTAATTTTATTCTTATATATGGCAGAGTAGTATTCCATCGCACACAGTAGCATTCATTTTATCCATTCCTCTGTTGGTGGACACATAAGCTACCTCCAAGATTTAGCTATTATGGATGTTGCTACTAGAAACATGAGTATGGGTGTGTTCCTGCAATTTGATGCTTTTAACTCTTCTGGGAAGATACCAGGAAGGGAAATATCTGGGTTGAATGGGATTTTTTTTTTTTTTTTACCGGGGATCGAATTTAGGTCTTTGCGCTTGCAAGGCAGGTGGTGGAACCACTGAGCTAAATCCTGGGCTGAATGGGATTTTTAGTTTCAGTTTCTTTTAGGAATCTCCACACTGATTCCCACAGTAGCTGAATTAGTTTATATTTCCATCAACATTGTAATAGAGTTCCTTTTTTCCCAGAGCCTCACCAGCATTTGTTATCTTTACTTTCTTGATCATAGCCATTTTTCTAGAGTAAGATGGGATCTCCGTGATGTTTTAATCTGCATTTCTCTAAAGGCCAGCACTCCTGAACATTTTTTTCATGTATTCATTTGCCATTTGTACTTCATATTCTGACAAATGCCTATTTCATTTCCTTTATCCATTTATGATTAGGTCTTTTATTGTGATGCACCAAACTGCATATTCTTCATGTGTCTGCAAGAATTCAGTAAGATAAAATAAAAGATGGTAGCCTGTAGGCCAATAGATGTCATTATTGCTGTTGGTATTATTATCATTATTGGTAGTATTGTATAAACAATAAATAATAAATAGTAAAGTGCTTTCTTATTGTACCTAAGTAGCTTTTTAAAAATGATTATCTGGGTCCCACAATCCTTTTTGAGGGAACACCTCAGTGGTCGAAATATCTCTCACTAGGCTCCACCAGAAAGGCTCGCCACCTCCCAGTCACACCACGGTGGATAAAAAGCCTTTAACTTGTGAGCCTTGGGGATATTTAAGATCCAAATTGTTATCTTTTTAAAAGTTATGACCATACTGGTTATCACACATATTTTACTGGGTGCACATTGAGTAGAAACAAACACACTGATATGTGTGTTCACAGAGAATTGGTGAAATTATTTCAAACTGAGAAAATAATTTGAGGTGCTGACACCACTGTGGCCATTAAACGTGTTATCTGAAATGGAACCAATCATAGTTATTTGTGCCCATGTTTGTTGTAGGGGCTTAACACATATTTTATTGATATTAAAAATAGGGGAATCGGGGCAGGGGATTTAGCTCAGTGGTTCTAGTGCCTGCTTTGCAGCACAGGGACCCAAGTTCAATTCCCAGTGCCAAAAAAGCCACAAAAAACAAAAAGCAAAAACAAAACAAAAAAATAGGGGGATCATCATTGTAATGGATAATTTCAAATTCAGTGGTCTACCTTCAGAACCATAAGCCAGTGAATCTCAAGCTTCAATTACATCAGGATAATCTAAGAATCTGTTAAAATATACTTTTCCAGAATTTTCTCCCAGGAGTATAGATTTATAGTGAGCCAGGAACTGGCATTTATATAATTTTTATGATATTGTACCTGTTTCTCAAACTTAGGATGATTATTCTATATATAGAAGGTTAATTTAAAAGTATCCCTAAAATCACTTTTGGTAATAAAGTTTTACAATTGAGTTATCATCTTATTAATGACTGGTCTTCCTATTCTCCTCTTGTGCAGGTAGATAAAAGTAGTGAAGCTGGGGATTTAGCTCAGTGGTTCCACCGCCTGCCTTGCAAGCACAAGGATCCGAGTTCAATCCCCAGTACAAAAAAAATTTTTAAAAAAACAAAAAAATAAAAAATAAAAGTAGTGAGAGGGTTTGCCTGTTTTGCTACCCCCATTTCAGTTAGCTAAATAAGCTACTTGGGTGCAAATAATGCATTGTTTTGATCTTCTTGGATTTATTTTAAGTACTGTGTCACAGTGGCACTCCTGTTACAATCAGTCACACATCTTTCCCAATAAGTGCCATTTCTGGCTGTCCTCTTTTGCCTGAACTGCATGTCTCAGGCTTCAGCCTGTAAACCAGATTATGATCCACAATCTAGCACTATAGTCCATGCAAGTAGCTTCTCTCTATGACAACCTTAAAAGACCACCTCCACAAATTCAAAGATAAGCTTTATGCGGAAGCCATACGTAGGCCTCAAGGTGAATAGCTGAGTAAGAAGTTATTCTGTGTCTGCCAAGCCCACAGCCCATATTTCAATAAGCTAATTAACTTGCTAGATAATTTCTCTATGACACTACTTTTTCTCTAGGCTACAAGGTATACATCAAGTAGCTAAGTCACACCATTTAGAGCTTTGTTAAGTACCAGGAACTAAGCAGGAACTTAGTCATAGATGAACCAGAGATAGTTTAGGGAGTGGATATATATAGTAGTACCTCAGTTCACAGATTCAACTCATTCCACAGTTCTGGAAAAGATGATCACATCTGTGTTCATGTGAAAAGGAAGGCCATGGTCACATCTGTTACCTGATGTGGAGTTTGCAAACAAAAGCAAAATTTTGCCAAGCACTTCTGTTGGCAAACCAAACTGTTTGCAAACAAAAAATGTTATTGAACTGAGGTACCACAGAGTCCACCAAAAAAATGCATACATCAAGAAAAGAAAAAAATCATATATTTTAATACTAAATTTGTTGAGACATCATGAGATTAATACAAGCTACCTTGATCTCTACAATTATAAGAAGTACTCAAAGTGGTAGCCATTAGCTTCCGGACAAATGATGCATGCTATATATAGTGAGGAGATGATATGGTCTTCGGTTTCCCAAGGCAAGAACATTTCCTAAAAGTTATTCCTGAGTTATAACTATATGGAAATAGATTGGAGAAGACACAAGCCCACCACATTTGTCCCTTGAGATTTGTTTAGGGCTATGATCAGACTACAAGAGAAATCATGACATAATCCTGATGTGGATGCATCCCTACTTGCTGAATTCATGACAAATGTAATTTGGTGTTTGTTGATTGATGACAATTGGGCATTAGCTGTTATTATTCAAATCGTAGGCACGGTCTAGTCTCGATCATAACCCACATTCTCCTGATGTTTACCTTCCAGAAGTTAATGAAAGCTGAATTTTAATATCCAGTAAACACTTTAGTCATGGGCATAATAATGTGTTTATTTTATCCTTTAAAAAACAAATAGTTTGTGGAGAAACTGAGATTATTTTAAAACATGTTATGTAAATAAAATAAATGCTTTAAACACGAAGGGAGACTGAAATGCACCTCTCTCCCAGATACTCATATCCTAGGCCCCAAAACGTATAATATATTACTATATGTGGTGCAAAGAGCTTACTTAGCTGGTGTGACGAGGCTAAGGATTTTGTGGCAGGAGATTATTTTGGATTGTGCAGGCCCAATGTAATTGCTGAGGTATGTATAAGAAAGCAGCAAGATGATCAGGATCAGAGAGAGGAATGTAATGACAAAAGTGGTGGTTGGCGTGACATGTTCGAAGATAAAGGAGCACAAACCAAGGAATTCAGGTAGATCCTGTAAGTTGGTAAGACAAGTAAACAGATTTTCCCTGAGAAATTCTAGAAAGAATGCAGCTTCACTTACTGTTTGATTTTAGTCTTTGTAAGACCCATTTTGAACTTCGAATACCCAGAACTGTAGGGTAAGAAAGTTGTGAACTTTTAAGCAACTAAGTTTGGAATAACTAGTTGTAGCAGCAGCAATAGAAGATTAAGATAATTTGCCTTCAATTGAAAAGTGTATGATGCTGTGTTACTGCTCATATAATAGCTTCTGTTATGGTTAACAGGCTTTAAAAGCAATTAGTATTGTGTAGCATGATGCTAGTTGAAGTGCATATAGAAAAATAAGGCAAGTACAGCAAGGTAAACAAAATTTTAAAAAGTTATTAACATACAACAATCAGAAAGGCAAACTAGAGCAAAGAGGAGCAAAAATATATTAAAGAGACAATTATTACAAGCATTACTGGATTGAAGTTCCTTTACCATACAAACACAGCAACTGAGACATGGAGAAATTAAATCACTTGCCCACTATCGGCATCAAAGCCAGCAAGCCATTAGGAGATACAGAGAGAATAGAGACCAACATCAAGAGACTGAGGAAGGTCTGGATGAATGGGAAGTGAGCCAAAAGAGCAGAGCATAGGCAAATAAAGGACATCCAAATCACAGGGTGAAATCTGCCTAAAAAAAAAGATTGGAGCCAGTGAATGTACATAACTCTAAATATGTGAGGAACTTCTTAGATGGATCTTTGGAATATAGATAGCTCAACAGACATACATCCATGTACACACACACACACACACACACACACACACACGCACACACCTGTAATCCAGCACTCTGGAGGCTGAAACAGGAAGAGGATCACAAGTTTAATTCCAGCCTGGGCAACTTAGAAACTTTGCAGCACCTAGTCTCAAAATAAAGAAGCTCTGGGGATGTAACTCAGTGCATAAACCCTGGGTTCAATCTCAAGTACTTAAAGAGAAATAAAAAGACAAAGAACAAGCTGATGAAAATATTCATCCAAATACTATTTAGAATACTCCAATACTGAACAGACAATGGCATATTTACACAGTGAAATATTATTCAGTCATGCAAAAGTGTGGACTTACATCTGCACTTGAAAATGATTGATCTTTTAACAGTAACATTGTGGGGAGGAAACTGCATATAACCAGCTCAGATTTTATTATGCTACTTTTATAAACTTCAAAAAAGTTTAAAACAATGAAAGTATAGGAAGTCCTGCAAACTGACCCTTGCAGGTATAGCAGGGTGGTATTTAGAGAAAATTTAAGATGACAGAGCTTTGGAATACAAAGATTCTGATTTTCAAGCTGATTGTATACAGAGTTGTATACAATTTGTGAAAATCCAATGTGTCACAAACTTAATTTTTCAATTTTCTGCATAATGCCATACTTTTGTAAAAAGTGAAAAAAGAAGAAATTTTAATATGCCTCTGGGTTAATAGGGGGTATTGAAAAAAATACAAGTTGAATCTGATCTGAGAATCTTTAACTGTCTGCTGAAGAAAAGTTTGATTTCTGGTTGAGAGGAATGGAGACTCCTTTTCTTACCTGGGCTTTAACCGAATCAAATGTGCTTTCTCCTTGTGTCAGGAAATAAATCCTGCTGCTTACTACAACTGATTACTAACTACATATCAATTGGATTATCATTTGCATCTCACATCAATTATTGTTTCAGTGAATAGTTCATTTATCAGAATAGCAGTGAAGAGCTACATATCACACACATGCTAAATATTAACCCTAACCATGAAGGAGGATGGCCTTGCAGCTTTGTGAAATAAACAAGAGTCTCTGTTCAACTGTCTCATTGTTTGTATAAAAGTTCCATTGTTTAGGTGTGTGCGCCCTTCCTCCAGCATTTCCTCCTCTGAAATGCTCACTGGATTTAGATTTGTGCTCGAGATCACTCTGTCTAAGAAAATTTGCTTTGGGAAGGTCTCACTGGGGTCATCAATTAAGCTTTTTTTAAAAAAAAAATAGAATTACAAGTGCAAAACAAGCGCAGGACAGGATTTGAAGAGAAAAGTCATAGGAACATGTTTAAGTCAATAGTCTCTGCCAGTTGTAAGTTTTCAGGGTTTAGATTAAAAAGAAAATTAAAAAAAAGAAAAAAGAAAATCAGATCGCTAGCATTTAAAATGTTTTTAATTACAATTTTCGATATTTTAAATGATCAATAAATTCAAAAATTTAGAACTTTGTATAAATGTAGGCAATTGCAGCTTACACGGAGCTAACTTGATTCTTTCACCTGTGTGATTTCTTCACTCCTTGCAAATGTGCTATGAAGTGGGCATTGTGTAGAGAAGTGAAGGGAGGCTCCCGAAAGGACTTACCGAGTCTGGGTAGCCCGTAAGTGGCCCAGCCAAAGCGCACTCCAAATCTAATTACACAAATCACCATTCTTTCTGCCAGCAAGAAAGGCCTTGTCATATAGCACTGATATTGGGAATACCAATTACATTGCTTTTTTTACTTGGAGAAATGATAGAGAAAATGTGGAAGCAATATTTGCATTATTTACTAAGGAATATTTTGGGGGGAAATTGTTTTGAAATCCTATACTAGAAACAGAAAAACATCACCTCATTAGATTCTTGTGGCAAGTAAACAAGCAATAATAATATTTAATTTCAAAGCCACAACAAATAAAATAATTACCTTCTCTTAGACAATGCAAAGGCTACAAAGGGACTTGGTTTAAAATTGTATCTAGATAACAGGCGACAAGTGTCATCTGATGAGATGTATCTGTGGTAAGGATCCTGCCACCCGCTACTTTTTTTCTTCTGGTACTGGGGATCGAACTCAGGACCTTGTGCTTGAGAGGAAGGTACTGCACCACTGAGCTAAATCCCCAGCATGGATCCTGCCTTTTTGATAGTTCCAAATTTTCCAAATATTTATCACTTAACTCAGTATCATTGAGACATTCAGATCTATACATATTTTTGTCTGAAACCTCTTACTTTTCCAATAAATGAAAAAATACAAAAAGAATTATTTCGACAACAAAAATAAGATAACCAAGGAATGCTTATTACTCTGACTTTAAAGTCCCAAACTGACATTAAAATGCAACTTGTCAAATTGGGCATGGTGGTGCACACCTGTAATCCCAGCACTCAGGAAGCTGAGGCAGGAAGATCGCTTTGAGTTCGAGACTGGCCTGGGCTACATAGTGAGTTCCAGGTCAATCTCAACTACATAGTGAAAGCCTGTCTTAAAAAACCAAAAAAACACAACAAAACAAAATGCAACTTGTCTTTGACATAAAGAGTCAAATCACTTTTAAATACAAATAAATTGTGTTGATGAATTGCATATAATAAAAAAAGATGGAACAATTTATTTAATAATACTTTTAAAGTTTGTTTTCTGTTAAAGGCATTAAGTCATACCTGGGACGTTTTCCTGTCCTTTCAAATTGCCGTGCCATAGTTAGATCTTTGATATCTCAAAATCACAAGACTATTTTTAAATGAAATGCTTGCAATATTTGTATCTTTAGCTACTTCAGTTACAACTTTGCATTTGTTAGGCTAATTGGTTGAAACACATGCAAAAGTGTGATATATCATTCTCCAAATGTCCAATATTCAACAGCCACATGGGACTGTGTTCAATGCAAACTTGTTTTTAAGCCTTATTAGCCAGTAAAATATTGCCTTCTTTCTCCCTTGGATTTTACTTCTTGGTCTTTTCCATACTCATAAGTACTGTAATCAAGATCATGCCCCATGCCACCATTTTCCTTCCTCGGATAGTAACACAGATGTCGACATCAAACCAAGAATGTTAACTATGTTCCTTCCAAACTGTTTGCTACACGTATTGGTATAGACTTGAACATAAACATATTTATTAAGAACACAACTTCACTTTTATTCTAGACATTTTATAGTTGTGCATCACTTAATTCTCACAAATAAAAAACAGAGGACTTTTTAGATGTAGAAGACTTTGAACCAAGCTGTTACTTGTTTAATGTTTGTCCTAAGGGGGAAAGACAATATATTTACCAATTTCAAATATTTTATAATACTGAGAGTTGAGGAGAAAAAAATTAAAAGTTACATCCAATATTTACACATTTATATCTAGATAAATATATAAGCAATGTTATTGTCTCCAATGCCCTATAGTCTCTAAATAAAAATATGTTTATTTTAAAAACTTGTGTCTCTTTCTTAGACTTAGATATTTATTTTAAATGGTCCATGATAAAATTAGCGAACTCTTATAGAGCTTTGGAAACTAAATAAAGGCAGGTGAAAACTATGTTAATGTTCATTCTTTTTTCATGCAAC
Source organism: Fukomys damarensis (assembly GCF_012274545.1). Lineage (NCBI taxonomy): Eukaryota > Metazoa > Chordata > Mammalia > Rodentia > Bathyergidae > Fukomys > Fukomys damarensis. The sequence goes on along the minus strand of NW_022900940.1, from coordinate 23,841,272 downwards.
GTACAGCCTGGTATATGTCAGTTTAAAATGGTGGAAGAATAAGGATTGTTTCTGACTACGAGGTAATTCAAAAAATACTTATTTTGTTATAAGTGGTGTACAATAATTATAGAACCAAGGATATTCTGAAAGATTCTCAATGCTGAATTTTGTTGTTTTTCAAATGGTTGTTATATATGCATAGAATGTAGCAAATATTGCGCTAGGTCCTTAGAAGAATTAGTGGAATATATCAGTAAAATGGGAAAGCCACAATTATGCAAATAATATGTTGGCCTATGGTGGTAGGCAATAGTGGTGAGTAATGCATTGTCTGATTTACGCATTTGAAGTTGGACCTTCCTCCTGCAGTAGGGGCTGCTTTCAAATCCTGTCTCTGTAGCACATGACATGGGGAAACAACTGCAAACATTAATTATTAAGACATGCACACTCCAACTGCATGTGACAGTTTCAAAATGTCTTAAACTCTACCTCCTGCTATCCTTGGCCTTTGCTCCAAACAAAATGCTGACTTCCAAGATTATATCTTCATCCTGATTTGCACCTTTGAACAACTGCCAGTTCTCATCTCTTCCACAAGTCTCTACCAGTGTGTTTACTTTTTCTCTTGCCATTTTTTGAAGTAGTCCTGGAAGTCTTCTTGTGTGAGTGTCTTTAGTTGCACTGACAAGGTTGGTTGCCTCAGTGTCCTGAACTGATTCAAAACATTTGCTTTTCACTGTCATTTTGGCTTTGGGGAAAAGCCAGAGAAGCCTTGCAGTGCCAGATCCCATGAATAGGGTGGATGAGAACACACTGCAATGTTTTTATTTGACTGAAACTACTGTAAATTCATTCCATCTATGATAGCCACAAGAAAAGCTTCATGAAAGGTTTGGAGAACTGCTTCAGAAGGGCCAAGAATAATGGGATAAATGCCTCCTGCCTCCTCTGTAGTGGACTGTTTTCTCCTCTGTGATGACCCTCTGTCATGAAACCCTGCCTTGGAGACACCTGACTATGGACTGAAACTTCTACAAACTGTAAGATGAAATAAACACTTCCTTCTTTAACTTGTGAGAGTTGGTTGTTGTGTCTCAGTGAACAAAAAACTGAACTAGGAATACTTTAAAATCTCAAACAATCCAATAAAAGGCAACAAAATTGAAGCAATAATAATTTTTTAAAACCCTACCAAAACTCCAGGACCTGATAGATTCCTATCAGAATTCTATAAGATCTTCAGGGAAGATCTGATACCAATACCCAAACTTTTAATAAAATTGAAAATAAAAGAGCACTTCTAAAATCATTCATGGAAGCTAACATTGTCTTGGTCTCAGAACTAATCAAGGTTTTAACCAAAAAAGTGAACTAGTCTCTTTCTCTAATGAACATAGATGCAAAATTCTTAACAAGCTACTGGCAGACAAAATATGACAAACCATCTAGGCGGCATCCTAGGATGAACACATGCAAATCAATAGGTATAATTCATGTCATATACACAAACAAAGACAAAAATCACACAATCATCTCAACAGACGCATAAAGTCCTCTACAAAATCCAGACTCCATTCATAATTTTAAAAAAATAAAAACCAAAAAAAAGTAGGCACAGAAGGTCTTTATCTCAACATTATAAAAGCCATTTATGACCACCCTATTACCAACATCATATTAAATGGGGAAAAGTAAACAGCCTTCCCTCTAAAATTAGCAACAAGGGCTGGGGATTTCACTCAGTGGTGCTGCCACCTGCCTCACAAGGGCGAAGACCTGAGTTCAATCCCCAGTACAAAATAATAATAATAATAAATACAATACAATTAGCAAAAGGACAAGGATGTCCATTATTACTACTCCTGTTCAACACACTACTCAAAATATTAGTTAAAGAAACCAGGAAAGAGAAAGAAAAATGATAACTATTGAAAAAAAACAAAGTCAAAATATCGTTTGCAGATGATGTGATTTTTTAGTTACAAGCCCTAGAAAACTCCACCAAAAGACTCCTAGAATTTATAATCAAATTCAGCAGTGTATCAGGATATAAAATAAATGCACAAAAAACAATAACATTCCTTTACACCCATGTAGAACTAACTGAAAAAGCAATTAGAAAAGCAATTTTATTCACAAAAGCATCAAAAAACTAAATACTTAGTTATTAAACTAATTAAGTGAAAGACCTCTATAATGAAAATGACATTAGGCTGAAAAATGAAATCAAGAAAGGAAGAAATAAAAAATGAAAATAATCCTCTGTTCTTTTATAGGCAGAACCAACCTAATCAAAATGGCTATACTTCCAAAATTGATATACAGATTTAAAGGAATCCTAATCACAATACTAGTATCATTTCTCACAGAGCTAAAAAAAAAAATTCTAAAAATTAATAGAAGAGATCCAGAAGAGCAAAAGCTATCCTATACTTGAAACTATGCTATAGATCTACAATGATTAAAACAGCATGATATGGACACAACATAGCCAAAACAACCCCAGGCAGATACAGCTATTTGATTTTTGACTAAGAAGCCAAAAACATGCATACACTGGAAGAAAATAGCCTTTTTAAGAAATGATCCTGGGCAAATTAGATATCTACCAGCAGAAGATTGAGTATAGATCTGTATATATCACAATGTACTAAGCTAAAATCAAAATCAAAAGGGAAAAAATGAAAAAGTTACTGAAGAATAAATTTCCAGAAGAATGTAAGCTACATGTGGTTTTATAGGTTAATGACAATATTTCAGAGTATTTATTTTATAAAATTTTATCACTGAAAATAGAAACTTTTATCAATCTTTAAAATCTAAAAGAACAAAACACTCAATTTGTAATGTAGTAAATTAGAAACAAATTTGAGATTATACAATCAATTTATATTTGAATTTTTCTGAACAAATGTTGCACTGCTTTAAAAAGTTAAAATATAAAGATATAACTATTATCAATATAAATTTTAAACTCTTAAAGTACAGTTAAATTCAGTAGTTTTTTGGAAAGAATGATACATCAAGAGCAAGTAACATAATTTTAAAAATCTTACATTTCATATGTTTTAGTAAGAAATGTCATAATATATCACCTCAAATGAAAAATCATGTGATTCATTAGAAAGTTATTTGATGAATGTCAGCGCATCACACACAAAATTTTGAACCAGAAATAAAAAGAAAACATAACACACAAGAAAATATTTAATGCTTGCTGAGAAAATAATAATAAAATAATAAAATTGTTCCCATTAAAATAAGGAAAGAAAAAAGGTTTAAATTATAGTCACTACTTCTTAAAGCCTTGTTTTGAAAGAGTCCATCAATGTCATAAAAAAAGAAGTGAAATGTTTAACAATTGCAAAGGAGGATATAAAATTATTATTTGACTAAAAAATGGAAAGAACTAACTGGAAAAGCTTACTCAGCTAATAAAATGCTCAGAGACGAAATAAACATGTAAAAACCAATAGCTGAGTGAAAATAAAAAGAGCTTCATGAGAGAAGGCTAAGCAATGATACCTAGTAATATATTTGGCAGAAAACAGTACACAAAATAATCTTATGAGACAAATCAAAAGCCAATACATCCAATATTCTGAAACAAAGTTAATTCTCTAGTGAATTAAAAATTTGAATACAAGTCAATGAAATTTTCTGTCAAGGTGTTGTTTGCTTTAGTCTGACATATGTTTATAAAATCGATTTCAAAAAATACAGGTCTGCCTGGATTGAATTGAGAGAAACTTGAAGTCAGATAGATTTGATTGTCTACTGCTGGGCAAGCTTGAGGCTGAAAGTCAAAAATTAAATTGGTTTAAAAAATAAATTCTATGTTTACTTCCCTGAGCCAATGACTGAGAAATTCATGCCTACTATACCTTAATCAGCTCAGGTCTATGCTTCCTTAGCAACCTTTGGTATGTTCTCAGTTGTACTGGAATGAAATCCAAACTTTTCCAAGGTCCACAAAACCTTGTATGATCACCTAGGCACTTGTATCTCTCACCTCATCTCTTCATTCTCCTCAATGCACAACTTTTTAGCAACACACAGGCACTTTTTCTTTGAAAATAGCAAGATCTTCCCTGCCTTAATTCTTTATACTTATTGAACCCTTTGTTTAGACAGTGTTCTTTTGCTTGAAAAGAACTTTTTTCCCCTACTTTCTTCTTTTTTTTTTTTTCTACCTGGGATCGAACTCAGGTCCTTGTGCTTGCGAGGATGGTGGTAGAACTACTGAGCTAAATCCCCAGCCCCTAACTTTTTTCTCATTCTTTACTTCTCAACTCCAGTTTTATATCCTCAGAAATACCCTCTATGACTTTCCTATATAAAATACAGTATATGTTATACACATAAATGTATTTTATTGACAATATGTTATAGATCAAGTTGTTATTCATTGTTATCTGCCTCATCGAGTCAAATGTGAACTCCTGAGGACAAGGGCTGTGTTTGCTCTTTTCCTTTGTAGATATCTATTTTCTAGTATGATGCCTGGGACGTAATAGCACTCAAGGTTTACATTCAGTAAACCTTGTTTGATTAAATTTATAACTTGATCATTCAGAGCATAGAAGAGCAATGCATAGAAAAATGGAAATGTTCATGATATGTCAAGTGAAAAAAATACTTGTATTTTGAATAGATTATCTCATATATATATATATATATATATATATACACACACACACACACACACACACACACACACACATACACACACACACACACATATAGTTGAATAGAAAAGGAAGAATTAAATACCAAAAAATATTTGGGTACTGGGATTATAGATTATTTCTATTTATTTATACTTTACTGAATTTTCCACTTTGGGGGACCTAAACATATATACAAATATTTTAAAGAATTATAATATCAATATAGTAATTTTCTAATGAAACTTTATTTTCAGACTCCTTTTTTCTCCTTAATATTTTCATTCATCCTGAATCCAGCCTCAGAGAGAAGGTTGTTATGGTGATAGAAGATTCATGTTGAAACATCCACCTCTTAATGAGCAAGTAAAAGTGTCAAACTACTCACCCTCTCTGAAATTCTTCCTATAATGGGAATAATGCTAAGTGGGAATGGTTAAAACTAACCTCTCTGAAATGATAGTGTTGCAGAAATCTAAAAGACTAGAGAGATCCACCAACTGAAACAGGAGGACTTTATTTCAGGTTTAAGGAATACAACAGCTCGGTGGACTCCTGTCCAAAGGAAGAGCATTGAACAAAGAAAAGTTCCAGTTTTGATACATTTTGTTGAAGGAGGTGGTTTTACTAGTGACATAGCAAGTGAGTTTACCAGAAATGGACAATGCAGACAGTTTTGTAACTTTGCCTTGCAGGAAGACAGTGTCTTATGAATCATATGAGAACACAGGACTTAGTTGTCCATTTTATCTGCACTAGACAAGTAGTTACAGCTACAGGGGAATGGGAGATGATGGTGGGGGAACTGCCCAAGGCTGGGAAGAACTTCCTTTCCTGTGAGTCCTGCTTTAATAGTGTGCTTCCATGAAATAGAATTAGGGGAAAAATAGTTGAGCAGAAGCCCTCCCACTCTCCAGTTCCTCTTGTCTTTTCACCTGTGCTTATTGCTGTTTTCTCCTTCTTCTTCCTGCTTGATCTGCATCCTATCAACTATCAATGACATCAAAAGAGTTCTCTGGAAATTTAATTCTGGTTCTTTGACAAATTTTCTCAATAAAAAGTGATGTAGGAGCCAGGGATTTAGCTCAGTGGTGCCGCAGCCTGCCTCACAAGCACAAGGTCCCAAGTTCCATTTCCAGTACAAAAACAAATAAATAAATAAAAGTGAGATAGGTCTGATGGAACCAGAGATGCCACGAACCTTCAGAATACTCTTCAAGTTCTCTTTATAAATTATCTGGGCCAGGGATGTAGCCCAGAGGCATGGCACCTACCTGAGAAGTGCAAGGTCCTGAGTTTGATCCCTGGTGCAAAAAAAAAAAAAAAAATCACCATTTGCCTTTTCCCTCTATCTCCTTTTAAGTCCTGGAACGCTGGAACAACAACAACATA
>NW_022900940.1:23821456-23835108 GCF_012274545.1 Fukomys damarensis | reverse complement strand
ATATAAAATTTTCTACATTACCTTTTCCTAACCAAAGAAAAAAATTCAGAAAGTTCAAAATTTGAGCTGCAAAATGTGTTTGACATATCTGGGGGACTGAGTATGCGTAATCTAACTCCTAGCTGGAAAAAAATGAATTTGAATTTATTTTCTGACCAGCTCCAGAGAGATATACACTGAAATGCTACAGTTTGGTTGGCTTCTGTGAGGAAGCATTTCCATCGCATGAGGAATGGCAAAATGAGGCAAATAACCTCAGAGTAAATGAAAACAGGTGGGATGGAGAGGTGCATTTACATTTTCCTACCCGCAGGATGAGTATTTCCTCTTGTGGTTTCATAGAGTTGGAGGCTATTGAAAAATATCTACTTATAAATTAAATCAATACTCATTATATTCATTGGGAGAAATTTAGCTGAGAAAACAGCTGAGATATTTTACTGGGTTTTACAAAATGGAGCACTCCAAGCCTTTAAACCTTAAGGCAGGAAGCAGCTAAACTATAGAAATTATTGTAGTGTAAGATTACACGGTGGGAGAAAGTGCTTCTCCTGATTAAAAAAGGAAGTGTGTGTACTGAAAGACTGTAGTTAGATAGGCATTTTATATTTTCAGACTCCCAAAAAATAACCCTAATGTGATTTCTTTCACCATGATCCCATGACTTCTATCACCGGTAATAGTTCCCTATTCGCTGCCTGAATCTCCTTTAGTTTCTTACTCTTCTCAGATGACATTTTGACTTATTCTACTCTTTACAGCCTGGTAATGAATGAATTTCTGTATACTGAGAAGCAGCCAATTTTATATAATCATCGCCATACACAACATGAAAAAAATCTCTCTTTAGGAAACAACACTTAAAATAACCACTTAAAATTCCAGTCAACTCTTTTTCATATGACACATCTTTCTGACCTGGAAAATCCTTCCAAGATAAAGAATTCACTCTTCCAGACTTTATTTCAAGTGCCTTTGGAGTCAACAAACAAGTAAACCTATCCTAGGTTCTAGGAGCTGCACCAGGTACTGCACATAGCATAAAGAAAATGGAAAGGCACAAGTGACCAGCCTCTTTCCAGCCACCTTATAGCCACCCTACTGATCCCACCATTTACTGCTGATTAAGCTGAATTACAGAAGATAACTTATTTTTACAAGCCAATAACAGAATTTGATCTTAGATCTATATAATTCAAATCTTGTCATTTTTCTGCTATCCCAAAGTGTGAGGTAACTCAAGAAATTAACATTTCTATTAGGATCAGTCATAATTCTATTCATCAGAAGCAATCTTGGAAAAACAGTACACTATGTTCGCTTGGATGAAATTCTAAGTTCACCCACACCATCCTGTCTCCATCCTGTCTTTGATGATTTCCTTGGTTCAAGATGTGAAGGAAAGGATGTAATGAAGAAGAAAATGAAATGCATTGTTTCTGGGAGGGAGAAGGGAAGACAGTGAGCAAAAGATCTCTAAAGTCTTCCAAAGCATTCAAGTAGGACATCTGTGTAAATAATTTAACAACTTGAGTAGAGGTCATACAGAATCAGGCTGATCCAGGAATAAGAGGCAGATTGAATTATAATAAAATATGGATTAGCATTATACTACTTAATTGGCTGTTTCTGATATCTGGCCATCCTGACACTCGTGTTTATTAAAAATTTCTACTTTTTCCATGGAAAAATAACTATTTAGACTTCAGCTGCATGGTAGTACAAACAGAATCTGAAGGAGCTAAAATATATTCAACTTTTTTAAAACAAATTTCTTTGTAGGCCTGGATGTGCTCCAAGTGTGACTAGGACCAGATTATAGCTGGAATGCCAGGATTGCAAGAGGAATTCTATCTTGACCAGGCATGCTCAACATCTCTAAATCAGAATGCCGGTATCTTATCAGTCACTGAAACAAGTCTTTCTTACTTTCCAGAAGTGTTCTTATTCAATAACCCAATAAGAAAATACTTCCATCAAAATTGTTGTCAGTTTTTTTTTAAATGTTTTTCCATGAGTTCCAACAAAGTTGGTCCAACAGAGTTGGTCCAACAAAATCTCTGAACAGCAAATTGGGAAGTCCAGAGCAATCTAGTTTAAAAGTTCTATCCTTAACCAACAGGGGCACTCAAACCTTATCCACTGCTACCTCTGCTATAAGGCAGTTGTGTTATGTTTAACAGACAGCTTCAGGTCCTGCCAAGAACATCTGTTGATCAATCTTTGCATGGTAGCAAAAGGAAAATGTATTATTGCTGTTTTTATTCAGGAGTGTTCAGCAAAACTAATGTCTTTTTTTAATATCATGCTTTTGATTGATGTGGTTTTCCAGATAGAATAATAAAAACATAAGCAAGCCAACATATTTCTCCAAGTTGAAAAGAAGAGATCATTCTAATTATATCTAATCTTTATTGTTCTAGAGTTTAAAATGAAAAGTATTTAGTGTAAAATCATAAATTAAAAAGCCATCACTGCTCATTACTCCACAAAATTAAATGCACCAATTTGATTTCCTTTTCTAAGTAAGAGATGTATTAGTCAACCACTACTTATAACAGATCCACTTAAATAATTAAACTGTTTCCCTGACCTGTGTGCTATTTGAAAAGGGCAATGGGATTTTTAATAAGAAAATTTCACACTTGAATCTCCATACTTTTAGAGGCAAGAGAATCAGTGTTCTGGAGTGGATGATGCAAATACGATGCTCAATCAGCATAGATTATCTGAAAAGCCAGTCCTATCTAGTAAAAATAAGCACTTTTCCATACCCTTTTTAGGTCCTTGTAGGAATCTAGATATTGTGCGAATGATACTCTACCTCATTTTGGAATGGTCATAAACTCAAACAATTAGAAAATGGCATGCCAAAGATAAATAAAGGTGTTATTGACTTATTTATACCCTGTCCCTGAAATTTTTATATTTTGAAGTGCTAACCACTATCAAAACTATATTTGGAGATAAAGCATTTAAGGTGAAGGTAAAGATTAAATGAAGTCATAAGGGTGGGACCCTGCTCCACATTGGTGTCAAAGAAGAGAGACACACCAGAAATTTGTGCACACAAACAGAGGTCATATGAAGACACTGGAAGCATGCAAGCATCTGTGAAACAGGGAGCGAGGACTCAGAAAACCAAACCTGACTTTGATCTTTGCCCTCCAGCCTGAGTTTTGAAAAATCAATTTCTGATGTTTAAGCTCCACAGTTTGTGTAATATCTGTGACATCCCTAAAAGGCCAGGATAGCAAGCCTTGCAAATTAGAATATATTGCTATTTTAATGTTGTTATTAACTATTTAAAATTCATTAATCTTCTTTCTCTAATTTATTTACTCCTTTAACCAAAACATGAACCTTCTTAATTCTAGAATAAGCATTAGTAATTTGAGGTTTTTAAAAATGCCCCTGCCTTCTTCACAAAGCTTATCTAATAGAATAGAAAATAAATAAGCAGAGAACCAATGTCATTTTATATAATCATTCCTATTGAAGGAGAATTGAATATACTGAGATTATAGAAAGCCTTGGGCAGGCTCTGCCTCCAGTAGGGCCATCAAGAAGGCTTCAGTAAGGAGGTGATATTGATAGTGAGACTTAAAGGAGAAAGAGCTAATGGTGGAAAGCTGGGAGGACAATTTTTTTCAAATGGAAGAAGCAGAAACTTTTGGTGAGGAGAATGAGCTTTGTTTGCTTGAGGCTCCAGAAAATATCATTATGACTACAATATCATGAGCAAAGGAGACCATGATATTACATGTGTTTGAAGAAGAAGAGAGACCTGGGTTATTCTACACAGTGAGCTTTAAACCCTAGAAGGGCTCCGTTTTCTATTTTAGGTACTAATCATTGATGCCCGACTGTGTGTTCATTTTTATCTCCTGTGCTGTGGGTTGGGTATGTCCGTGCAGAATTCACAAGTTGGAAATTTGACCCTCAATATAGCAGTGTCAGATGTGGCACTTGTGGGAAGCAATTGGGTTATGAGAGATCTGCTCTTATGAATGCCTTAGTCCACAATGGATTAACTGGTTAGTAAGGGAGTGTGTTCGTTATCACTGGGACAGGCCTGTTATAAAAGTCGGTTTGGCGATCTCTTTGTGAGCCCTCCTGCCATGTGACACCTTGCACCACCTCGACTCTGTAAAGAGCCACCATTAGCACGAAGGCTCTCACCAGATACCTGTACCATGCTGAAGGATTTCCTAGCCTCCATAACTTTGAACTAACAAACCTCCATTATTTATAAATCTCTCAGTCTATTTCATTCTATTATAGCAGCAGAAAACAAACTGAGATATCTCAAATACAGTGTCTTCTCTGGATTTCTGTGAGTCTACCTTTGCCTTGGCTTTTATTCGCTTAAATAGCTGACTACTCGTAAGTGCCAGGCATGGCCCTTCTCTTTTCTTTCACTGTAATTGGCAGAATGTCCTAGAACTTTGTACTTACTCCTTTTCTTTCCTCCTTCTCATCCAGTCTCTTGCTTCCACAGTGGCACTTGAAATGCAGTTTTCCATTTTTAATCAACATTCAGATTACGAGCTCTTAATTTCCACATTCTGACTACTCCATACCCAGATTTAGCCATGACATAACAGATATTTCCCCAAAAGACCTATAAATATCCCCTGACTTTTAAAGTCAACTTGATTGCTCAAAGCCCAAACCTAGGAAATGCCTTAGTGTCTCTCCTTGCCCCTTTATCCAGTCTATTGGTTTAATGTATCCATCCCTTTCTCTAGACAACTCAGACTTACCTGTTTCTCTTCACCAAGCCATCATCATTCCTCACTATACCTACAATAGTGCTCAATGGTCTTCAAGCTTTCATTTTAGTCCTTTCTGCCAGCTGTTATCCAGCCAATGACCAGAGTTCCCAGGCATGGCCTTGCCTTGCTCTCCAAACTCACCTCACACAGCTCTCTCCCATTTACCGGCTCTGTGGTACGGTCCTCATTTCTTTTCCTGCAATTGACCAAATGTGTTGCTTCTTCCTGTGAACTCATTGCACTGTTATTTCCCCTATGCAGAATGGCCTTTCCTCAGATTTCCTTGTGGCTTCCCCTTTTCACCTCCACTCAGAAGTTTCCCTCTAAGAGAGGATTTTCATGGACTTCCAATAAAGAGCGGCCCTACTCCTTATCACCAGTGATTGTCAACTCCATTATACTCCTTATATCCTTCTTTGTGGTTTACATACACTTAAATGATGATATTTAATTAATCATTTACTTATTTTGTGTCTCTCCTCATCAATATTTTAAGCTACCTATGAGCGGGGACATTTTGTCTATCTTACTGCTGTATATCCGACATCTATTTGAATAAATGAATGTAATCTATAGTCCTTTCTTGCTAATTAAAGTCTAACCAGACAGCTACACATGCAGCTAAAAGTTTTGCTAGTAGCATTCTCCCTAGAAAAGCACTCATGCTTTCTAATGTCTTGTATTTAACAGGACACCATTACTGCCACATATTTATTCCGCTTCTGTTTTTATATGGTGTGACAATTTGCATCATGCAAATGAAAGAAAACTTAATTCGATTTTTCTTTTGCCTGTTCTCAAGGGTTTTACAAACCAAGTGAAAAGAGAATGAAAAACAACTACAACGTGATATATAACATCAAGTAGGGCTGGGGATTTCGCTCAGTGGTTCCACCACCTGCCTCACAAGCGGAAGGTCCTGAATTTCAAAAAAAAAAAAAAAAAAAAAAAAAACAAGGGCTGGGAATTTAGCTCAGTGGTTCTGCCACCTGCCTTGCAAAGCATAAGGTCCTGAGTTCGATCTCTGATACAAAAATAAATAAATAAATAAAATCAAGTAACAGAAAGACAGAAACGATAGCACAAATTATAAGACAGCTCATTTTCATGAGAGTATGGTGGCAAAGAGAGCAGCACATTTGGGCGAGGCTTTGACGAACAGTTGTGACAATCAAAGGAGGAAGTAAGACATTTCTAAAGTGAGAGCTGCTCAAAGTTAACGAAACTGAATATACACGAATAATGAGTCATGCCGTGGATGAAAGAAAAAAAATGCATGATATAACTTGACAGTGGAGAGATGGCAGTACTTAGGGTCCAATTCTACAACTCCAGGTTCTATACAAACACTACAGATCAGTTTGCAAATGACTAAATCTAGTTAACAGATGTCTTTTGTTTAGTCTGAAGTATTTTAAAGAATGCTAATTTGAAGCCAACTTTAAAAGTCAGGGAATTTTTACAGCTCATTTGGAGATATATCTATTTAAATTATTTGCCCATTTTAAAAATCAGGTTATTTTTTATGGTATGCAAATACTTTCTCCCACTCTGTAGGCAGTTTTTCATTTCATTGATTACTTCCCTTGCTGTGCAGGTACATTTTCATTTGCTGTAATAAAATTCCTTTTCTTAATATGTACTTTTGGTTTTACCAAAAAAATTATTGCCAAGTCCACTGTCAAAGACCTTTTCTTCTAGGAGTTTCTATGGTTTTGGGTATCATATGTCTTTCATCCATTTTAAGTTGCCTTTTGTATGCAGTAAAAGATACAGTATAATTTTAATCTTCTGTATGTGGCTCTGCTGTTCTCTCTACACTACTTGTGAAGAGACTATCCTTTCTTTTTCTTGTATATTCTTGGCTCCCTTGTCAAAGACTATTACCCATCTAAAAATAGGGTGATTTCTCAGTATTCTATTTAGTTCCACTGGGCTATGTGTCTATTTTTAATGTCAAGTTCTTTTTGAAAAAGTGTTCAACATCACTAATGTAGTAAAACTATATGAGAGATCACTTCACATCTCCTAGGATAGCTATAGTTTAAAAAACATATTGGTAAGGTGTGGGGGGAAAATGGAACCCTCACTCACTGTTTGTGGAAATATAAATTGGTACAATGTTTGTGGAAAACAGTAAGGAAGTTCCTCAAAAAAAATAAAAATTAATTCTACAATACAATCCAGTAATGCTATTTTGGGATTTTATTAAAATTGAATTGAAATTGGGATCTCAAAGATACCTGTATTTTCATGTTCAGTGTGTCATTATTCAAATATCCTAACTGTTCATCAATGGTGAATAGTTAAGAAGTGTAGTATAAACATTCAGTGAAATATTATTTAGACTTAAAAAGAAGGAAATTCCACCATAAAAGGGAAAATGAAGGTCAAAGGTACAAAGTTTCACTTATGCAACATGAGTGAGTAAATTCTGGCATTCTACCATACAGTACAGTGCCTATAGCTAATCGTACTGCTTGGAGACTTAAAACTTGCTAAGAGTGTAGATCTTCTATTATTTTTACTGCAAAATAATGATAATAATTAATAATAATAAAGGAGGTGGGAGGAAATACTGGGAGGGGTGTGTCTACGAACTTGACAGCGATAGGGTTTCCCAGAGTTTTTATTTGTCCTCAATAGCACCCAGTTGTCTATATTAGGCATTAATCCCTTACCCACGTCAATCATTCCTCAATAAAGTGGTTTTAAAAAAAGAAGTGAGTAGGGCTGGGGATTTAGGTCAGTGGTTCGGTGGCCTGCCTTGCAAGTGCAAGGACCCGAGTTCAATCCTCAGTACCAAAGAAAAAAAAAGAGAGAAGTGAGTCAATTTTATATATAACCATGAATTTATGACCTTCTTTGAAAAGCTAGAAGGCACGCCGATTAGCGGCATTCCTGAACAGCAGGCAGGAGCTGCAATGACCATCCTGAGCACACAGGACAAGCAGGTGGGCTCTGCCTCACAGAGTTCCTGCCTCATTGCTTCTTCACTGTTTTCTGTCTGGTCCTGTGAACTACTGTGCCTGCTTTTTGGCCTAATATATTTACTCTAACAAAAAAAAATCTAAGATTAAAGAGAAAAACTTTAAGTCAACATTTTAGTAGAGTATAACACTGCAGATTTCTTTTGGCATTTCACTTTCAGAATGTTTAGTGCTCTAATGTTACAGTGCTCTTTTATGTCTGTTTTCTTTCAGTCATTATGATTTTGAAATTCATTAATGTTATTTCTCGCTATTAGCAGTCCTTACTCATTTTTCTTACTGTGTAGTATTCCATTGTTTGTTTATGTTTTGCTATATTTGAGACGGGGTCTCACTATGTAGTTCAGGCTGGCCTTAAACTTACTACGTAGTCCAGGCTGTGACAAGCTCTCAATGATCTTTCTGCCTCACCCTCCTGAGTACTGGGATTACAGGCATATGTGACCATGTCCAGTTTATCCATTTTGACCATATAACAATTTATTTACTCTACTATGGTTCCAGTTCACTTACATTTTGTGGCAGTTATCTATAATGTTGTTAGGAAATTATTTTTCCATTTCTTGTTTCATGTATATATGTAATCTTCTCTTTTAGGTATACACATAGAAGTGACATTGCTAGGAGGAAGAATAAGCATAAATATACTTGTATATGTGACTATATATAAGACTAGCTACATATGAGAGTTCCATTTTTCCATAGAGTTATCATCATTTGGTATGAAAAATTGGTACTGGATTCTTGATTTTTTAAATTTTAATTGTGCTTTTATCTCATTGGCATTCTGATTTGCATTTCTTCAATAACTAATAATATTGAGTACTTTGCAAATGTTTATTGGATATTTGGATATCGGTTTTTGTAAAGTGTTTTTTTCCAAGACTATTATCCAATTTAAATGGGTAGACAATCTTTTGAGCTTTAATTTGCATGCATTCTTTATATATTCCACATTAATTTATATCATGTAATATTTCTTTTAAAATATATTCTTCCAATCTATATTCTGCTTTTCACAGTTTTAACAACATATACTAATAAACAGAAGTTCATTATATTCATTAAGTCCAATGTATCAACCTCTTCTTTTATCATCAGTGCTATTTTTACCTTATTTCCCCCAGTCCTGGGAATTGAATCCAGGACCTTGCACATGCTAGACAAGCACTCTACCACTGAGCTACAACACAACCTTCTTTTTATCTGTTTTACGTTTTAGTAATAATATATATTTGTACCCATATCTATATCTACATTATTGAACTGATCTTTGCTTATTGACTTTTTATTGTGTAACTGTAATAAATGTATTAATTTACATGGTATTTTTTGGGTCTTGTTGCATATTCTAGAAGGTACAATTCAACACTGATTAGAGTTATATTAGTTATTTATTACTACATAACAACCCACCTCGATATTTAGTCATTTATTATGTCATAGGATCAACAATGTGACTGCGGCTTGTCTCGGTGCCTATGGCTCAAATTGTGTGTTAGCTTTCTGTCTCTGTGATAAAATACCCAAGAATAACAACATAAAGGAGAGACTGCTTATTTTAGCTTAGTGTTTTGGAGGTTTCAGTTCGTAGTCAGCTGGCTGCGTAGTTTGTGGGCCTGTGTTGAGGTGGAATACCATGGCAGAGGAGTGTGGTGGAACGAGCGAGCTCACCTTATGCAGCCAGAAGCAGAGAGGAAGAAGAAAAAGCCTACACCAAAGTGCTTCATTCTTGTTCCATTTTTATAGCATCTGTGCCTTTAATATCTGAATCTCCCTACTCAATTTTCTGTTCCACATGCTAGTCATCTGTAGAAACAGCCTTGCCAACATACTCAGACTTGTGCTTTACTAATTAATGCCCTAGACATTTCTCATTTCAATCAAGTTCACAATCAACATTAATCATCACAAAGTCTTTCGGGAAATTGTAGTCTACCAGTCAGTGGAGGTTATGGTCATCTTGAAGACGAGGAAGTGTGCAAAAATTCATTTATCTGACCTCAGTCATTTGTGTGTTTGCAATCCTTGGTCTCTCCAGACTTAGGAATCTTTAGAAAGTGTGTCAAGACAGGGCAGCTGATTTCTCCCTTGTAGAGATATTGAAAAAAGAAAGACAGGCTAAGTGATTTTCTTTGTACTCTAGTCTCCAAATAACATCTCTCTACTTGTGCCATATTTAATTCATTAGAAGTGACTCGATAAACCTTCACTCCAGGTAGAGGGTAACACAAAGGCATGAATATTAAAGCATGAATATAACTGGGAAAGGTT
Organism: Fukomys damarensis; assembly: GCF_012274545.1. Classification (NCBI taxonomy): domain Eukaryota; kingdom Metazoa; phylum Chordata; class Mammalia; order Rodentia; family Bathyergidae; genus Fukomys; species Fukomys damarensis. Next base: position 23,825,066 of record NW_022900940.1, on the reverse strand, counting down.
TTGAATGTTGCCTACAGCAGAAGTGGTGAGATTTCTGGCTCCCAGTCCTAATATTAATAGTAATACTTTTGATATTTTAGTGGTATGTATTCTTGTTTTTATATTTTTTAAAACTTGGCATTGATTGATGTTTTCAACATTAATCAGACTTGCTTTTCTCATATGCAGCCAACTTTGTTGTAAAGGAGCTTTTTAAATATTGATAAATTTTATTTGCACAGGTTCTGTCAAGGGATTTTTCCACCAATACTCATTATAGAGACTGACTTATAGAGATTGACTATACATCAATCCTTCTTGAAATATTATTATTAAGGATTTTTTATCTAGTTTTTCTGGCTTTACACAATGAGTTGGAAAGCTCTTATTTTCCAGACTTTGTGTAAGTCTTCATAAAGGTTTGCAAAAAATTACTAGCAGTTTGGTCTCATTTTCTTTGTTATAATTTTTATTGTAAACTTGAATAAATAAATTAATAAGTCCTCTATTTGGAATATCTATGTTTATGTCACATCTGATCACTTTCTTTAAAAATAGCTCATTTGATCTGAGTTCTAAAATTTATTGGAATAAAATAGTTCACCATATTATCTTTAAAGTCTGCGGTACCTAGAATAGTATCTCTCTTGCATTCATTATTCTAGCAATTTTTTTCTCGTTACTTTTTTCTTGATTGGTCAAAACTAGTTTTATCATTTTAATACAATGTAAAAGAACCAACTTCTGACTTGTTGATCATATTTTGGTTTTCTCATGTTCATTATTTTCTTCCTTTTGATTAGATCAATTTGTTGAGTTTTTTTCCTATTTGGACTAGATTCTTAGACAATAATATTTTAGTTTTTCTTAATTTCTAATGCATCTAATCAAGGATTTAAATTCTTCTCTAGGAAAGATTTTAACTTGCATTCTAAAACAATTGATGTACTAAACTGTATCTTATTTTCAGTTGAGCTTTAAATAGTTTGATTTGCATTACGATTTTTTGTGTTTGATTCTTGGTTTTTTATGTATATATTTAAATTTTCTACATAACTACATACTTAGTTACTAATAATGTTTTTGCTAGCCAAATTCCACCCTGAGCCGAGACTATAGCCGATCAGATTTTAAGCCTCTCAATCTCAAATGCAGTTTTTTAGTTGAGTTTTACTTTGACTTGCAGATTTATAAATTAAAGCATAAGGTATTTTTCCTCCCTACCCTAAATAAAAAATGGACAAATAGAGGTTCGATAACTAGGATAGATACTGTTTTAAAAAGTGGGAGAATGAGGAACCACGCCAGCTCCCGACACAGCCGCCATTGCTCAAGCACTGGGAAGGTAGCCACGTGGGTGCCTCTGAACCCGCATAAGCCCCCCACCACCACCTCCACACTCTAAGACCTCCTGACTGTGCCAATCTTTGGACCCACTCTGCAGAGACAGAGGTGGTCATCAAGGGTATTTTTCTGAGTTCCCAACTTTGAACATCTTTAAAGAAAGGGCATGGGAAACCTGTAATAGAATGTTGTGGAGTTCAAACACTCAAGGACGGGGAACTCAATCTGGGCCTTGCAGCCCGAGGTCAGTCAGCATCATGGGGTTCAGCCATCAGCTAACTGAGATCAGGGGTCTTGCATCCTTGCTCTCTCTGAGCCATTAAATGGTAAATACACTATATTGAAAAGTTTGTTCACTGCAGACATGTTCTGGACTGCTTCTTGATTTCAATTTAATTCAAATGATTTAAGGGTGACAGACTAGTGACTACCACAGGTGGTCAATGTCCAAGTTGTGCTTGATCTTAATGTGTTGCTGATTGTATCAGTTGGGATAAAGCATTGCTGTTGATTTGATGAGCTGTTTTCTCTGATATTACAGAGATGAGAATGTCTGTGGGTCGTTAGAGACACAGAAGCTAGGGCACAACTATATCAGGAAGATTTGGGTGATAATCCAGAGATTAAACCAAGAACAGTCCGACAACAAAAATTAAAATGAGAAAACACTTAAGCAAGACACAAGGACAGACTTCCAGTTTACCAATGGCAAACAGTAGGGCAAATGAGGATGAAAAGGCCGATAGTGAACCACCAGGACACCCTGAACTCAAAGCACAGGAAGTAACAAAACAGATCAGTCAGGCTCTAGAAAAATTCAAAACAGAAATAATTTCCCAGATAACCATAGAGATAGTGAGCAAAATGGAAGTCGTGATTCAAGACTCTAGAGCAGAAACTGACAAAAAAATAGATGTGCTGAGGACCACGATAGAAGCCATGAAGGCCCAGCATAAGAAAGAAATGGAAAAAATAAATGCCCAACATAGGAAAGAAATGGAATCCATAAAACAGATTCAAACAGATATCCAGGAGATTGAACACTCTATTGAAAGTGTACGCAACAGAATAAAAGAATGCGAAGATAGGCTCTCAGATATAGAAGATAGGATTGCAGTCAGTGACCATGAAGAGAGGTCTCTTAAAAACAGTAAGAGATCATGAGAAATCGATCCAACAACTCCTAGATGATGCAAAGAAGAATAACATAAGACTGATAGGAATCCATGAAGTAGCATGAGAAAATACAAATGAATTTAAAAAGCTGTTCACAGAATTAATGACAGAAAACTTCCCAAACAGAGGGGAAGAATTTGACATTCAGATAGCTGAGGCATATAGGACCCCAACTAGCTACAATCAAAAAAAAATCTACACCTAGACATATAATAATCAAGATCCCAGAAACCCAACAGAAAAACAAAATACTACAAGCACTAAGAGAAAAGAAACAAATCACATACAAAGGAAAGCCCATCAGAATCACAGCAGACTTTTCAATGCAAACCCTTAGGGCAAGGAGAGCCTGGAATGAGATATTTCAAGTACTAAAAGACAACAACCTCCAACCTAAACTGATGTATCCTGCAAAACTCTCTTTCAAAATGGATGGGGAAATAAGACCTTCCACGACAAAGAACACCTGAGAAACTACATCAATTTCAAACCAGCACTACAAGGAATTCTAAACAAGATCCTAGAAAAAGACAATGAAGGCAACAACACCATGAGGCCCAACAGAGTAAATCAAATAGGCAAGGCAAGAAATTAAAAGGAGAAGATGAAAAAGCAAAAAGAGTCAACAAAAGGCCAATAACATGTCAATAACAAGTCAGTACATATCAGTTATAACCAGCAATGTCAATGGCCTCAACTCACCAATCAAGAGAAATAGACTGACAAAATGGAATAAGAAGCAAAATCAAACAATATGTTGTATACAAGAAACACACCTAGTGCAAAAAGAAGCCCATAGACTGAAAGTGAAAAGGTAGAAAACAATTCTCCATGTGACAGGAGCCCAGAAAAAAACAGGGGTAGCAATCTTATTTGCAGACAAAGTAAATTTCAAACCAAAACTGAATCTAGTATTATTGATGTAGGACAGTACTGTATCATACCTCTATGAATATAAAATATCTTGTACTTGCTTTATGATACACAGTAGGGACTGTGCTTTATCAGAGCTACATTTAATGGTATTACTCTAGAATGTTCTCTTTCCAGATGATGATTAAGAGGTTAATAGAAAAAATGGTGCCAGGTACCACAACAGCAACAGAACTTT
>NW_022900940.1:23708429-23821329 GCF_012274545.1 Fukomys damarensis | reverse complement strand
TATATATAAATTGAATTTTGGGAAACTTTAACGGTGCTGCCAACTTTGAAAAAAGTCATCCCAATTTACTGTGTTGAGTTGGCATTGTACAGAAATGGATAAACATATTGGTCTAGAAATGTTAATTTATTTTTATTTTTATTTTTTTCCATGTGTACAGGGGTAACACATCGTACTAAATATGTAAAGTCATATCTATGTGGGTTTGATTACAGAAACTAATAAAGTATTCTCTATATAATGAAAAAAAAGAATAAGATAAGACTATAAGAGCAAGAAGCAATTTAAATATGTTCAGGGACCATTTTCATCTCCAGAATTAAGAATTATTTTAATGTTACATCACTGCCTTTTCTCTTTTACTTACCTTTTTAGTTTTATTTTAGGATTCCCTATTTTCAATGCTCATTCAGAGATAGATTTCTTTAACTGAAATACCGAATAGTTTCTTTGGTGTGAAAAACTATAATAGTACACAAGTCCTAAGGAGATAATTAATAATGTGAAATAGGAAGTAAAGGGCTAAAGGTGTAGGGAAAGTGGGAAGGGTGGGGGAAAGGTAATAAGAGAGAGGAAAAAAATATGAGAAACCGAAAAAATGGAAATAAAGTGTTTGTAAAAGGGGAGGGAGGAGGGGGTGAAGTGAGGGCAGGGACAAGGGGAAAAAACGAGAATCAAGACCTATTATGTAAAGGTACAGAATCCCAATGATGAATGCAATTGTATTGGTATTGGTACCTAGATTGTACCAATAAACTCAATAAAAAGAAAAGTGTGGGAGAATGAGAAGCACGTAGTAAGTAATTACTTGTCCAGAGTAATTTGTAAATCGGTTGACAGTCTATCATATCACTATTTTCTCCTCTCTGAAGGCAAAGAATGTTAATTACTTAGAAAAAAGTTCTGCTTGTTAGAATGGCTCTACAGGGTTCGTGGCTCTATCCCTCATGAGGTTAGTTTTATCTTCTGAAAAATTCTTACTATTCCATAGTATAGTCTTTGTTTGTAGCTGAGTAACTTTCCAAGTTTCCTTGCTTTCCACAGAAGATAGAGGCTCTGAACCATATGCATTTCTTTCAATCCAAGAAAGTAAAGCCCTATTAAAATCTTGGTGTGTGTCTTGTTTATGAAATTATAAGGCAATTCATCAAACATATCAATTGATTTCTTTAAAATAATCTCCTTTATATCTTAAATTTTTCTTATGATTTGTGGAACATTATTTTTAAAAAGATTTATAAGGCACACATCCAAGGTTACTAAAATTTATTTGCCTTCTGTGAGGTAAAAACGCTTCCACTTTAAATCTTTTTGATGTCTTGATAGGAGTCTTATATCCTTACCCTTGACTTGAATATGAGGTAACAATCCATTAACACAGATCCTAGTATACCAGAGAATTACTATCCAATCTACAGCCAAATTGCTAAATATCATTAGTCATTAAATTATTTCACCTCATTTTTCTTGAAAAGTGAATAATTTCTTCTTTAGCTCATATTTTATTTTCTTATACATTACCATATGCAGGCAAAAAAAGATGTCAAATGATCCTTTCAACATTATACATATCACGTTTTTAAGCTAGCTCCCTGAGTTGTTCAAGCACATTTTCTATGTCTAATATAATCACTGCTAAGTGTTGTCAAATGTTTGGCCTTACAAAACATGAGTTGTCTTTTCTTTAGTCTCCATAGTTTTTCTCACTTTCTTTCTCTCTCTCTCTCTGCTAAAATTTCTTTATAGTTCTTCAAGCCCTGACAAACTGCCTGATCCCAAAGCCGATGCAGCAATTTTATCCGGTTTCAGTTGTGGTAGCTGTTTCCAGTTTAGAAGCTTTTCAATTTAATTTTACTTTAATTTTCACTTCAATTTCTTTCCCCTCTACATGTTAGTCTGAATATTTGGTACTAACCTTTTTTCCTAATTCATTATTTCTTCCTCTATGATTAATCTGTCCATAAATACAACTTGAAATTTTATTCATTATATTATTTTCAGTTACAAAATTATATTTTAATCATTTGAATTGGCTTCTCTAATAAACATTTCTATGTCACCATATAATTTCTTATATAAATTGTATTTATTTTAAATTTCATGCATGTGAAAAATTAAAAGTGTAAATAAGATTCAAATTGTATAACTGATAATGTGAAATAGGAAGAAAAGGGCTAAAGGTGTAGGGGAAGTGGGAAGGGTAGGAGAAAGGAAACAAGGGAAAAGAAAAAATATGAGAAAGGAAAAAATGAAAATGAAGTCTTTGTAAAAGTAGAGCAGGGGTATGGGGAAAAAATGAGAACCAAGGTATATCATGTAAAGGGACAAGATCCCAATGATGAATGTAACTGTACTGTATACTTAAAAAGTACCAATGGCTGTTACAAACTGTGCTGCTATAAACATTGAATAGTTTCTCTGGTGTGAAAAACTATAATTGTACATAAGATCCTAATGGTATAATTGACAATGTGAAATAGGAAGAAAGGGGCTAAAGGTGTAGGGGAAGTGGGAAGGGTAGGGGAAAGGGAATAAGGGAAAAGAAAAAGACATAAGAAAATGAAAATAAAGCATCTGTAAATAGGGCAGGGAGGAGGGGGCAAAGGGAGGGCAGGTGTAAGGGGGAAAAAATGAGAATCAAGACCTGTCATGTAAAGGTACAAGATCCCAATGATGAATGTAACTGTACTGTGTACCTAAAATGTACCAATAAACTCAATGAGAAAAACGTACTAATAAAATCAATAAAAATAAATACATAAATACATTTCCTGGGTGAAAATTTTGATATATGGGTCACCTGTGGGCCTTTACTTCACTGGGCTTCTTCCTTCTTCTGAGTTTACATTTATTTTGCCCTGCTTCCTGACATATTTGAATGCTAGAAATTGTAAATGAAGCATTGTAGAGGCTTGGTGTGATGCTATTTTTCTTAGAAAACATTTTATTTTCTTCTGATAGACAGGTTAGTGACAAATCACCCTGACCCAATCAGGAGTTGAGATGATTCAAGCCAGAAGCTTTTCTTTAAGGTCTGGTCTATTCCAATTTGACCTTTACTCCAGGGATATGGTCTCTCTAATTAGGATCTTGGCATGATTACCAAGAGCCCTCCTTTGAAGTACCCTGAAATTCAAATTCTATCTCATCAGCACCATGAGCCTGCTAAAAAGCTGCACTTGACACGTTAGCTTTTAGCTGCTGCTTTGTGCACTTTTTTTTTTCTCTCACTATATGCAGTTTGCAGTTTTGCAAATATTTTCAGGGTATAACCTGCATACAATCTGGAATCACTCTTTGGAATTCCACTTCCTATGGGATATTAGATCTTCAAATTCTCTTTCACTTAATGACCTTGATCTCCAATTTTTATTTCCTTGGGTTTATTAGATTGAAAACTGTTTGGGCTGTCACTTTTCTGCTTGGTTTCTTAGTCTCTTACCAGTTACAAACAGGTAAATATTTGTTATAGTTTGGATCTAAATATTCACCAGGGCCAGAGATTTAGCTCAGTGGATCTGCCACTCGCAAGCACAAGGACCCAAGTTTGATCCCCAGTACCAAAAAAAAAAAAAAAAAATAATATAAAATTTCCCAAAAGCCTACAAAAAAAAAAAAAAAAAAGTATATATAATATTCACCAAAAGGCACGCTGTATTGATGGTGTGCTCCCCAGTGCAACAGTGTTCAGAGGCATGGTTTGAGGGAAAGTGATTGGAATACGATGGCAATAATCTCATCAATTAATTAACTCCTTAAAGAGCTAATAGTTCATAGCTATTAAGAGGTGAGCCATGTTGAAGAGAATGGGGTCACGGGAGTGTGAACTTGGGGACTACATCTTGTCCCAGCCCTTTCTTCTGTGGCTCTTTCCCTCCTACTCTGTGCCTGGCTGCCATGAGTCGAGCCGCTCACCTCTAACACGCCCCTCCACCATGACGTTTCTGCCTCGCAATGAGTCCAGAAGCAACAGGACCAGCTGACCATCAGCTAAACCTCTGAAACTGTGAGCTCACATAAATCATTTCTTCTTTAAGTTGTTTTTTCTCTGGTATTTTGTCACAGCAGTAGAAAGCTAACGTAATGTTGCAAGGAAAACAATGACTGGCAACAGTGAACTCATCATGATGTTTTCTTCAAAATTCTGGTTTCTCTCCAAAGTCTTCTAACAGCCGTGTTTGTGTTTTGGTTGGTTTTACTTTATCCAGCTTTCATAGGTGTCTAGGGAGAGATATCCTGTAAAAGGGATTCCACCGTTATGAAAAGCAAAAGCCACATTCTTTTATAAGATTTGCTGATGGCATATTTTATCTGAGTCTCAGGTTCCTCATTATTGACAACCCTGTAAGTTTAAGGCCATCCCCATGAAATTAAATCTAATTTGATCCTATCTGTCTGTATGGAAATTTATAGCTGGAAAGGGCTTTAGCTTTTTTAAATCTTCTCACTTTGCAAGTGACACATAAATTTAGCAGTGAAATGAAGACTAGAGCCCTGGCATCCAGGTTCCCAGTCTAATGTGTGTTTCCACATCATGATGTCTCAAGAATAATGCCAAAAATCTATTATCAAAGTTCTGTAATTTCATCCTTCAAGACTTCTTAGGCAGGATTAATTATTTTTAGCTACAATGGTTTGAAAATGGATATACTTTTAAAGTTATGAAAAGTTTCTACAAATATATCAAAAATGTTTAGTCAGACCAGTCTACCAAAAGGAAACTAACCTTTTCATGTTTCATTTTTTATTCCTTAAAACAATCATCCCCAGATAAATGAATGACAACATCTGCTGACAGAAACATATTAGAAAGACGTGGGCAGAGATAATGGTTCCAAGACTGGAAAAATGTTCACATCTATTAGTGGAGACCTTGGGAATGAAATCAGAAAAGCTCATTAATCTAAAATGAACTACAGCAGCATAGCCCAGTTTCAGCTAAACAACTCTCTTGCTAGTATTTTTCCTGCTGGAGCTAACTGCAGTTAGAGTTCAAGATTATCAGGAGGCTCTAGTATAGGAAAAGTGTCTTTAAGAAAGTGGAATAAGTCCTCTCTCTCTCTCTCTCTCTCTCTCTCTCTCTCTCTCTCTCTCTCTCTCACCTTTCTCCTTCTCCCTACCTTTGTCCTTCTCCCAGAAAATACGTTCATAGGCCTAGTGGTAAGCAAAATTCCTTAGGTGGTGTCCATATATTGCTTTGGTCCCCAGACACTACGTAGGCAAGTAACAGCACGCCATGGAGTAGCATGAGCTCTGCTAGAGGATATCATTTGGAGTCACTCAACAAAGCCTTGGCTGAGTGACGTTCAGCATGACTGTCATGTGTTCACGGAGCGCTTTGGTGTGAATGATGTATCTAACCCAAAGACTTTTCAAGAGTCAGCTATAAAAACACACAGAATTCTTCCTGGTTACACATGTAAAATCTTATTTCCCCAGTGCTTCTTCTTCCTAAAATTAAGTTCACTCCTTTGAGAGCTATGAAGATTTGCTTAACCAGCAAAAGAGGAATTTTAAAGGATTAAAAAAAGGCACACAGTTTCTCTGGTGTGAATAATCTGCAATAATACAGAAGATCCTAATAAGATTACTGACATTGAGAAATGGGAAGAAAGGAGCAAGGTGTAGGTTCTGGTGTGAATAATCTGCAATAATACAGAAGATCCTAATAAGATTACTGACATTGAGAAATGGGAAGAAAGGAGCTAAAGGTGTAGGGAAGGTGAGATGGGTAGGAGAAGGGTAATAAGGGAAAAGAAAAAAATGTGAGATAATGAAAAGATGGAAATAAAGTGTTTGTAGATGGGGAGGGGAGGAGGGGGTGAAGGGAGGGCAGGGGTAAGGGGAAAAAATGTCATGTAGAGGTACAAGATCCCAACAATGAATGTAACTGCACTGTTTACCTAAAATGTATCAATAAACTCAATTAAAGCTGGAAAAAAAAGGCACCTCCCAATATCTCCCACCTTACAACAAGGGAACACCTTCGGCATTAGGGGCCATGCTGCTTAGTATGTATGGTTGATATTCAAGCTAAGGTTTTATGTTAAAGTCCTTGACCTTCTTCTAATTTAAGAGCTGATTTAACTTCACCTATGGTAATTACCATCCAGTAATACACTTATTCAGCTAAGGACACTGAAAGCACTGAGGAGTCACACATATTTTATTCCTGATATCTGTTAAAAGAGGCCCCAGAAGGGTTGCTATGTAACCAAGGAAAACATATAAATTATTTTTCTAAAGCCTTAAGTTGCTTGTTTGGAACTAACAGACACAGGAGCCCTTTGGAAAGAAGTCTCCCATATTTTGGAATGAACAACAAACATCATTCACTAACAGGAAGAGTCAGGAGCACTGTACAAAGGACCACATTGGGGAGAATGTACCTGGAACTGCCTACCAGGCAGACTGTTGGTAGCATCCGTGGCCCAAAGTTTGACTTATTTTCCTCAGTTGATTCCCTTATTGTCTACCTCTTTTATTATAGGCCATCTTACATTCCCTTTGCTAATATGAAGAATATAAGCCATTGCAAATTCAATTAAGCTTTACCAACCAAATCCCCCGTTCTTGGTGATGACCTGTGGTCCTTAAAGCATGGGGGTCACTTTCTGAAGTGTGGCCAGTTCATGAGAACTGTAAGGAGAAGTACAGGCCCGACAATTTTGGCCTCGTTCACCACAAAAAGAAGTTTCATTCTTGGAATCATCTTCCTGTTTCTTATTCCCCAGGAACATTCCTGCGCTTTCTTTTCTTCAGAGTTCTAGTTGTTTCCATTAAGTGAACAATTAAAAACACTGTCAGAGAGATATAAGTGTAATTTGAGCATAAAACACTACTGTCATCTTTGGAGTTTAGGTAATATTTCAAAACAACACTTTCTCAGTTTATCTTGAAGGAAAGCATTTTTTTCCTCTGGTTTCCTACAGTGACTGTAGGATAATAATAATAAGTCAACTACTAAAAAATAACTTTGGGATAATTATTAAACACGCCAAAACCTGCTTTTGTTGTTTCTACATGTAGACTGGTTGTAACTCATAATAAATAACTGATATCATCCTCATTTCCAGTCAGACAGCTACCCAAGTTGTTCCCCCTCAGAACAACAGAGACAACTCTGAAAACAATATTTCCATCAACAGTATGCCTTGGGAATATTTCTGTGGTTCACTTTGCAATCTATTACTTCATGAAATGTTTTCATTCTAAGACCAGAAATTGGGATGTCATTTTGCAGAATAAGGTCCAGAGGCAAAAGAAATAGAAAGAAAGAAAGAAAGAAAGAAAGAAAGAAAGAAAGAAAGAAAGAAAGAGAGAGAAACCAAACTAAAGAAAGAAAGAAAGAAAGAAAGAAAGAAAGAAAGAAAGAAAGAAAGAAAGAAAGAAAGAAAGAAAGAGAAACCAAAACGGCACACTTTAAATTTAACTTATCTCTTCCTATGGTTTGTAGCTTTTCATAAGGATGTGACTATATTTAAATTTCCCAGAGGATAGCCATATATATACACCAAGAGTTAGAATTAGTGGAAAGAAAAAAGAGCTGGCATATCCACTGCCTTCCTAATATTCCGATTCCTCCAGCCATGAGTCTTGTTTGTTCAGGGACTAGAAGATGAGCCTTAAGGATCTCAACTGACTATCGAGTCAAGGTCACTTAGGGGACAGAGGACAGCTGAGGTAAGCAATTTAAAATGCCCAAACTGATTTCTTACTTGAAGTATGAACCTGTTTTTTTTGTTTGTTTGTTTTCTTTCCAATGTACTTCTGCACTGTTAGTGAGAGAATCTTGAGGTTTGGCTTTTATTCCTAATTTTACTTCAGACTATCCAGTGCATTGGGTCACGGTATGTCATTTAATGCTTTTGAAATTTTATTCCCTTCTATTTGGAATATGAGTGGCAATTCTTTCACTCTCAGGAATGATTTGTTCACCCAAGTATGTTGATTCTAACATAATTTTTACTAGTTACATAAATAAAAAGATTCAAAAAGAATTACCTGTTGCACAAATAATAAACTTGAAGTATTAATATATCAAAATCATACAGCTTAGAATATGTATTTTTTTCCTTTGGGGACCCTAATATAGAATAGGGCAGATAAATAAGAAATAAGTGATTTCCCTCATAATTTCAACAGTAGATGGCACTAGAAAAGCTGTGTCTTCCAGAACTTATGTACCCTATGGCATTTGTTTAGTCCTCAGCTCTTACTCCTGGAGTCGCAGAATCATCTCCTTCTGTGAATTAACACTGTTGGGTGCAGTGTGGCCAGGGTCTTGTTCTTGTGCTGCGCGACATTACCAACCCAGGGCCTGTGCATCATACAGAACTAATGGTACTTCCTATAATTTTAAATATGTCTGTTCATATTTGCGTTCTAAGCACAGCACTCATCCTGACCTACCTTAGGAGTCACAAAACTCTTGACAAAACTGGCTTTGTTGGAGGCAGAGCAGTGTGGATTATCAGCAGACTGGAAGACGGGGAGCTGGGGACTGAGCCCAGGACACGTTCTGCTTCTTGTTCCTTCTCCAGGAATGTCTTTGAAATAAACCTGTGGGCTGTGGCAAATGTAATTTCCATCACCAGGAAGGAAAGCAAAAGGAAAGTGAGGAAGAAAGACAGCTCCTTTTTAAAAATAATATTTTTTAACATAGAAGACTCTGCTAGACACTGAAGACCCCAGGAGAAAAGGGGACATTTAACTTTGAATCTCTCCCAGTCTTATAGTTGGAGTTATATGTGTCCGTGACAATTACAAGAGGGTGTGATCATTTCTATCAAGCTGCCTGGTGATATTCTTTGCTTTCCCGAACGTACTGAAGATTAAAAGAGCACATTATTTCCATTAAGACCCTGAGTTTCAAATTCCAACTCAATCCTCACTTTGCCAGTTGTTATGCGTGTGCCCTTCCATGATTGCCATAAGTACCAAATCCCTCTAGAGCTTCTTCATCTGTGGTTTAGGAGTGGCATGGAGAAAGAATGATAGTAAGAACTAAATAAAATAATATTTGTCAATGTTTGTATAGGGCTTGGAATAGAGGAAGCACTCAAAAGAATTATTACCACTTTTTATCAAGTTTTTCACTTCACAGATGAGAAAACAACTCCAGAATTCTATGTTGTACCCAGGTTTACAGAAGCTTAAAGGTAGCAAAGGGAGGACTTGAGCTTCCATCCAATTCCAAGTATAGTTCTCTGTGTACATGGTTTTTGTTTATTTGTTTGTTTGTTTATTTAGACAGGGTCTTGCTATATATACAGTTCAGGCTGGCCTTAACTCGGTAAGTAGCCCAGACTGGCCTTGGACTCAGGTGATCCTCCTGCCTCAGCCTCCTGAGGGCTGGGATTACAGGCGTGCACCACCACACCCGGCTGTTCTGTGTTTAGAGAGATGCACTGCTGTACTCCAGTGCTCTCCGTTGTCACATTACATCTGAATCTTCCAGGAGTTCCAAAAAATCACTGCCTGTCTTCCATGGAATTCCTCTTCACCTACACATGAAAGAGCAAAACCTGACGGCAGCCAAGTGAACCAGAGAAGGGAACAATTTCTCTTCTTCCACCCACAATCTATGTTCTAAATGAGGCCCAATGTGTGGAATCTCACTGAAAACTCAAAGTAGTTTTTTCCCCCATTCATTCAATAATCCAAGAGCTTTTTAAAAGTACTTACTTCCATGACAGGAACTAAATCAAACCTTAAGGGCTTAGCTCTGAACAGGATAAAGTCCCTGCCCACATAGAGCTGAGATTCTATTGAGGGTGTGGAAAATGGAACTTGTGAGCAAACAAATCTATTCTGCATTTCACAGCAGAGTGAAAGGGAAGCCTGGCTTGGAACGAACATTTAGTATCCAGAGTAATGACTTTGAACATAATGAGAAGATGGAGCCAGGTATTTAAATCTTCAGAGGGTGAACAATGTCGAGAAGAAAAATACAGACTACAGAAGCAAAGAGCCACTCTGGGTGCCACTGGGCACTGTGGGGAAGTTAGGGGTACAAAGTGGGACTCCCCAAAGGAGGTGCAGGCTAACTCAAGGGAATCCAAGTCGGACACAGGAGAGAAGCTGAATTTTATTCCAAGTGTGATGGGAAGTCCTGAAAGATTTTTTTTTCCCCTTTAAGTTTATTGGTGCATTTTAGGTACACAATGCAGTTACAGTCATCATTGGGATCTCGTACCTTTCCATTACAGGTCTTGGTTCTTACTTTTTCCCATTCTCCTGTCCTCCCTTCATCCCCTTCACCCTTCCCTATTTACAAGGATTTGTTTCCATTTTTTCCTTTTCTCATATTTTTTCTTTTCCCTTCTTTCGTTTCCCCTACCCCTCCCACTTCCCTACTCTTTATAAGGTTCAAATTGTATAATTAACAATGTCAAATCGGAAGTCCTGGAAGATTTTAAACTTGAGGTGAGTCACATTTTGAAAGTTTCTTGAAAAATCTAAGTTATGCTAATCTAACCCTTGCTACACTGTTTTAGGAAATAGACTCTCCTACTATCTACAAATCAACATTTGTTTTTTTTTTTTTTTTTTTTGGTACCAGGGATTGAACTCGGGCCCTTGTGCTTGTGAGGCAGGCAGTGGCACCACTGAGCAAAATCCCCGGCCCAGCAACCCAATTTTTGATTCAAATTTGTAACATTTTCTTCTCTTCCCCCCGCTTTTTCTCTCTCTCTCTCTTTTCCCCTCTCTCAAATTCGTACATAGGTTTTGGAGGACATCTACAAATGATCCCTTTGCCAGGAGAAAAGATAAATTGTGAGCCAAGCTCCATTATAGACCCTCCCTTGGTTCCATGGATGGAACAAGTATTCAAAGAACAAGAGCGATTGTCACATACAATCACTCAATGAGTAAGTGTAAGTGTGAAAAAGGAAACACCTGGCCACCAAGAAACTAAATCTTCTAAATTGCTACTGTCTTTGGCTCCATTTTGAAGAATAAACCAGAGAAAGTGGCAATATCCAGCCAACGATTTATGGCTTCTACTGACTTTCAACAGCCATTCAAACCATGGACATCCAGCATTAGCTGCTACAGGGATAAATCTGGTCAAGTACTCAGTTGATCTTAGCAAAACCATCATGGTATCAAATGAAGGCCATGTTTCATCTCAGACCGAAACAATAACATGTGCTAAGGTTGCTCTCCTAAAAAGATCTTCTTTCTTAAAATTATTGATATTTCTTCCACTGAAATACAAGATAATTACCTGTATTGCTCTAAACTAATTTTAAGCCAAGAGACTTTGGACAGACAGGAGGTACCCATGAAAAATTCAAACAATTTTATCAGGCCCTTTAAACTTTTAAACTTATTTGCAAATGCACTTTTTCAGCTACAAAGGCCGATGGCTTAAATACATAAGAATGTGTGTCACTGCAAAGGAGGAAGAGTGGCCATCATAAACACAGCAAAGCGTAATTTCCTTTCTTCTTCCACTCTTTCAGTTTTCAAATTTTAGACATAGATTTTATCCAGTGAAGGCAGCAAAATTCATTCTATACCAAAAGATGACCTAAATAATGTTCAGAGGCATAAATACAAAGTCTTTATCCTGTATCCAAGGCAAGAAAGAGAGCAGAGTCAATAGTGTAGCCCATGGAAAAAAATATCTGCTAGAGTATGTAATGCCACTTGATGGATTACAGGAAGTTTTGCTTACAAGATGGTTATAAAATGTGTGTTTGAGGTACATGTACCCTGTTTGGAGACACTCCCCTAGCCCTTAATACAGAGTGCTTCTAATTAAATGACCTTTAGAAAAAGCAGAAGCTATGAATCAGTGTTTGGATACTGCCAGTTTCTGTGATTTATCTGTGTCAACATGGTGTCAAACAGTCTAACCGTCGGATGATTTATTTTCTCTATGACCTTGTGGTTCCTTCTTCACATGCACACTTATAAACACACCTGTTCTATGAGTGATGGCATTGCCAGCCCTAGTGAAGAGGATGGAATGGTCCCTCTAAGCCCACCAGGCTGTGTAGCAGTAACTCAGATGTCTGTTCACTGTCCTTGGGAAGCTGAATTCAACCCTAGAGATGAAATGTTTAGACTTTAGGCTTCCCTTCATAAAGATTATTTATTCTTATGTGTCTTTTGATGAACCTTTATCAAATGGAAGATGTTGACCTGGTGGGAGAAACACTGACAGATTGATGGGAAACATCTTTAGTGATACTTCACCACCACCACCCCACCACCCCCCAGGTATTATTTTACCTTGAGTTAATTGGATGGGAAATAAGATGAGCACTGCAATTGCCTGACTGAAACATGGAGACAATTTTACATTATTTGGAAGGAAAAGAATTTTCTCATTTCCACAAATCCTGAGGGAGGAGGTAAGTCACAAATTGTAGGAGATACAAATGCTTGTCCCCTCCTACTAAGCCCAAGAAAAAATTGTGACCCTGTCTTCAAGGCAGAGTAGAAATGACCAAAGCACCCAAGTGGAGAGGACTGAGGCTGGCTTCTAAAACACCAAGGTGTACCCGAGCTCAGAGCCAGGGAAGAGAAGATCCACTTGGCAGAGAATTAAAACTTTGTTCAGGATCTACTCACATTTTCCACATTATACTTCCCAACTCTTGCTCCCCAAACCTTGGTTCTAACTGTTCTTGGCAAAGTTTATAGATATTGTTCCTCATTGGGAGGGTGGAGTACTACCAAGGAAGGGGACAAAGGACATAGGTCTAATAAAGTCAAAAAGTGAAAGGACCTCTCTCTCGTGCCATGCACTATACTAAAATCAAAACAAATTAAAGATCTAAATATTAAAACAGAAACAATGAACCTGCTGGAAGAGAGGCTTAGGTAGAACACTTGAAGACACTGGTGTAGGAAAAGATTTTATGAACAAAACCCCAGTTGCCCATGAACTAGCACAAACAATCAACAAGTGGGATCTCTTTTTATTAAAAAGCTTCTACACAGCACGAGAAACAACCAACAGCATAAAGAGACAACCCACAATGTGGGAAAAATTTTCACCAGATGTTCCTCAGACAAAGGTCTACTATCTAGAATATATAAAGAACTTAAAAAAATCAGACCTCCCAAATTTAAAGACCCAATCCAAAAACAGGCAACTGAAATGAACAGACATTTCACTAACAGAGAAGTAGAAATAGCAAATAAACATATGAAAAAATGTTCAACACCACTGGTCATTCAAGAAATGCAAATAAAAACAATGCTGAGATTTCACCTCACCCAGAAAGAATGGCTGTTGTCATGAAATCAACCAATAACAAATGCTGGTGGGGCTGTGGGGAAAGAGGAAGCCTGCTGCACTGCTGGTGGGAGTGTAGACTGGTGTAACCTCTGTGGAAATCATTACGGAAATACTTCAAAGACCTAGGATTGGAAGTTCCATTTGATCCAGCTGTTCCCCTGCTGGCATCTCCCTAAAGAATTAAAAGAATCATATCACAGTGATATATGTGCACCCATGTCCATAGCAGCACAATTTGTGATAGCTAAAACTTCGAAGCATTCCAACTGCCCATCAACGGGAGACTGCATAAAGAAAATGTGTTTTTTTAATAAATGGAGTACTACTCAGCCATTAAATATGAGAAATTAGAGATATTTCTGTGCATATCTAAATGAATGCACATTCAGGTGATACTCTTAAGTGAAATAAATAGGACACCCACATGT
The DNA here is from genome assembly GCF_012274545.1 of Fukomys damarensis. Classification (NCBI taxonomy): domain Eukaryota; kingdom Metazoa; phylum Chordata; class Mammalia; order Rodentia; family Bathyergidae; genus Fukomys; species Fukomys damarensis. The sequence continues at coordinate 23,807,640 of NW_022900940.1, read as the reverse complement.
AAATACTGAATAGTTTCTCTAGTGTGAGAAACTGAAAGTATAAATAAGGACTAAAAAGTATAATAGAAAATGTGAAATAGGAAGAAAAGGGACAAAGAGGAAGGGGAAATGGGAGGGGTAGGGTAGAGGAAAGAAGGGAATGGAATTAATGCGAGGAAATGAAAAATAATGGAAACAAAGTCTTTGTAGATAGGGAGGGAAGGAGGGGTTTAAGGGAGGGCAGGGGAATAGGGAAAAAGTAAGAATCAAGATACATCATGTAAAGGTACAAATTTCCAACAATGAATGTCAGTACATTGTATATATTAATGTACCAATAAAATTAATTTTAAGAAAACAAGGGAAAATTATGCTGGCATCATTCAACATGGAGACAATCCAGACATTTTCAGATACACGTGGACAGTGGATAAAATAAAAGACCGATCTTTCCACAGTTATTTAAGATGACAACTCAGATAATTGACATTTAGATATTAAAGGAAAAGAATGTTGAGACTTTGGCTACAAATTCATGTGCTAGGGAAAGGAGTACAAGGAAGACCTTACGATTTAGTTATTTATAATAGCAGATTCCATTTCCCAAATGCCTTCCCTCAATACATCATGCACTGTACATAAGCTATCTCACTCATAAGGGCTAGATTCAATTGACAGAAAACAGTCCCCTTTTGTTGGCTCTCTCATTTTAACTTTCGAAACCCCAACACTGATTAATTTATCCAATCCCAAAATGGAGCTAGGCATTCTTTGAAGTGAGATATATCAGATTCCAAACTCTTCCTCTGTCACTTTTCAAAACTAAGACTTTGGATAATACAGTTAACTTAGTTGCCCGTTTTTCTCCCTTTATAGTAAAGATGTACATTAATTATGCGGTTAAATCAAAGAACAAGAATACCTCTAAAGACACATTTCCTTCTCACCTCTGTCCTCTCTCCCTGCCCCACATCTCACACAAAGCACAGTCTGTGACCTCTGGCCATGAACTGCACACTTCCCTGTGTGCACTGACCAGCTGGCCACACTTCTAAGATGCAAGTCCCAGCGCAGCCAGTCTGAGAGTCTGTTTTGGACAAGTTCCCCAGTGGTAAGGCTGCTGCTCAGACTCACTTTTTTTTTTTTTAATGCACTTTTCTTGCTACATTTTAGGTGTAAATTATTATCGTGTTCATTACTGGGAATTCACACCTGTATGTGATATATCTTGATTCTTGTTTGTTTCCCTTTTCCCCTTCCCTCCTTTTCACCCCTCCACCCCTCTCTATTTACAAAAAACAAACAAAAAAAAACCTTTGTTACTGGTTTTTCCTTATTTTCTCATATATTTTTTCTTTCTCTTCTTCCCTGTCCCCAACCCCTCCCACTTCTCTTTCCCCTTTGGACCTTTTCTTCCTATTTCACATTATTTATTATACATTTTAATCCTATTTACACATTCAGTTTCTCACACCAGAGAAACTATTCAGTATTTATACATGTGTGTCCTATTTATTTCACTTGAGTATGGCCTCAATGTGCATCCATTTTGCTAAAAGTATCGCTAGTTTTTCATTCTTTCTGGCTGAGTAGTACTCCATTTTATTAAAAACCTGTATCTTCTTTATCCAATCTCCAGCTGATAGGTAATTAGGCTGCTTTCAAGTTCTAGCTATTACAAACTGTGCCGCTATAAACACGGGTGTGCATATATATCTGTGGTATGATTCTTTTAATTATTAATATATTTTAATTACTTTAATATACTTTAATTATTAATATACTCAGCAGGGGAATAGCTGGATCAAATGGGACCTCTAATCCTAGTTCTTTGAGGTATCTCCATATTGATTTCCACAGAGAATGCACCAGTCTGCACTCACACCAACAATGGAGAAGGGTTCCTTGCTCCCCATAGCCCCTCCAACATTTGTTATTGGTTGATTTCACGATAGCAGCCATTCCTTCTGGGGTGAGGTAGAATCTCAGTGTTGTTTTCATTTTCATCTCTCAAATGACCAATGATGTTGAATATGTTTTAATATGTTTATTTGCTGCTTTTATTTCTTTGTCTAAGAAACATCTGTTCATTTCAGATGCCCATTTTTGGACTGGGTCTTTAAATTTGGGAGGTCTGATTTTTTTAAGTTCTTTATATATTTTAGACACTAGTCCTTTGTCTGAGGAATAGCTGGTAAAGTTTTTTCCAACATTTTAGGTTGTCTCTTCACCATCTTGGCTACTCTTGCTTTGCAGAAGCTTTTTAATAACATGAGATCCCAGCTGTTGATTGTTTATGGTAGTTCCCATGCTACTGAGGTTTTGTTCACAAAATCCTTTCCTACACCGATGTCTTCAAGAGCTCTATCTAGCCTAACTTCAAGCAGAATCCGTGTTTCTGTTTTTAATATTTAGATCTTTAATCCATTTTTATTTTAGTTTAGTGCATTGTGAGAGATACGGGTCTAGTTTTAATCTTTGGTAAGTTGAAAGCTAGTTTTTCCATCACCATTTATGAAAGAGGCTATCTTTCCTCCAGTGAGGGTGGTCGGCTCCTTTGTCAGTGATGAGGTAGCTGAGTGTGTCTGGAGTTGTTTCTGCATCTTCCAATCTGTCCTACTAATCCTCAGGTCTGTTTCTTTGCAGAGTACTGACTCTGTGTAAAAGACCACATCTCATTTATATCTTATCTTCAACATGTAAATAATAATTTGTTGATAAATTCTACTTAAAATAAATGAGTTTAAACAATCTAGTATGTTAGCCCAGAATAGGAGCTAATTACATGTTAGGAAACACACACTAAAATATTGTATGTAACAAGAGGGAAATTCTGATTCTGGGTCTGGGTTTTAAATACACTTCTAAAAAGTAAAACAATGAGGAGAAATACTCAAACTATGAATATTTCAGTTGACAAGGAAGACACTTATTTTAAAGAAGACAAGATACAAAATGAACATGATTGATTGCTGTCCTAGGATATTTTAATGCAAATCACATACTCAGAATTTAGACTTGGTTTCTATGACACAAAGATCCAGACCTGAGCTAAAAGTTATTAAAGCTAAGCAGTGCTTGGTTTACAGTAGGAAACCAATAATAAAATTATGTATCTCAATACAAGGAAAAGCTTTATAACAGAAATTTATTAAAAGGTAGGGAGTTGCCATTCCCATGCCATGTGTATCCAGTCAACAGTTATTGATTGAGATAAAGGTTTAAGAACAAGAAAAACTTTCATGTGAAAATTTTTAAAACACACTTCACCCTCGAGTCTAAAGCCATGAAGAGATGTCATGCTAGTGGGAGTTACTCATGTTTTAATGAATTTCTTCTTGTCATTTTTTTGTCCTCAGACTAAGAACCTTATTCAAGGATGTTTGCTGGCTAGAGCTGCAACTTTAAGGAGAAAGCACTGTAATTTGAGACTATTGAGACAGGAAATTTATGTGAATGTTAATATTGATATCTACAACACCAAGCAACAATCCCTTCTTTCTTTCTGAGAATACTGAGATATAAAAGTGAGTGGGAGACTTAGCAAAATATCCTTGTTGCTCATATGATATCCTTTTTTATTATCTCAACCAAAATGCACGTAATGGTCTTCAGGGACTATTTGCTGAACATTCATTGATAATTTGGAGAAAGTCAAAGTAGGAATATTTTTCAATAATAAAGAAGGAAAAAAATAGAAATAAAGTTTTTGTAAATAAGGAGAGGAAGACGGGTTAAAGGGAGGAGAAGAGAATGGAAAAAAAGAAGAGGCAGGATTTATCATATGCCAGTACAGATTCCCTATGATGAATGTGATCATTATGTATATCAAAAATGTACCAATAAAATAATTTTAAAATTTTATATTGAGTAGAGTTAATCAAGGGCCTATCTTATCATTTTCAGTTATTTCTAATTTAATTTGAGAACATTCTCTGAGTTTATATAAAAATACCAGATTAGAAAAAAATGATCATTAATCTAACTTTTTAAAAAGTACTTTCCATACATTAAATGATAATTTTCTTTCAACATGGAGGTGCTGCTGAGGAAGCAAGTACTAGAAAATATTCTCCACAGACAGATGTTTTGATGGATATCCTTTGATCACATAATATCTGGAAATTAAGATTTTTTTATCATAAGAATGTTCATGTTTTAACAGAGAGTGTGAAGGCTTGATATTTCTGCAAAATTATGAGTCCCTGGACCCCTGAGAATCCCTCTTAGTAAATCAGATCTCCAAAAGGACAACCAAGCAATTTTTAAAAGCCATTCTTATGCAGCATAAACTGATCAAAATAACTTATGCAGAATTACTTAATACATTGTACTATAAATTGCTAGATGACACATATTAAGCCAACCCTAGGATGCCTTACTCCATTATGAAATTTTCTGATTTCTATTAGTTATTAAGGAGTGTTAAAAGAGCTCCAGCTAGGGAAATGTTGGATCACAGCTAGAAAAGTCCTTTAAATATTCTGAAAACTAAAGTGCTTCTCTTATGAGTCCTTCGTGCTTAGCAGCTGTTAGGTGTGTTCTGTCATACTCTTCCAAATGTTCCAGTTCACATTCATTTCATGGTTTAATTACTAATGCCGATTTCTTCTAATCATTCATAGCTTGAAGGCCTGAGGAATTTGCTCTCAAATCCCCTGGTAAATGTTAAGCCTTTGTTGGTGAGTGACAACTAGGAGTTACTCAGAAGTCTAAGAGGCCAAGAAAATATGGGGAAAACAAAGATAGAATTTTTTGTCTTTATAAAACTGCAAATATTAAAGAGAAAAAGAGCTGATGTGAATGTCTTACAGGCCAGCTGCCATTTTCTTGACTTCAACAGAATCTTTTCAGAAAGCTCACTTGTTCTGGAACTAAAAAGTCTTCTTTTCACTCTTACAAAGCCCTATTTCCAACCATCATGAATGCATTCTTATGACTTATGTATAGCTCTTGGTCTTGGAATGAAATTATTGGGTGACAATAATATCACTGTTGTTCTAATGTATCAAAGAACCTCTTCATGAGAGAAGTCATTTTCCTAGGCTTACCAGTTCAGCAGAATAAGCCCATAAACCATACTGAAGTACTCTTTCATCAGGGACCAATTCTATTCAAGATCATTAGAAATTTCTCGATGGGGAAAAGCAAAACACCCAGCAAAAGTCACCTGAAGGCTGGATAACTCTGTCCTCTGAAACAAAAAGCATATTAAAAATGAAATTCCAGTTTAAATTATGTACAACATATGACAGGTTTTAGGGAACAAGACCAAATTTTTCTATCTAAAGAAGGATAATTGACAGAGTACATGTCTATAATTTCATTTTCTGCTCTTTTTCAAAAATTTTAATGGTTTTTATTTTTGAATAATTTCAAATGAATATAAGTTAAAAATCAGTACAAAAGATTACCATATATCCCTCAGCCTTATTTCCCAAAGTAAACTTTTACCATATTGGCATTATCAAATTCTGCTGATAGCTAGAAGATAGAAATGATATGATATGATATGATACATAGATGATAGACACATGATAGGCATAGATGTAGATGTGAAAATCATCTTTTGAGGATATATTACAGATATTAAGCCCTTTTCTTTAAATATTTGCACGTGGCTTTCTTAGCAATAAAGATTTTCTCTTACACAGCCAAATTACAGATTGCAAAATCAAAAAAATGCTTTAATACAATAATACTGTAAAATTTACAGACTTATTCAAATCTTGCCAACTGCGCCAATAATGCACTATAGTATAAGAAAAAGTAGTTTCTCTCGATTCAATCCAAGATGACACATTGCATTTCCTTATTCTTTCCCTTTAATTTTCATCCAGAGGAGTTTCCTGTCCTTTATTGTGTTCTTCATCTATTTGAATGCTCCAGGTTTTTTATTATTTTGTGAATGTTCCCTCAATGTGGGTTTGTCTGATGTTTTCCCATAATTATATTCAGTTATATATGTTTCATAAGAAGAGCTCAGAATTGGAGTGGACTTTCATTGCTTTAGAATATTTTATTTCTCATGACTTTGTGATGGTGCCCACATGAATTTTCCCATGCCTCACTGACTCTTCCATCTCTATTATATTTAGAAGTGTCGGAAATGCTTGGGGTGCTCCCACTGTTTGCCTGCTCCCAGCCCACATTTTCACTGCTTGCCCAATCTCCTGGAAATAGGTAGCACGGCACTGTGGTCTCTCCTTCCTCTATTCCAGACTTAAACACACAATGGCCAACTCCCATTTTTCCTTGCACATCAAAATAGCATGCAAATTTGTAACCTGGCTGAAACCAAGCTGTTGATTATTTCCCCCTAAAATTTACTTTCAGAGACCCCAGGCTGAGACCTAAGAAGGAGAATTGCAGACAAAAATGGGGAGCTGAATAGGGGAATGTTCCAAGTGGAGGAAACCACGTCAGTGTTGGCTATGCTTTCTGAGATTATTAGAATTAGATAACTGACAAAATTGAGAGCCTCAAAAAATCTAGTCTGATATTACACAATGTCGTTAGCTCTTCCACAGAGGTTAAAATACATAGTTTTTATAGTTGCAATCTTGAGAAATTTTACTTTAGAAAATGTTGGGTTGTGAAGGCAATTAATTTAACTGAACAAGCTAAGATTTCATACGTATCTCTGAATCACCTAAAAGGCATGTTTTAAAAGTGAACCTAATTCAAATCAGGTTACAGGAAAAAGCATTAAATCGCAACACCATGTAAAATTGCTGACATTGAACAAAGGACTGCAGTGAAATATAAGCAGAAACTGCTATGGATTTCTGTGATGCACACAGTGAGTGATCGTGTTGTAATTAAGAGAAGTCTGTAGAATACAGACTGTGATCCTGAATCAATGGATTACACTACACATAATTTACTTTAAGGGAGAGCAAACTGTGGAAACAATATTTGTAATTAGCTTCTGCTCCAATGCTCTTGCTGACAAGGAGATTGGCGTCTCCAAGGCAGTTAATTTCATTTTAAAAATATTATCCACTATTACCAATGACTTCTTTATATTGAATCAAGCACTGCCAGCCAATAATTTTTAACCATTGATTCTAAGTTCAGTCATTTGAAGAAACATAGAAGTCTTATTTCTTTTGTAGATGACATGGTTTCGAAATTTTCGTATTTCTTCTTTATTTTCTTCATCTATCTTAGGTCAATAGAATCCTGGTTGGTAAATGCCTTCTCAATAAAAATGTAGACATAGAGGCAGTGCTTGCTGTTTGTGCACTGAACTAGAACAAATGTAGGTGTCAGTCCAGACCAGTGACACTAATCTTCCTGTCTTCCAGGCTCTTCCTGGCATCCTACTCTAATAGTGATAAATGTCACCTGCATTGGTATCCACTGTACAATCTTTGCCTAACCCTCACTGCAATTCCAGTGTTATCTATAACCAAGTACTTGAATGTCAATAGTAAAATAACTGGCTTAGCTCTAAACTTTTCCTCCATCTTATTATTAAGATTTCAGAGAGATTTCACTCTTTATTGCACTCCTTCCATACCCAAACAACCATTGACACACTTTGTCACTCTAGATTTGTTTTCACTTCTAGAGTCAGACTGTAGAGCATGTACTCTTCTTCATCTGTATTCTTCAACTAAACAGAATTGTTTGGAGATTCATTACAATGTTGTATGTGTTGCTAACTTATTTGTTTGGATTACTCACCTTTCCACTATATGGACATACCCTAATTCTTTTATCCACTCGTCTAATAATTGGTCTGTTAATCTAATCATGAATCTAACAGTTGGTCTGTTGCCCTCTATTGGATGTGACAGAGTGAGCAGAATTCTTTCCATTTTTCTTGGATGAGTAGCTGTCAACAATTTTACTTCCCTTTGGTCTTCAAAAGCTCATCCAATTCTGCTAGTTTAAATTTCATTTTTTGTAAGAATTAAGAACAAGCTCCCCAAGAGTTTATGCTTTTTAGAAACACCAACTATCACCACATTCAGATGTATCAGTTGCATGTATTTTAGACTGCTCTTTCCTTTGAATTTTCTGACCTCTGAGCAAATATGAACTTATTCTTCCCACAGTTTGAGGAAGCTATATCCCTCCTACCAGAGAACTTTGGGCTCAAATCCTGTAGTGTCCACATCATATACATTGATTCCTTATTGAAGAAGACTCCCAATAATCCACTTTGGTGTTCCAGAATATTCAAGGTGAATATTTACTGAGATTCCTACGATGAATCTTTCTCTAAGCATAGAAGGGTATCAGAGAAAAAAGATTCCCCAATCATCTTTATTGTTTCAAGTTCCCAACTTTTAATGAGTATCTCTTCTAATAATCCTTACTTCTGCCACACTTTCTTCTGTTTTCCCCTTTCTGCCCTCCTTTCTCAAACCCAAATCCAAGTTCCATGTAAGAATAGTGAGAATAAAATTAAAAATTGTTCAGGTGAGTGAGAGAGGTGTTTCAATTCTATTTCTTCTCCTGACATCATGTTCTATTCTGTTGCAATAGTCGTCTAATTTAGACAAAATTTGGGGGAATACAAGAAAAGCAGAACTCTTTCCTTACAAATTTGTATTCATATGTATAATAGAGGTTGCCATCTCTGGACGCAGAGCCAAGTTATCTGAGAGCAGTTTCTGGGCTATCACGTGTTTAGAAATGTTCATCAGGAAATCCCTCCCCTGTGCGATCACATGAGTGACTGCATCTGGATACAACTCAGCCTCAGGTGATGGCACTGAGACTGTGGATCAAAGCTAATGGTGCCCTGGAAAACCACTCTTCTGTGAGTTCCACAAAATTCTCTCCCCTTGTCTTTGACCCTCAGGTAAATTACTTTTCAGCAGAAGTTGGGAAAAGTACCCACAAAAACAGTCCAATTTCTTAAATTATGGCCATTTGAGTTCATGAAACTATATTACAGTTGATCATTTGTCTTTCACATTGAAATCGTTCACCTCCAAAAGAGGGCAAATAATATCTAGAGTTTTGTTTCTATCTTCATTCACTACAGACTTCATTCAGAAAGGAATTAGGTCAAATCTGGGAGGCAAATAATAAGGATCTCAAACCCTATTGTGCCATTGGGATCTCTGCCCTATCACTGCACTTAATCCATTCTCAATATCATGTGTTCCATGGTAATTAATATGATACTATGAATGAAACAATTGAACAAGAGCCTGAGGTAAGACAAGCAAAGGGCATTACTACACTGTGCAAATGTGACATCCACTTTAAAATTAGGAAGGCTCCATACTAATAGAGCTTTCTGATCTTCTTAGATCTATTCCACAAATGTGATGACGTATTCAGAAACCAGAGGTGAAGAATAAGGAACAATACATGCAAATTAGAGATGACATTGACCTGAATTTAAAACTTAAACCCCAAGGCCTTGGGAAGAATTTCCCATGTTCCAGGTTTATTTCTTTGCTCTATATTCTTCTTCAGCTCTGGGATATTCTGTAGATTTCTCTTCAATACCTTCATAGTTAATTCCCTATAAATCCTAAAGGAGAAGGGGAAGGGGGAAGGCCGGGGGGGATGGAAATAAGGGAAAAGAAAAAAAATATGAGAAAATGAAAAAATGGAACTAAAGTGTCTGTAAATGGGGAGGGGAGGAGGGGGGGAAGGGAGGGCAGGGGTAAGGGGAAAAAAATGAGAACCAAGACCTGTCATGTAGAGGTACAAGATCCCAACAATGAATGTAACTGTACTGTATCCCTAAAATGTACCAATAAACTTAATCAAAAATGTCTTATAAATCATTGCTAATTCCTTATAATAAATCATTTCATTCAAATTACTATGTGTTTCTATTTTCTGACTGAACTCTGAAATACTAGAGTTAGTGCTTAAATTTAGTTACCAAATTAAACTTTGTAACCAGTGAATTGCACACTGAGCTTATTAGTCAGGCTTGGGTTCATATCCATACCAGGAACTATGGCAACAGTGAGAGATATTTAGACCACATGGCTGAGAAAAAGGGAGGTGCAGTTTCCTGAAAGTAAATCAGGAGGAACTGATTTTGTGGAAGAACAACCAGAATAACACATCTAAAAAAGCACTTTCTTGAGCCAGGCAAGTGGGATGGACTTTATAGGAGTCTTCAAAGTAAAGCATATATTTAAAAATATAAGACTATGGGAATACAGTTGACAAAAGTAGTATAGGGCTCACAGGTAGAAATCTAGATCAGAAAGAACTTTCTTTAACATCCAGCATTGAGGTTTCCAGAATACTTTTACTAAGAATGCTACAAAGAACCAGATTACACACACACACACACACACACACACACACACACACACACACACACATAACAATAAAAACCATGTACTGCTTAGATAAATTTTAAAAATTCAGAATTAGGACAAAATTTAAGCAGTACTTAGTTTTTCAACTCAAAAATCTCATCATCAAAAATACAATTCTTGTCATTTTCTGCTCAGCTTTCAACAGTGTTAGCTTCATTGTGAGCTTGGCCTCCCTCTTATTTCCCAAACAGCTTCCAGCAGCTCCTGGATCACTGAGCTTCTGTCTCTCCTTCCAGACAGAAAATGAAAGCATTTTTGACTTAGAGTTCTCTGCAAAAGTCTTGGCACTTTTTTTAAAAAATTAATTTTATTGGTACAGTTTAGGTATACAATATAATGACATTCAACATTGGAAATTTGTACCTTTATATAATCTATCATGGTTCTTCATTTTTCCCCATTTTCCTGCCCTCCCTTTAACCCCTACACCCCTCCCTATCTACAAAGACTGTTTCCACTTTTTCTTTTTTCATATTAATTCCATTCCCTTCTTTCATTTCCTCAATCCTTCCCACTTCCCTTTCCCCTTTGGACCTTTTCTTTCTATTTCACAATTATCTATTATACAACACTGTTTTTTAGAAGCATAATTTATGTGAACCATTAACTGAGTCCAAGGGCAGGGAAGTTATGAATTGGTTTAACCTATATTATATCTTCCACTCTTGCATCCAAGAAAGCATAATCTGGACAGATGTAAAAGTGTAGAATGCATGTTAAAAAAAAAAAAAGCCAGCAAACAGATATACCCTGCAAGAAATAATCTCATCGCTTCTTCACTGCATCTTCAATCAAACTTCTAACTAAAGCTCCATTATATTTTAGTGTATTAATTTGTATATGTATAACTCCTCTGCTAGATGCTGGGTGATTTTAACTGATGGTATAAAATATCCCTTGTTCTTTATCCAGCACCCTCAATCTGTATTAAACAGTAAAAGCTTAATAAATATTTAAATGAATGGTTTAAATGTTAGGCTTGTCAACAGAGTTTAAATTTTATTCTACAGTCAATTAAACACTCATGAAAGGTTTTGATACTGCAGCATTGTAATCTAAGCAATTATCAGAGCCTATGTTCTAAAACTCAGCCCTACTCTGGTTCCCACAAGTCACTCCTTGATAATTTTTAAATGGAAGGAGGGAACCAGTATAAAGACTAACATAGCTGTCCAAGAAATTAATTACAAAAAAAAAAAAAAAAACTATGGCAAAGACAGTGTGAATGAGGAACCAAAGATTCTGAAATGTTTCAGGGGTAGAACAGACAGGCCTTGATGATTACATACAAGGCTTAAAGTAGAAGGAAAAGTTACAACTCAAAGTTTTCAGTTTTCATCTGAGTGACCAGCTCAGTTGACAAGGAAGGAAATAAGAAATGGGGAACTTTGTAGGAGAAAATGAAGTGTTTACTAACCATCATCTATAGAATTCAATAGATGCTTATTAATAATTGACAAGAAGGAACTGTTCATTCATAAATATGTCAAATGTTTTCTCAGCTTCTGTAAATCAGCGAGGTAAAATATTTGTTAATAAATATTATTTCTGTGTATATTATGCCAAGAACTAATGGGTCTAAAGCAATTAATCTAATCATGACTTTTCTCATTTACAATTGGCTCAGGGCGTTAGTTATTTCGATACTTACACGGCCTATTAAATTTCCTGAGACAGCTGACTACCAGTAAGACAGCACAGACTCATGGGCTCTAAGGCAGCCTGTGGATAATGCCACAGACTCGGGAGGGAGGGAAGAACAGCACTGTTCTCCTGCTGCTATGATTCTCACATATGAGCAAGCTGAGCCCAAATCCTTGATCGCTGTCCTTCAGACAGGATCTTGGCTTCCTCCAGTGGGTAAGGAGAGAACAGCACATCTTGCTTTTTGTTATCCGGCTAGTTGTTCACTCCCCTGTCTCCACTGATCTCGAAAGGAGTGAGTTGTGGACGCCAGAGTACAGCTGAGCTTTAGAACATAGGCTCTGAGTCAGGACAGGCCTGGCTTTCATTTAGATATGTGCCATTTGTTGTCTGTGATACACTGAATAACTTTTTGTCCTCTTTAAGCTTTACCTCTAACATGAGAAATATCACTGTTACCTAACCCATTGTTTTGCCAAGGAATACAAGAGAAGCCCTTAGCACAGTACTATGCCAAGAATAAACACAATAAATAGGTGCTGATAGTATCACTAACAATGCAGTTGTGAGATGTCATTTGTAAATCACACACATAGAAGGAATGTTTCATGAGAGCCATCTATCCACCCCCTCACTCTGCTTCTTCCAGGAGTGAGCATGTTGTAAAGCACAGAGGACACAGATGATGACTGAAAGTCCCACACATTTCAACTAAAACATATTTCCACAATGCTTTCCTCATCTAAAGACTGACAGTAATACTATCTCTCCCCAACAGGGTTGCAGTTAATGTTTCTTAAAGAACTGTAGGTATAGAGAGCCACATGAGGTTAGGGAATTTTTTCTGTGTTGTTCAAAGGTATATCCCAAAATTTTACCTACTATCCATCATGAAGTAGGTACCCAACCAATATTTATTAAATCCTACTGAAATAACGTGTATCATTCTGAAATAGCAGAGTGCCACTGACTAAATCTCCTCTTTTTTTCTCTCTCTCTCTCCTACTTTGTTAGGTAACTGACAACTGTGAAGTTCAAGGCAAGGCAATAAAATTATAAGAGATGTTGGGTTTAAATTGTTCCACAGTAAAGCAATAGCTGGTCCATGACCCATGAGAAATAAGAATACATTTCTTTTCAACAGTTTTAAAATATCTGGGTCTATGAGGTGTTGAATAAACAAAAAGCTACCCAACATTCAAACAGAGAGGGGAAAGGAGGGAAGAATAGATTAAAACAAAAGAGAGAAATTCAAGCAGCACTACATTTTAGCCTCCTTTTTAAATCGTAGAAAAAGAGTGCAGGGCCAGGGATTTAGCTCAGTGGTTCCACTGCTTGCCTTGCAAGCACAGGGACCTGAGTTCAATCCCTGGTTAAAAAAAAAAAAAAAAAAAAAAAAGAGTGCAAAGGGAGAAGGGAATAAAAAGGAAAAGAAGAGAATGAGAGTGAGAAAATAATCAATAGAAATGATGGGAGTTTTATCTTTCTCTTTTTCCCTTTCGAAGACTACATGAAAGATTTTTTGAAAAATCAAGACCACAGAGAATGCACACATATCTCATATTTAATGAAATGTTATCCTATGGCCATCTGAGAAAGTAAGGAAACTTTAATTTTGAGGGGTTTATTCTTGACTTGTAATTACCATCAGACTGCAGCTGGCTGTAAATAAAATTTGTCATCATTTTCAACCACTCTCCCTCCTCATATACCAGGACATAAAACTTCTTTCTTCAGAACCCAGGACTCTTATGTCCTGAACTGACTCAGAGTTGTGGTAGATTTATTAATGAGCAAATAAAAAGAAATGGAGAAAGCATCCGGAAAGCTGATTATGGCCATCGATCCCAGCCTCATGCTCCTCTACCATAAATAAAGTTAATATTTTGATTACCATCTGATTAATCCATTTATCTATTCCTCATTTATGAGCTTAGAAGGACTAGAAAAATGTTATTTATGAATTCATAAAATTCCCAATTAGCAAATCAACTGGCAAACTTGATAGTTGAAAGCGCTGAGATTCAGAGATTGAAATATTCCAGGGAAGCCTTGGAGACAAGAATGTTATTGGTTCAATCGGGGAAGGAAGATTAGACTTTAATCTTCAGTGTTTCATAAAGTCATGCCTCTCTGGTTTTGCATCTTGGCAATTTGTAGCAGCTTTTATGGTGACTGCAGCTCTTTTTGTAACAGGCATAGGCTCGGGAGAAAGGGGCCTCTACAAATCACCCTGAACTGTTTTGATGGGTGCAGGTTGTCTTAGGCAGGGATTACTCCAACGTTCATTCAAATGTACAAATATCCAGTGAAGACCTACCATGTTCAAGGCACTGCTATATATTTCCAGAGTATATCAGTGAATAAAAAATAGAGGAAGAGAAGAAAGATTTGGAATCCAAGAGTTTGGAGGAAGGTTTCCAATATAAAAGTGTCTTGGTTTAGAATAGAACACATTAATAAAATAATTAAAAGAAAAACCCGAAGGAATATGTAATGAGTCATACATGTCTGAAAGCAGTGGAGCAGAATTCCAGGCACAGGAAACAGCCTTTTTACAAAATACCTTTTTCAAGGAGAAGTAAGGCGTTAAGGTGAGGGTAGTTGGGAAAGAGTGAGCAAACAAAAGAGTCATGAACAGTTAAGGAATAAGCAGGAGAAGAATAGGGCTTTGTTACAATTTCAGAGATGTTTCCTGAGAGGTAGGGAATTATTCAAGGGCTTCATTATCTGACTTAAATTTGTGGAATTGTTTTTGTGTTCTGTGTAATAGTGGGCTCTATAATCCAGAATGGAAGCACGGTGACCAGTTAGGAGGTAACTACACTTATTCCAGATGAAAAAGATGGTGCTTCAGACCAGCCTCACTTATGTGAAAGCAATGAGGGAAGGTCAGTTCTGGGATACATTTTAAATGAAAGTCAATGGGATTTCTAGACCACTAGGACATAGATGAGGATGAAAGAAGAGAAAAAAAATCAAGGGTAACTCTAAGGTTTTTCCCTGAAAACCCAGATGAATAGACTCAATTTAATAACCTAAGGTAGGATTTGTAGAGGAAATCCAGAAGTCTAGTTTTGAATGTTGAGTCTGTGAAGTTTATTAGAAGATTATGTTGAAGTACCATGTAGAGTTAAACATGTGGTTCTGGGGTGCATGAGAAAGCTTGCTGGGGGAAATACTAATTTGAGGGTCATCAGTATATTGATGGGAACTCAAACCACAAGATGAGTGAGGAGTGAGTGCAGGTGGAGAGAAAAGGAAAAAAGGATTCAAGGACCAATCAAATTCAGTATTTCGGGGGGAAAGCAGACTTAGTTTCAGGTGAAGCTTATGTATCACACAAGGCTGAACATCTGTTTACAAGTCTTTTAGTAGGCTAACTAGATTTACACTATTTGAGTTGATCACTTCAACCAGTGTCATAAACCAGAAGATCTTTATCTCTGGAAATGTTATTTCGACACATATAGTTATCATGAGATAGGCAACCCCAAATTCTTCTCACCTTGTGTTGAAATACATGCAGAACAATGGAGAGATTGTGAGACTATATCCCTGATTCCTACCCCTGCACTTTTCAAGTCCCCTAACTTCTGAAGCTCTGGAGGCTAAAACTATGATGAATCAGCAGGGTAAGGTGTCAGCATGGCAACAGCCTCTCGGCAGACTCTAGAGAAGAACTCTCCCTTGCCTCTTCCTAGCGTTTGGTACATACTGGAAATCCTTTCTCTTTCTTGAATTCTAGTTGCAGCACTCCAAATTCTGCCTCCCTTTTCCCATGTCCCTCTCTGTGTCTGTATGACTTTTCCCTTTCTAGCTTCTGTAAAGACAGCCATTCTTGAAGCTATAGAACATTCCATCCTAATCCAAGTTGATTTTCTCTTGAGAGTATTACCTTAACCTTATCTGTAAATATCTTTATTCCCAATGAGGCCACATTTTGAGGTTCTCAGGGGACATATTTCTTTTTTTCTGGGGGGGAGACCAATTTTCAACACTTGACATGTAATTTCATCAGGACAATGGGATTAATTCAAGATTATCTTTCTGGGGAAATTAGGGGTATATAATCACCTTAAAGAAAAGGCGGGGAACACAACAAGACAATGGTAGAATAAGTCTAGTCCTATGTCAGAGGTTAATGGATTGGAGATTCCTCTTGAGTGAGATTGCCTTACACACAGAGGTGAAAAAACACAGGATTTCATTGAACAGTGTGTGAATGTGGTTTAGCCAAATCTGAGCATCTTAAATCTCTACCAACATTTTGAGAAAGAAAATAAATTGAGAATAGTATGTTAGAAACGCATTCATATGAGCCTTAAATAAAAAGAGTAAAGAAAGCTTTCAGATGCAGAAGACAATGCTAACTTTATGGGTAAGAAGAGGAAAAGAACGATCATAATTTTAAAATATGGTTAAGTGTTAAAAGTTTAAGTGTGCTACAAAGAAAGGAATAGGGGAACAGTAAAAGGAAATGAATTACTTCAGTGGTACATGTGTAACTCCTTTAAAAAATAGTGAGGCATAAAGAGTGATCTCTACTGCTTTTTTTTAATTGGAAACCAGTGATTCAAAGTGTAGAGATACATTTTGTATTTATACTTATTTTCAGTGAAATTTTAGTAAAAAATAACATACATTAAACTTCACCGGTCATCAACGTACATACATTTTACTGCATTTTCACCCGCTGAATGCACCTATATTAACAGCCCCTCTATCAAAAGTCAAAACATAGCCAAAGCCTCAGAAACTTCCTGCCTTCCTGCTTCTAGTCATTGTCCCTCAGCAGTTTACTTTCCTTGTGTGGAGGTGGTACCTGTAACGTGTTATTACATGTTGTGTACATAACACATCTTGGTTCCTTTTTCATCCCCTTCCTTTCCCATCCCTCCCCACTCCTGCCATCTGTTGATCCCCTTTCCCATTTAAGGAAAATCTATCACCCTACTTCCTGTTCTCTATCTTTTATTTTATTCTTTATAATTTGGGTTTCACATATGAGAGAAACCACGAGATATTTAAGCTTGTGTGTCTGATTAGTTTGGCTTAACATTTGTTTGACTTAACATTTTCCTTCAAATGATTCAGATTTATCTTTCTTTATGGTACAGTAGTACTTTATTGTGTGTAAATACATTTTCTTTACCCATTCTTCTTTTTTTCTTTTTTTGGTACCGGGGATGGAACTAGGGACCTCATGCTTACAAGGCAGGCAGCAGAACCACTGAGCTAAATCCTCAGCCCATTCTATTGATGGATATATTGGCTGAGTCTAAGATTTAGCTATAATGAATTGTGCTTCTGTAAACATGATTATGCACATATCATTGTAATATCTTTAACTCTTTTGGGGATATACCTAGAAGAGAAATATCTGGGCCAATATATTTTGTTGTTAATAAAAATCCATCCATATTCTTGTTAATGAGCATTTAGGTTGTCTTTAATTTGGGGCTCTTTTTTTTTTTGAGACAGGGTCTCACTATGTAGTTGAGACTGACCTGGAACTCACTATGTAGTCAAGGCTGATCTCGAACTCACAGCGATCCTCCTGCCTCAGCCTCCCTAGTGCTGGGATTACAGGCGTGCGTCACCACACCAGGCTAATTTGGGATTCTTACTACAGAGCTGCTATGATTATTCCTGTGCATGTGATTTGGCTTGTATTTCTGTAGATACGCAAAGGAATAGAATACCCAGGAATGGAAATGCCAGGTCAAAGGGTATGTTTATATTCCATGTAGTAGATACTGTCAAATAGTTCTTCAAAGTGGACTAACTAAATTATAAAGGCAACAAAAATATTTTTTTTCTCTAAATACAGATCCCTGAGAAGTGTGTGTGGCAGAGGTCTTGGTCCTTCAAGGCTATCAAGCTCTTTGGGGCTTCGCTTTAAGAATCTGCTAAAGGGGATTCTCCAACTGAAGCAAAAATAAAGATCAGAAGAGTTCTGAAGGGCTGGGGATTTAGCTCAGTGGTTCTGCCGCCTGCCTTGCAAGCCTAAAGACCCGAGTTCGATCCCCAGGTAACAAAAAGAGAGAGAGAGAGAGAGAGAGAGAGAGAGAGAGTTCTGAAGAACAAAAAGGTGCAGAGTTCAGAGGCCAATAAAATTAATCCCATTGCAAAAATCGGGGATGGCAGACATTCAGCGCGAAAAGAATTTAAATGCCTGTTTACCAGAAGTTGCCTGGTATCAGGTAGAAGCCTCACAGAACTCAAGGGAGATAGGACACCAAGAAGCTTGGAGTATGTGCCACAGGGAACACGGAGTCTACAGTAAAGTGGAACGGCAGGGAAGTGAGAGACAGGGCAAGTGTTGCATCACCCAGAACCCCCTTCAGTGAAGGCTTATACAGCTGCTGGGTCCCTTGGGAATTACCTGTGTTGTTGAGAGCTACCTGGTCCAAGTCATGGTGTTTTCTAGTTAAGCTACCCCCAGCGACTGGAGATTGTATTAGTAGAAATCCCCAGCCATCCCAGCCCCAAACTCGGAACAATTCTGGGTCATATTAGCTGCTGTGGATCTTATCATTGGGCCTACATCACAGCTTTACTTCCTCCTCTACCCGTTCATGTTTCCTTTTCCTCCCTTCTGTAAGTGGATGCCTGAGACTTTTTAATAAATATCCTCCATACTGAGCTCCATTTCAGAGTCACCCTCCCAGGAAAGACAACCTGTGACAGAGCTACTTTGCAAAAAGACAGGGAGAGGTCTAGTGGTACTCTCTCTACTGCTATAATAATTATGTTTTTCTAGTTTAAATAACTGTCATGGAGTCAGCGTGAGACTTGATTTTATATTGTTTCCATTGGGAGGATCCCTAAAGAACCACACAATTCAATGAGAGCCTCAGGAGCCAGCTGCTAAAAGAATTCCTCTTGTACCTCGGTATCTCTCTGTGGCTGAAACTCGACAGAATAAGGCATTGGAGAGGAGGGTTTGTACTTTAATTTCTTTCAATTTCAACTTAAAATAGCAGGGGGTTTTAATTGGAGGGACTTTGATTTCACTCCAACGGTATAATAAAAACAACAACAATAATAAAGGGGTTATACTATTCAAGTAAGAGACATTTTTCGTACTACTGCTGCTAAATTTTTGTGATGATTTTTGTGCTGTCAACTCTTGAGCTGCCTTAAACAATGTGTCTGGGAATAACTTGAAAAGAAAAGTAGAATGCAGAGCAATGCTTTAACTCATGGTGCAATATGGTTTCAGGGCTAATTTAATGAATATCCTATTTTCAACCATTATAGAGTTTTCACTTGGTAAAAACTAAATTGCCCATTAGGTGGTGTAGCTTGATGAAGGTGGGAACAAAATCACTTCCTTAAACATTCACAGTTGTTTGTTCAAGGAATTAAGAGGTCAAAAAGTTGATGTTAGAATTCTCTAGACAGGTTCTTTATTCCTAAAAAAATGTCTGCAAAAAGCAATGTACTGTATGCACTTGTTCTCTCTCCCACCACCCTCTTCTGAGTAAATTTTCTGCTTCCGGAAAATGGGGAGATGTGAATATGCACACCTTGGTACAGTTGCTTGTGTGTGGAGCTCATCGTCATGGCCAAGAATTCTTTCGGTACACTAGTATGGAAGCCAGTGGTTGTTTCACTCACAGAGATGCATTGGAGCTATGGAATCAATCCTGGGACAGCACTTGGCTCAGCAGTCCCAAATTTCTCTGGAGAGGATTGTTTCAAAACAAGGTATTTGGAAATCTCACATTGGTTTCAGATGTTAGAAGCTTATTAAGTATAAACCTGATGATTGGCTCTCATCAGCCTCAGTCATGACTCTATTCCTCACATACCCTGAACTTGGACCGGGTAGGGAAGAAACTTTCTAACTGGAAAGCGGTACATCAGAAAGGACCTTAAATCACAAACTGTAAGGATTGGGGTATATTTGAAAAAGTTTCTAAGATGATTTGAGGAAAAAAGAGGATAATATTGTGATACAGGCCTTCCACCTTCAAATCCCTGATTCTAGGCAGAACAATTTACACCTCAAAATTTCATTTGTGCCTAAGGCACGATGGTGGGCCTGCGTGCAATTCAGTACTAACCCTCCTCTCCAGGGCTCAGAGTCAGGCAGCTACATTTCCTGACAGAAGAGGCTGCACTGAGTTTAATATTTTGGTTCTGAGATGTTGTAATATAGATTCTATTCCTCAAAGAGCCCTTTGAGATTTTTTTTTTCTGTCTTTTGCTCATTCAGTTTTGCTATTTACTTCCAAGTTGAAGAAACTTTTCTAATGAGTATTGGAAATAGATACAAAACTAGGCATTTTTACCAATTTAAATACATAAATATCATTGATAGTTTTTGGTGTGCACTTGTTGCATTCTTTTGGATACTATTAATGAGAGTTGTCATATTTTTAATTAAGATCAGATTCCTGTTACCATGACCCTAGTCTGCTCCTTACTCTTGTGTTGCCCCCTAAAGCAGGATTTCGACCAACTATTAATTCTGAAGTGTCCATCCCTCACCACTGGGAAAGACGTTGCCTCGGAGACATCACATTATGGGCTTCGTACTTGCTAGTCTCTCAGTTTAGCACCTTTTGACCATTAATTTTCACATTGTTGGTTTTTCTATATCATTTTACTTTGCTGTTTAATTTTCTTGATATTATTTCTCGAAGTTTTCTTATTACATCAGTTGTTCACTTTTCATGGTAGAGAAACTGCATAAGAGGGAGCATAGAATCATATATGTCTATCTCAGAAGAGCTGTCTGGTAAATATGTAATGAAGAAAGGCCCTGGGATCTTAGAAAAGGAAATTCCTTTAAGCTTCTTTCCAGTTCAAGACTGTGGCTTGCTCACTAAGGAGGCAAGGAAGGGAAGCGCTTTCTCTGCCATTCAGTAGCTCATAGTTGTGGAGGAAAAAAAAAAAAACTAAGAATAAAAATCAGTAAAATTACAAAGCAAAAATTGCAAGAGAGACAAAGAACATGTGCTGAACAGCAAATTCACCTCCCAACACTTCAGAGTGAATGTGAGTGGGAGAAACAGGCCACAGAATCGGACACATCTAACTTTCAGCAACTAATCCTAGCATTTCAGGTATAAATTCCATATAATTTGAGTTATTGTGTCAGGGGGAAGTTGGTGGAGCGAGAAGAATTATCTTGAGAAAAAAATCATTGCTAGAATTGCTTTTGTTATTGCATCTCAGCCTTTTGGCTAAGATCACGTGTAGAATTGCTGTTGTGATAGAAACTACTGTGCTTGTTTCCAAAGCAGGAAATGGATAAGTATTCAGCTTTTCCAAGCCTTCCTCACAAGACCTTTTGGATGAGGCATCTTAATGTAACTGTTAATAAGTGGTTATGAAATAGTACCAGTAATAACATAAGGAGCAAGTACATTAGCAGCTGTCTGATTTCTATATAAAAGTATTCTGAAACAGAAATTTACAGGAGTTTGTTATTTTTTAACCTACTACAAATGAAATTGTTCTCATCTCTATTGAGAAATCATTTCAGAAAACATCATCACACCTGTGCTTCTTTGGCAGATACTCTAACATCCCCTTCATAATCCGGCACCAAGTCGTCCTTGAGTGGCCTATGCACACTTGGACTGTTTCACACACCCTGATTTGGAAAACATCTGGAGAAGCTCTTCGCATGTTCAAGGAGGCACTGAGTGATGAAATAGCACATATGCCATGGGCCAGCCTGAGATGACAGCTCCTGTGGAATGGTTTGGGAAAGTTCCTTACCATGGAAAGTGCAGTTCCGACATGTCATTATAACCAGCAGTGCCTGTTCACCCTCCAGCTTAGCCCTAACCAAATCTGTTCGTCCAGCATGGTAAAAAAGTGGTGCTTTGGAGCCAGACAGCCCCAGTCTCCAAAGAATCGCGTTGCATTTCAGAATCTCAACCTTTTCATTTGTGGGGATGAGGGAAACAACATCATGAAAAGTTACATAAATCTACTGATGCACAGTTGATATTCAATAAATGTCATCTATTGTCATAGCTTCTAATGGGAAAAGTACAGAATGAAATCATAGTTATCTTATTTTATCCATTTCCTTTGAGTAGCCATTCATGCTCCTTCTGTTAAATTGCTAGAGAACCTTTCTTTTAAAAAAATGACAGAATGTCCATTTTCCCCCCACTGGTTATGAAGACTGAATTGATTAGCTGCCTTGCTCTTCTCTCTTCATTGACCCAGAAATGAGATGCTTTGGTTTTCAGATCCAGTGGCTTCCCAGATCTCACTCCTAAACAAAACCAAGAACAAAGACACAAAGTACACAGCCAATAATTTTTAAAAAATCTTTCCAGACTTTCTCTAGCTCATTTCTGATTCATTTCTGTGATTGTTGCATTCTCTCTTAGTTAAGACTGAATATTTCCACGTAGTAGGTGACAGACTTTCCTGAGGCTTCTGTGCCTCGGTTTCTCCACTAAGTGAGAATTTTTTCTCAGCTCCTACTGAAAATCCATGTGCATGACCTTAATTTGTCGTAGGTGCCTACCATTGGACAAACTAATTGTTGTCAGTGGTACGGGGCCATCTAAGAATATGGAGACTTACTTTTTTACCACACTAAGGCAGGAAGGTAGGATGTGGATACAACTGGCTTCCCAGGAGGTGTGGCAACATCTTGGAAGTCAGAACAGTTCTCAGAACCCTGAACGTGGACTCCTCTCAATAATTCAAGCATGTTTTTGATAGGATGACCTGGATAAGATGCCAACATGGGAAATTAAAAAAAGAGATGATTACCATTAAGGGCTCACTATTGTGCCTCTTCACAATAGTCCACTCTACACTGTGGGGTGTATTTTTATTTTTAACTTTTACGCCCTTTTTACTCTGCCTAAACTCACTCTGTGGAGCCAGCTTTTTTCCCTTTCCTTTAATAAATTTGAAACCCTGCCACTGTTTATGCTTATTTCCTTCAATTCTTTGTCCAGGACAGAAAGGATCTAGGATCACCTCTAAGAGGAGACTTGAGCACCCCAGAACCTAGTAGCAACAACCCCGGAATGAATAAAGAAAGAGGTGTTTTATTCTGAGAAGAGAGGAGAATGCTCGGTAGAAAAACAAAAAATGCCCACCTCAAGGTTTCAGTGTCCATCTCAGGGTTTCAACATCCCTCTCAAGAAGTACTAGCATCAGCCTCTTAACTCATTGTTCCCATGTTTATCGAAGATGGATGAAGCCTGTTATTTAAAACGTGGAAAGGAAGAGGAGTCGGTGGGTAGGGAAGCCAGGTCCTGTTATAGGAACTAAGTCATTTATATTCTTGTGAAAATCATTTTTATTGAAGAGAAAAGTGAGAACCAGAAAAGCTACTTATTGAGAATCACAAAGCTAGTGTAAGGGGCACAGCAGGATTCAGACCCAGATGACTGCCTGCAAAGCCCATAACCACTCCCCAAAGTTTCACTATTAGAATGAAGAGCAAGAAATGACTGGACAAACAGAACTGAGACGCTGTTCTTGAAGGCAGTCCTGAAGCTGCAGGGCTTGTGAGACCAACTATGAGATCTCCCACAAATGCTTGATATTGCCTGTTCTGCCTCTATAGACAATAAGAACAGACTTGACTTGACTAGCACAAACATTCCTGGACTTTGTTATTCCAAAAGCCAGGGGACTGGCTTAGAGTACTATTCTTTCTCTAGAACAGTGTCCTTCTAGATGAATCACAGAGCAACTACTGAGGGTCTTACCGGGCTTTCCTCCCCAGCTAGGTGATATCGCCAGGGCTGATTAGAGACTGTATTCGCTACACATGTGTATGGCCAGATGCTCAGCTTTGCTGTGATAAAATCATGAACCATGGCTAATGGAGCTCAAAGAAGCAAATAGAATGAGGGAGAGGAAGACCCTCAGAAAACATGACCTTAGGAGACCACATTTGAAGCAATGCACTTTCTTCCATAAGATCATTAAGATTCATTTACCTTTTTTGTTTATTCATTTGTTTGTTTGTTTTGAACAGGGTCTCATTATGTAGCTGAGACTGATCTGGAACTCACTACTTAGTCCAGGCTGGTCTCAAACTCACAGTGATCCTCCTGCCTCAGTCTCCCAAATGCTGGGATTACAGGCATGTGCCACCACACCCAGCCTACCTTTTATATATATATATAATCATACACATCCATTCAAACACCAATTTTTTTACATTTGAATATGGATCATTGTACCCTTGTCTTCCCAGCCAAACACCTACCTCAGGAAAAGCTTTGACTCAAGTTCAGATCCTAAAGTGAGGTGCTTGCCTCTCTTAGTCAGGAAGGTGAGGGTGAGGGTTGGCTGTGGAAAGACAATTGTAATGAATCATCTCCTGAATAATGCCATGTGCTGCTTGTGAAGCTAATTAACCAAATTCACTTATTTGAATAATGGTGCTAAGAATTTCTTTCATAAGACAATGAAAGACTTGAATAAAAAAAAAATTCTCCCATAATCCCATGTCCCTGCCTTTTGTGTCACCAGGAAGTCACAGGAAACACTCTGAAGGTGCTGAATATATATTTCCAATTGCTTTTCAGCTTCATAATTACAAGGATCTAAAAACCTTGATCTGACTTTTCAGTGACTTGTGGTGAAATCCTATTGCCAGTATAAGCAAAGCAATCTCTACTATGCCTACAGGACAGAACACATCTTGAAGGGGCAGAGGGATATAAAAAAAATGACTTTTTCTTCTCTTTTCCAGTACTCAAATTTGCTGCTTGCTCATTTTCATTTCCTGCTCATAAATGCTAGCTAGCGAATATCCAATTCTGTGTGCAGGGATTGTTTTCTGATTTCAAAGCCCCACAAAGGCCAAATTCAAACAAGAATGGGGATTTATTTCAGCTAAACTCTAAAGAGAATGGAAATGCAAGAGATTTTTGTTTTCCTCATTGCATGTCTATTATTCATCATGCTCTGCTATTTCAAAAATTATAAGGACAAGGTAATATGTAGATTTTTTTTCTTTCACTGTTACTCAAATGCCATTCAGGGGATTTAATTTTGGTTCTTTTCTGCCTTTCTTTGTGTAGGATTTGTTTTTGCTGCTATTATTTGTTTCATTGCTTGTTTTTCTAATTTAATCTTAAGTTTATTTTGTTCTTAATTTCTCAATCAACAAAGTTTGTATTCATCTAAAAATAGCTCATGATTCCTCTTTAATTGTTTGGTCTACTGATAGTTTACTTCAAAAGACAATATAAACTGAACTTTCAGTGCTAAAACCCAAAGTACTGATAGTCAATGATAGAAACTCATTAGGTTTGCAGGGGAGGAAAAGCTATTAAATCTGTCCCTTGATTTTTCTTCATCTATAATTATCCCTCCTGAGTACATTGGGACTCTCTGGAAGAAAATTTGGGGAAAAAAGTTTTAGCCAGATGTGGTAGCCCACACCTGTAATCCTAGCACACTAGAGGCTGAGACAGGAGGACCATTGCTAGGTTGAGACCAGAGTCCAGGCTGGGCTATATAGTGAGCTCAAGTCCAGCCTAGACTACATGGTAAGACCCAGAATCAAAAAGACAAACAAAAAAATATTCAAGTGAAGGTGTGAGCTCAACTCAGCCCAATTTAAACCACAAGAAACTTCAAACTCTGGAAGTTGTCGGTTTCCTCTGCTCTCATACCAAGGGGCTGTAAGTGATCTGCTAGATACATCATTCCAGACCTGGGCAGCTCTGAGAACAAAAGATGTGCTTTGTAGAACTCCACACCACAAGCCAAAACATCCACCATAAACTGGGCATTACACACTTTTATTCTTGGTGGAAGATGAGATAAGCCAAAGACCACATGAAGAACAACACCCAAGAAGACACCAAGGCCAGATTAAGGGAAAGACTGTTCATCAGATCAGAGTTCACAGAGGGTAACTGATGATGTCACCTGAGAAGAGAGGTGCTGTGTGTTTTCACCATGGTCCACTCAATGGCATCCTGCTGGGTGTCTACTTCATATGATGTCAAAAGCCAGAGAAGAACCCCAGAAAACTGAAAAAGGGGGGAGAGAGGGGAGGGGCAAGAGTAAGAACAGGAGAAAGAAAGAAGGTGTGCAACCCTACCCTGCCATGCACACCCAGGGAACAAATAAAGACCTCTAGAATTTCACAACAATATATTTCTTCATATTTTAGTCTCCTTGGACAAATGGACTGAGGTTGGAAGCTGAGGTTGGGCTCTCCTGGGCGTACAGAGGGAGCCAGTACGACTGAGCTAAGGCTCGGTAGATGCAGGGGGAAAAAGATTCAAGGAGATTCATTCTCAGGTGTTAATTCAAGAAGAGGGACTAAGACCTCAGCAAAAGTCACTGAAATGGTTCTTTTTGGGAAATAAGCTGAGATATTGGAAAGGAAAGGAAACGTGAAAAAAAATGAAGTAATTTTCCCAGTACTTGAAGCAAACTCCAAAGATGGCCAAGCTAGATAGCTTCATCGTGCTTAGTTTTGTATTCATTTCAATCTATGATTTTTTATACATCCTAGCTATTTCATTATTTTGTATCCTTCCTGATTTTTTACATAGTTGAACTAATTATGACTTTAAGACAGATTAGATTCTACTTTTAAAACTTTATGTCACTGAAGAAATTATTCACCATCCCGAGTCAGTTTCTGGCCTGTAAAATGGGGTTGGAGGATGGATAATGTGACCAAACACAGTTATAGAGAAAGAATAAATTCTAGTGTTCTACATTTGTTGTAGTCAGAGTTTGCAAGGGAATAGATTTAATACAGGACACATAATTTACGGGATTATTTTATAATATTCACCAAAAAAAAAGTCAAATGTAGAGAAGTACAAGAGCTCTGCCCATATGCTAGAGACCCGAAGAATCCAGCTAAAGGCCTGGATCCCGCAGCAATGTCCCTCAAACGTCCAGCTGAAGGCCTAGAGTCAAGGCAATGTCTTTCACCAGTCCAGATGGAGGCCTAAGCCCAGGGCAATGTCTGGTGAAAGTCTATATGGAGGATTTGTACCAGGAAGGCCCAAAGGCCAGTGGTGGACGTTAGAACAACTGTGTCACCTGGGTGAGGGATTTGTGTCACCAAGCTGACTGATTTATCTGCGCTAGAGCCAGGAAGCAGCCCTCAAGGTGAAGATAAGAGCTCCCCTGATGAGAACAGCAGCCCACCCCAGCGATGGTGGGGACCCACGCTCCTCTGACAGTGAGAACAGCTGACTTATTAGGAAAATGTGTTGCATCAAACTTCTCCAAGAAAAATCAACAGCGTGCAATCTTCCCCTCCAGTTCTCTTTTTAATCCATTGGCAACAATCCTCAGATGGGTTTTGCAGGCCCAGAACCAGGCTCACTCAGCTCAGCTGGGCCTTTCAAGTTGACCATTAATTAATCCACTGCAACGTTACAATTGTATGATTATAGCTCACAATAGTCTATTATATAGTTCATGAGGAACTAGAGGAGAGCAATTTCAAGACTCCAAATGTAAAGAAATGATAAGATATAGAGGCTAATTTCCCTGATTTGATCCCTACCTGTTATATGTACACACTGAAATAATGTACTGTACTTATAAATATGTATAATTATATATTAACTTAAAAGAAAAAGTTGAATTAAAAATTTTAAATGAAATATTTTGCAAGGGTTTATTTACTCAGACATTTACTCACTAACATGTATTCAGTGCCTATCAACATCAGACTCCATGCCAAAGGCTATGGATAAAATACTGGAGAACTAATATGGCCCCAGTTTTTTGTGTAAAGAAGGAAACATTAAATGAATAATAGTTTTTCTTTTTGTTTTTTTTTTTGTTTGTTTGTTTGCTAGAATGGGCATTAGTGGACATCTGCACAGGTACTGGATTTAAAGACATAAACTAATCACTAGCATTTGTGAGTTTCATATTATATGGGTGCTAGAATTAGTTGGTACAAACGATTATTTCTTCTTTGTGCATAGGTTTCATTTTTTTCCAGTGGATTAACTCAGCTTTAAACTCAACCAGACAGGATTAGAGTTTATTAAAGGGATAATACACATTTCACAAATTCTTTTACACAAAAGACTCTAGTGAGTCATGCTCTCACAGGTGCCTGAAGATGGATTTATGCCACATGACAGGTATAATGGCTCATTTGGAGCAGTTGTACAGTCTGTTGGGTAAATAATACATGTTTTATAAATCATATCTACGCTGTGTTTATACCATAAACCAGTACTACTCCAGAGAACTCCAAACAATCCAATACAAAACAGGTTTATAAATGTAAATACAGTGCAAGTTAATCAAATGACACAGCCCCCAAGGAAGACAGGTTTTTCGGGTAGACCTAGAGGGGATAAAGTAAAGGAAACGCGTAACTTTGATAAAAGTCTAATCTCTGGGTTTGCAAATAACTAAAGCCAATTAACTCCCCTAGCAATAAAAGGATGGTGCTGTATGGGACTGTAGCTCAGTGGCTGAACTCTGTCCAGCAGGCTTAAGGCCCTGAGATCAATGCCCAGCACTACAAAAGGAATGGGAGGAAAGGGTGGCTGATAAAGAGTCAGTAAATTTTTTAAAATATATAAAGGGTATTTCATAGACACTGGTCAGAGTGTAGCTAGATTTAAAAAGAGGAACTGAACTTATGAGAAGAAATTCTCCAAAACCCCAGGACACTTCATTTTTGTTCTTCTTCCTCTCAAAATTTCATTTTATTGTTTTCAAAATTGTCCCTTTGTACCTACTATTTTGCTTCTGTGTCCTCATCGCTTCAGAGTTTCCATCATTCCTCCAGCTACACATGAGGACAGATCCCCTATCTCTAGGTTTTAGAGTCAACTTTCTAGGAGGGAGATTTTTGACTCATCCCACTAGGTGATTACTGACTGAGGCGCACACCTGCAGGTCAGGAAGTAGTTCTTAGACAGGAAACGGCCTGTGCTCTAGAAGACAGCCGAATAAGTGTCCTCCAGAAGTGCATTAGCTGTGGTAGGAATCAGAGGCAGAGGAACATACTTGGGAATAGACTCAGCACATACAGGGTTGTTTTGGAGACATCCATTCCTTTCCACATCCAAGAGAGAGAAAGGCTCATAAATTTTCAGCATGCTGTCTGTTTTATGACAATTCAATTTACCTTGTAATTTTCAATTCTAATGGCTTCCAGAATGCATTGAAAAAACAGCTAAATAATAAGCTCCAATATAGGAAAATTCTAAACATCAGAATGATGGGCTGTATTTTTTAATATTTCTCCTGGTGTTCTACACACGTAAAAGAAACTAAGTGTCTGAAATGTTCCATGCTTTAAGTTTAATGTGCAAAGCAGAGCACTGTGCATAGATCTGATATTTCATAAATATCATAGAATTATAATTATCTTTATAAATTTAAACTCGTTATTTATAAAAACGCATTGGCCTAACCATAAGTGCCTCAATACATATAACTTTGGCTAGTTCCTCCTTTGCCAGGCAAAATTGCTACAGATGATTTTCATAACAGTGTTGATACTTCTTTGAATTTATAGCACATATCCTACCAATTCTCCGAAGCTGAGGGTGGCCCTCATTCTGAAGAGCCCAAAACTGCTATTTTCCCTTTGTTGTTCCTCCACTTCATTTCTAATTCCTTTGCCAGTGGCTCCCACAGCACAAGAAAGACGTTCAAGCATTGACTGACTAGGGGGGCATGGACGTGACACTTTGCTTTCCTCATCACACGGTACAATATATACGTAAGTAGACCAAACGGCATTTGTGGAGTGTTTGGGAAATTCTTGTCTACCCCAGTCCTGTGCTACCATCACAGACATAATTCAGGGTCAGAAACGCAAATCCAAACTGTCAGTGTTTTTTATGTTAGATTTTTCTTTTCTGGAAAAATATAAAAGAAAGCTTACAAGGAGGGAAAAAAGACGCCCATAATTCGAACAATCGATTTCAACATTTTGGTTTACTTCCTCTAAGCTACATTTATCAATGAGTGTATTTAGTTGACCCCTTACAATATCTGCAATGACATAAATTAGTTTTATCCAAATATCCAATATCTTCTTTTTTTTTTGAGACAAAATCTTACTGTATGTATTGTCCGGACTGGCTTCCAAATCCTGGGCTCTGGCAATCCTCCTTCCGTGTCTTCCTTGGTGGCTGAGAATAAGAGTATGCACCACTGTGTCTGGCTCTTCACACATATTTTAGCAGCTATCACATAGCACTATTCCTTAAGTATGGGCTAATATTTCCCTATTCACACTCCTCTTTTATAGTTAGTGGCAGAATTCATTTGGGCCGCAGTGGTTTATAGATAATACACATTTAATTTTTGCCACTCAAGAAGCTAGAAACTCTGAGATAAAGGTGGTGTCTGGTGAGGACTCACACTTTGGTTCGTTGTGTGGGGGAGGTCAGGTAGCTCTGGGGTATCTTTTGTAAGGGCACTAATCCCACTCTGAAGGCCTTGCAGTCATGATTCAATTACCTCCCGCAGGCCCCTCTTCCTTACAGCGTCAGCCTGGAGTGGGGTTTCAGAGGAAAAAAATATTCAGGCCATAGCATTTAGTGTACTTGAATTTATTTTAATATGTACTTACTGAATTACCCTTATAAATATGACACAAATTAATATTTCAAATAATATTTTTCTTGAATGTTAATATTTCTTGAATGTATCTCATGAGACTAAGAAATCCCTTCAAGAGTGATGAGTATTGACATCTTTGAATGATTTTAGAGAAACATAAATTTTAATAATTTTATAGAAAAGTGTCCCTATTTTGATTTGTCCGTTATTTTCATCTAACTTTGTTAGATGTTGTATTCCATGTGTTAACCACTTATTTTCTCTTATATTAATTATATTTATATTAATTTTTAGTATCTGAAAGCAGCAAATAAACATATGAAAAAATGTTCAACATCTCTGGTCATTTGAGAGATGCAGATGAAAACAACACTGAGATTCTACCTCACCCCAGAAAGAAAGGCTGTTATCATGGAATCAACTAATAGCTAATGCTGGTGAGGTTGTGGAGAGAAAGGAACCCTTCTGCATTGTTGGTGGGATTGCAGAGTGGTGAAACCACTGAGGAAATAAATATGAAGATACCTCAAAGAACTAGGATGAGAGGTCCCATTTGACCCAGCTATCCCTCTGCTGGGTATCTTTCCAAAAGAATTAAAAGAATCATATCACAGTGGTATATGTGCAGCCATGTTTGTAGCAATACAGTTCATAATAGCTAAAACTTGGAAGCAATCCAACTGCTCATCAACTGGAGACTGGATAAAGAAGATATGTTTTTTTCTATAAAATGGAGAACTGCTCAGCCATAAAGAATGAGAAACTAGAAACATTTATAGCTAAATGGATGCATACTGATGCTATACTCTTAAGTGAAATAAATAGGACACACTTGAGTAAATACTGAGTAGTTTCTCCGGTGTAAAAAACTAAAAGTGTAAATAAGGTTCAAAGATGGTATAACTCAGTGTGTGAAATAGGGAGAAAATGGCTAACGTGAAAGTGGGAAGGGGAGGCGGAAAGAAATAAAAAAGAAATAAAAATGGAAACAAAGTCTTTGTAAATAGGGAAAGGTGAAGGGGGTGAAGGGAGGGCAGGGATATGGGGGAAAAATGAGAACCAAGACCTGTCATGTAAAAGTACAAGATCCCAATGATGAACGTAACTGTATTGTTCACGTTAAATGTACCAATAAACTGAATGGGAAATTTTTAAAATATCTTTTTATATAATATCTTTATTCACTATTTGTTCAGGTTACTTAAATCATTTTTTGAATAGAATCTCACTATGTTGCCCGTTCTGGCCTTAAACTCCTGGACTTAAGTCATTCTCCTGCTTCAGCCTCCTGAGTGATGGAAATACTGTAGGTATGTGCCACCTTCCCCGCTACCATTCTAAACTGATGATTTTATCAACTTTGCTTTTAGATTCTCAAAGTAAAGAATAATTTTTGGTCTTAGAAATATTTGGGCATTTATATAATCAAATCTGCCAATATTTACTTTGTAATTTTTCCATTTATTTTAGGCATACAAAGTCTTTGAAATGAAAATATTTTAAAAATATACTCATCTTTTACTCTAATCATAAAATAGCTTTTTTAAACATTTAATTATTTCATGAATGTGGTTATGCAGTGACAACAAACTTCTTTTTTTTCCCTTTATAATAGGCCTCATTTCCCAACACCAGTGACTAGATAGGTCTTTCTCTAAGTTTGTTTCTTAGAATGCTGATTTTAAAGTTTTTCTTCTGAAGGAAAGGGGAAGAGAGATGAAAAAAGAGGACAGGGAGCCAGGCGTGGTGGCGCACGCCTATAATCCCAGTACTCAGGAGGCTGAGGCAGGAGGATCACTGTGAGTTCGAGACCAGCCTGGGCTACATAGTGAGTTCCAGGTCAGTCTGAAGTACACAGTGAGACCCTGTCTCAAAAAAAAAAAGAGGACAGGGAGAGGAAGACAAAGGAGAAGGAGGAGGAGGAGGAAGAGAAGGAGAAGAGGAAGAGGAGGACAAGGAAGAAGAAGAAGAGCAAAGAAGAAAAAAATATTCCTTAGGAAATCACATCCAAATACTACATATTTTTTTCTGATTACTTTATAATGTACAGGGTTGGTTCATATACGAAAGACTCTTAATAGTTCCATGATAAAGAACCCTGCTTTATTGTTTAATGTCCTATTTTTCAAACCATTTGAATGACAGACAAATCAGAGCACTCAGTGAAGAATACACATATCTTGAGGAGTTTATTAACTCAATTCATGACATAAAAGGATGGAGTTTGTAGACAACCCTTAGCCAACATTCACTGCCTACCGTGCACAGTAAACACTGTCTTGGGCCAGGGTCAATCTGTACTTCCCACATGTCCATTTAAAAATAGACATTTTAGGGGCCGTGTATTTAGCTCAGTGGTTCCACCCACCTACCTCACAAGTACAAGGTCCCGAGTTTGATCCCTATTACAAAAAAAAAAAAAAAAATAGACATTTTACATTTAGTAAACTTTAGTACTTTATCCAAAGTAAAACAGTGGTAATGCTGCTATCATCTGAACTCCAGTTAGAATTTCTCCAAAGCTGATGTTTGTTCCCTGATAAGCTTCAGTCTTTTTGTGAAAACAAGGGCACCTCTGATGGGGTGAAACACAGTTATGCCTTTCAGATGTTCCAGTCACAGAGTATCTTCTAAAACATCTTTCTACAAAATCACATTTCATTGCTAAATACCAATTCCTCCTCATTCTCCACCTTACCTTTCAGAGTCCTGTCTTCATTATAAATTCTTTATCACAGATATGGAGACAGAACGAAAACCTTGGGCTCTTTATTAGTTAATGCAAATGTATCACTGATGTAGTTCATTCTGGGAAAATTATTATCAAGTGGGCCATCCACCTTGCAGTTAATTTCTTGGTACAATCATATGCAGAGAAAGAGAAAAGTCACATTACACTCAGGAACCTAGCAGTTATTATGTCTATAAGCAATTTCCTGCTTTGCACTATATTTGACAAATGAACTCCAAGTTCAGTGATTAATTATCCAAACTGAAAAGCAAGAGGTTCCATTCAAGATGTGTTGTAAGTTTAAATAAAAGGACAGGATATTGATAAAGTTTTAAACTGTGATCACATTATTTCATTTCATTTCTCAATTCCAAGACTGAGATTGGCTACTTTTTTCTTTATTGTTACATTTTAGGTATACAATACAATTACATTCATCATTGGGATCTCGTACCTTTACATGACAGGTCTTGGTTCTTATTTTTCCCCCATTCCGCTGGCCTCCCTTCACCCCTTCTACCCTTCACTATTTACAAAGGCTTTGTTTCCATTGTTTTCCTTTTCTCTTATTTTTTCTTTTCCCTTCTTACCTTTTCCCTACCCCTCCCACTTCCCCTACATCTTTAGACCTTTTTTTCCTATTACACAATTCTCAAACAAAGAAGTAAAAGCATCAAATAAACATATGAAAAAATGTTTAACATCACTGTTCCTTGGGAAGATGCAGATGAAAACAACACTGAGATTCCGCCTCAGCCCAGAAAGAATGGTTTCTATCAAGAAATCAACCAACAACAAATGTTGACAGGGTTAAGGGGAGAAAGGAACCTTTCTTCGAGATGGCTATTTTTTTAAGTAACAGTAATTAGCACTTATGTGCATTTTAGCAATGGACAAAGTATAATGATATATATTCAGTACAAGCTCAACAACAACAAAAACATTCTAGTCAATTTTTAAAAATTTAGAGAAAAATTCAGAGAAAAGAAAAATTAATTTTAAACATTCTAGTTTCCAGATAGGCAAACTGAGTAATTTAAGGCAAATAGATTTCCCAGTATCCTACAAAGAAAGATTGTGTCAGAACTTTGGAAATAATTCACTTCTTCATATTCTGCCTCCCAAAGAAGTTAAATAAAAGGTGATCTGAAAAACAAGTCTATTCACATTGACTTTCATTTGTACCACATAGACTCACATGACTACAAGACTGGTGCCCTGAGACAGTGAGTGCCAGGCAGTGGAAAAGTGTAGGAGTGAGGTTGTCACTTCAGTGCCTGCTCTATTCAGAGGAACCACTGAAATTGGAAATAATTCACTTCTTCATATTCTGCCTCCCAAAGAAGTTAAATAAAAGGTGATCTGAAAAGCAAGTCTATTCACATTGACTTTCATTTGTACCACATAGACTCACATGATTACAAGACTGGTGCCCTGAGACAGTGAGTGCCAGGCAGTGGAAAATACAGGAGTGAGGTTGTCACTTCAGTGCCTGCTCTATTCAGAGGGACCACTGAAGTCATCTCACTGAATGATCATTCAGAGCCATTCATGTTCACAAGGAGGAACTTTCTCCAGTCCCACAATACATTTGTAGAAGATTTCTTGCCTTCAGCCTGAAATTCTTTTACTCCTTTTATCTTGCAGCCAGTGAACCAGCATTTTATGGGGATGTTTCTTTCCTTGCCTAGTAAATGGAGTGAAGAGATTTTTCTGGAGGACTCAGGAACCACTGGAAGGTGGCATGTTTCATTTTAAAAAGTAGGAATTTTATCAACAGAACACTAGGGAGTTCAGTTCCATTACTCCTAGCTTCTAAGGTATCCATGATTCCATTTAATTTGGTGGCCAATGAGCATGATAATGGTTCCTACCATGTACTGTTGTTAATGGTATTGCAGAGGTACTGGATGAAAAAGGTAGGCTTAGTATAGGCTTTCTATAAATAATAGTTTGTTTCTTCCTTTCTTCACTGAGGACACCATATCATTTATCTCCCCAGAGTGATATCTATTAGAAAGATATCGGGCCAGGGATTTAGTTCAATGGTGCTGCCACCTGCCTTGCAAGTGCAAGGTCCTGAATACAAAAAAAAAAATTATATGCAATGGTTCTCATAATTTCTAGACCTTTATGTAACATATAAAAGAATAAATATAGAGAGTCACCATGGACTTAGGATTTACAGTTATATCAACACTGTATCTTAACACTACCTGAGTCAGGATGGATGTAAAGTCTCTTGAGAGAGTTTAAATGACTACCAATGAGTTAAATAGGAGCATTTCTATCTCATTCTGGTCTCTTTTTCCCATTTTTCCTTCTCATAGGTTAGTAATTCCACCAGACACTCTACTTTTATGACCTCATTGAACTCTAATCACCTCCTGAAAACATCACCTCCTGATATCACATTAATAATTGGAGCTTCAAAATCTGAGTCTGGGCAACACAAACATTCATGCGATCAACGCTCCTTGCTCCCTCACCATGCCACCTCTGCTTCTTCCTTCTCCAAGTCTGAGATCTATTTAGTTAGCAAATACCATTCCTACAGAAAAGAGAAAGATTGGCATACTGGCACAGGATGACAGGACTTTTTTATGAGTATAGCTAGTAGCTTTAATAAACTATAAGAACTGAAACCTGTTATCTAATTGTCAGTGGAGTAAAGGATCAGATTTCCCAAAGGTCAAGTTTCTGGTTTGCCTATGATGTAAAGCTAGTGCTGTGGTTTGGATTAGTATCCTGCTAAGGTCTGTGAGTTGAAGGCTTAGTCCCTGGGGTAGAAGTACAGGGAGGTACTGTGGATCTTCAGGCAATGAGCCCCAGGTGGAGGTCTTCAGGTTATTGATGGCACATCCTTGAAGGCAGTTATGACACTCTCGGCCCTTCCTGTCTTCTCTTGGAGGTCTTCAGGTTATTGATGGCACATCCTTGAAGGCAGTTATGACACTCTCGGCCCTTCCTTCTTGCTGCTTCTCGGGTGATGAAGTGAGCATCTTGGCTCCCTACACACTTCCACCATGATGTGCTACCTCAGCAGGAGCACAATTGCTTTGGGCTGCTTGATAACAGACTAGACCCTCTACAACTATGAATCAAAATGAACTTTTCTTCTTTGTAAATGAATTGCTTTAGGCATTTTATTACAGTGATGGAAAGCTGACTACTATAGCTAGAAAATCTACACAACTAGCTAACTCAAATATCTAGAAGTACATTTTGCAATTTGTTTATCCTGGAGGTTTTACCAAAATATTATATTATATAAATTTATTTTGCGGCTGGGTAATTCACTTATTGAATAGCAGGATTTATACAACAGAGAAGAGGTCAAGAAACTTTTCTAATAAATGACCAAATAGTAAATATTTTAGGTTTTATAAGCCATATGGCTTTTGCAACAGCTATCCAACTCTGCCACCAAAGTACCAAAGAAGGAATAGCAAATTCATAAACACATGGGCATATCTATGGGAGATAAAATTCTATTCATGGCCACAAACTTGAATTTCATACAATTGTACATATTCCAATATATTATTCTTCTTTTGCTGTTGTTAATCCACTTAAATACATAAAAAACATTCTTGATTCATGGTTGTACAAATATAGGCAATGAGCTGGATCTGCTCTACAGATTTTCCTTTGCCAACTCCTGCTCTATTGTATTTAACCATTTATGTCTTCTGGTTAGAACTGACTTTAAATAACTTGTTGAAGAAAACATGATACTGCCTTCCTGTTAAAACTAGAAGCTTGTCAGGTGTGGTGGACACATGTTTGTAATCCCAGCATTCAGGAGGCTGATGCAAGAGGATTGCCATGAGTTCAAGGCCAGCCTGGGCTACATAGTGAGTTTGAGGCCAGCCTGAACTATATAACAAGACCCTGTCACAAAAAAAAAAAAAAAGAGGAAGATTGGACAGGTAAATGTGTTATTTGTTGCCTGTAAAAGCTGCACAAATGAACTATAAATTTTGAGGTATAGATCCACAGGGACAAATATCCTGACAACACAAAGAAGAAAAAACTTGGAGAGCAGAAAAGACCCTTCCTTTCTACCTGTCACTCACAAGCCCTCAAGTTTCCTAGGGGTGGTTTTGAGGTCTCAAATACCTTACATCTCTACCAGATAATTTGGGAGCCACTCTCCTTGGCATCAAAGCAGACCACCAAAGAGCTGGTTAATAATGCAGAGTCCACAATTTGTCTCCCTCCCATGGATTGAAACATGGCTTTTACAGAGCCATGCTTCATCAGTTTTTAGTGAGAAGCAGCCCTTGAAATGTGATTATATTTATTCTAATGATATTGTTGAGGGATGTTAATGATTATGCTGTCATTTACTGAAGAACTTGCTTTTAGATTTTAGAATCAAGAGTATATTCTTTACCTAATGAATTCAATTGCTTTAACTTATATGAAATTAATTCTTTGTACACTAGTCTGTTTCATGCATCTTCATCAGTGATCTTATGAAAGTGATGCAAGAAATGAATGAATGAAATCTTAGCGATGTTTTCTTTGTATTCCTTCTTATAACCTTTGGGACAAGCATTCTGTTACTGCTCTTTAAATTCTCAAAGGCAACTCATGCCCAAGACATAATAAAATCCAATTTATCATTGAATTTACTAATAAGAAATATTGTTGCTAATATATATATGTATATTTTACTAATAGGGAATATTATTACATAGGTATAACAACGTTTAGTGCACAATAAACTCTCCCATTAATAAGATGTAGGTTAAGAGATACAACTTATAATCTCAATTTTTAGTACCTTTAAGTAGAGACATTCTCATGGAAAACCGGGATAAAAAATTGAAATGACTGTGGTTTCTTGCCTTCCACTAGAATTAGTGACAGTCAAACCTAAGATTGAAGGCTGGTAATGCCTAATGGATACTAAACTCAGTCAGTTCAATTTTCACAGGTTTCACTTCCTACCAAAATTTCAATCTTTCTCTTTCTGGGGTTAACTAAATGGCAAATGTGACTGACAGCTGAGAAGAAATTTCCCCATTCTAAGTAATCAACAAAAGTAAATCCTGATTTGAGAAGACTGAAGTGGAGTGCTATTTTTATTCTGTAGTTAGGGTCATTCTCTGTGTGAAAATTGCATTCATTCCTTCATTCATTCATTCAGGAAAGCCAATTTATTCAAGCACATTCAACCATCTGTCACACAGACTGGAAATATTCATGGTATTATGAAAAGTGTTGCCTCCCCATTCCTGCTGCACAAGCTATGTGAAAATGCTACTTCAGATCAAGGGTGCACTTTATTCATTGGTCATAAGAATGTTCCTTCACAACAATCATCTAACCTTTTCATCTCATCCTGTGATCAGCCCTATTGAGAATTATATATCAGCTTCATGAGCAAGGGAACAAAGCAGCATGTTTAATTGCATGGGCCAGAGTTGCTGGCTGAGCTGTAATCATCACGCCACAGCAGTGATCATGCCATTGGGAATGAGAACAATTGGTGTCTCTTGCATTATTCCTATTTGCATGACTACACCCTACATGTCCCTCTTCATGCGAGTTCCTGCTCCTCTCATTTGGGAAATGTACAGTGGAAGCATCAATGTTAGGTGTTAAGGAAGAATGATGAGGAGCCAAAAATGGCTATCACTGTCCTCATTTTATAGGCAAGGAGACCAATGTTCAGAAATCTTAGGTAATTTTCTCAGTTAACTCATTCAGTGTAAGTGATGGAGCTGGGGCATGTGCAGGGCTTGTGCTTCCATCCTGTTAGCCATGATGTGCATCCTTAATGGATGTGCAAAGATGTGGCCTGATAACCCCAGACTCTGGGATGCTAGCAGGTTATACCTCTACTCTAATTTCAACACCAATATCACTTCCCCTTCTCCTCAAACTCCTCTCCCCCATTTCCTACACTTTAGGAATGTTAGAGTTTCCTGCTGTGACTCAAACATGCCAAAACCCATCTCTGCCTGGGGCCTCTGTTCAAAACCTGCTTTTCCCTCTGCCTGGGAGACTCACATAATAATCATGAAAATTAGCTATCTGTTTCATTGCTACAACTGGGCTTGGAACTCTAATAGCACCAGAAATAATAGCAGGAATTAACTCACAGAACCACATGAAATTAAAAAGTTTTGGCATAGAAAGGGAAATAACTAATAAATGAAGAGATCGCCTATAGAATGGGAGAAAATATTTCCCAGCTACTAATAATCAGAATAGAGAATGAATATGTAGACTATATAAAGAACTCAAAAACCTAACACCAAAAAAATCAAATAATTAATCAATAAAAGGACAAATAAATTGAACAGACACTTTGGAAAAGAAATACAAATGGTCAATAAGCGTATAAAAAATGATCAGCTGGGTGTGATGGCACATGCTTATAATACCAGCACTCAGGAGGCTGAGGAAGTAGGATCACCATGAATTCAAGGCCAGCCTGAGCTACAGAGTGGCTTCTAGCCTAGTCTGAAATGATAATGAGGCCTTTTCATCTTATCTCAAAAACACTAAAAAAAAAAAAAAAAGGTCAATATCTTGAGCCATTAAGGAAAAGTAAATCAACTACACTGAGATTCCATCTCATTCTAGTCAGAATGACTATCATCAAGAATTTTTTTAATTGAGTTAATTGGTACTTTTTAGGCATACAGTACAGTTACGTTCATTATTGGGATCTTGTACCTTTACATGACAGGTCTCAGTTCTCATTTTTCCCCTTGTCCCTGCCCTCCCTTAAGAATTTTTTTTCTAATGCTGGAGAGGATGCATGGAAAAAGAAACACTCCTACTCTGCTAGTTGAAATGTAAATTAGCTATCATTCGATTCAGCTATGCCACTCCTTAATATATACCTGAAGCAATTAATGTCAGCATACTATAGAAATAGCTGTAATATACCATATGTGTAATTGTAGCACAATTTAAATTAGCTAAGCTATAGGGCCAGCTTAAATGCCCATGGATAAAGACAGTGTGGTATATGTACACAATAGAACACTACTCAGTCATAAAGAAGAAAAATATTTTGTCATTTGCAAGAAAAGGACTGGATCTGGACACTATCCTGGTGAGGAAAATAAACCAAATTCAGAAAGACAAACATTGTAACATTGTATGTTCTTTCCAATATGTGGAATTGTAAAAAAAAGAAAATGACAAGAAAGTAGCAAGGAGACAAGAGGAAAGGCATAAGAAGTAGGAGCAGAGGAATTTAAGGGTAAAAAATAGTGAGGAGATATATATTATACACACTGAAACCAAACCAACCAAAAAAACCTGTGAAACCAAGGGGGACAGCAAACAAAGGGGGTAAAAAGATCAAAATATGTTATGTGTATGTACCAATCTCCCAAAAGTAAACCCATTAATATGTATAACCAATAAAAAAGGAGTAAAAGCTGAAAAAAAATGCATCAAAATGAGATACCCTGAGATAAACAAAAGGCATCTTTGGGAAATTCTTGCATGTTATTAATGATATGAGGCATTAATTTCATAGTCATTTTGTCTGCCTATATCATATTGGCAACTAATTTACCCCAGTGATAAAAATAACAATCATGAGAATTTTTAATTATGTTTCTACATTGTGAAAAGGATTAGGACAGATATGACATGCAATTTATTCCTTATAACAGATATGCAAGACCAGCTTAGATTAAACAATTTGCCTGAGGAGAAAAAGCTAATAGATGGGAGAGCCTATGAGTATTTGAACCTTGATATCAAGTTTGATTGTTCCTGTTCTTTTTGGTCCATTCTTTGATGATATCTGCTATCTTATGTCTTTAGAGAACAAATTTTCCACAAGCAAAAGGCAGAGTGCTCCAAAATGTCCATTAAAAAGAGAGCAGGCCAATCTGTTAAGAGTATTTATAAACTGAAATTACTATGCAGAAGTGAAATGGAACAAGCCAATGCTATACACACAAAATGGATGAAACTTACAGGTGTTATATCAAATAAAAGAAGTCAGAGGGCAGGTGATTTAGCCCAGTGGTTCGGTGGCCAAGGACCAGAGTTCAATCCCCGGTACCAAAAAAAAAAAAAAAAAAAAGAAAGAAACAAACAAAACAAAACAAAACAAAAAGAAGTCAGAGCTGGGATTTCACACTGATGCAACAATAGAAAAAGTGAAATGATGATGCTGAACTGAGAAAAGAGATAGGAAGGTGCCCACTAAAATGTGATGAGGGCTGGAAATTTTATGTGTTGGTATGTATATCATGCCTGTGTACCTATGGAAAGAACTCAAGATGGACACATAAGGTAGTGTGCTTTACTGTGCCCGTGTTATACATTAACAGAAAATAATTAAAAGTCAAGGTATTGAGGCCGGGGATTTAGCTCAGCAGTTCAGTGGCCTGCCTCGCAAGTGCAAGGACCCGAGTTTGATCCCCAGTACCACAAAAAAAAAAGTCAAGGTATGTATGGAAACTATAGGACAGAGTAATCACAATCATAATGGCTTGGTGATTTGTGCAACTGCACTGACTATTGCTGTAGAAAACCTCACAGATGTCTGGATGGCAGATCACAGTTGTCTCAGTAGCTGACAACCAGCAGGAAGATGGAACCAATCTCTGCCATCTGTCTTCAGCCATTTCAAAAAAGCTGAGCAACAAAGTTTTAGAGAAGTGTTTCATTTTCCCTTGCCTGTTTTGCTTCAGATCCACTCCTAGAATTTAATGAAGCACTTTTTTTTTTTTCTCCTCAGACTCCTTCTCTCAAACTGCAAGGAAACGGAAGAAATGCCTGTCAAGTTTGAATCATGTTTGGCAGGGAAATAACTTGTTTTATTGCTGTTTGTCATTGGAACTATCTTACATTAAAAGAATCACAGTGAAGGCCGTTTTTTAAAATACCAAGCCATGAAAACATCAAGCCATGTATACATGGAAAGATATAAAGGATAGGATAGGCTGTATTTGTCTTTATTTTAAAAGAGAAAACTACTACATGAGAAGGAGTTCTAGGTCTGAATTCTTTAGGAAGAAAGAGTATGTAACATTGGCAGGGTGGCAGTGGGAAGGAACAATCCCTCCAAACCTCAGGGTTCATGGGAAATTTCTAGATAGGCAGCTCCTCAAAAAGCTTTGAAAAGTGGCATTTCTGATAATAATGATTCAAAATGAAAAAAAACATAAATTTCCCTATGAACAGGGCTGAGCTGTTCATACATGAGGGTCTTTGGCATGCTTAGCACATGAAGTCATCCAGTGTCCAAAGAGAGCTATGTACCCAAGGATGAGACTTATTTATGGAAAAAGGAGTTTTGGGACTTAGCTTTGCTTAACTACAGAGCCTTCTGGGCTGCAGGTATATTGGTTATTCTTTACAAAGTAGCTCTTATCCTTCATAACAAGTGTTCTGATTTCTAGCCTCAGTCTGGAATTCAAAGGTTTGGCCTATCAGTTTTCCTCATTTCCTGTGGGCCCTGCAACCACCCCTGTCTCAAGGGCAGCTCTGAAAACTATGCTTTAGGTTCATTTGGATGCTGGTGCTTCTTCTGAATGGGGAAGCCAAGAAACACATGCAGGGTATATAGGCTGGTAGCAGAGACATAGCAAGAAGTGATGTGGCTACTGTCTAGCACAGACAGGCTCCTTCACAACCCTCTCTACACACATAGATGTTCTGGAACCTCAGTTCCTCTCAACTCCTGAAAGACAGCTCTGACTCAGAGACCATAGCACACTACTCTTCAGGCTTGTTCCTCTGTGAGTTCTTGTGTAAGAAAATTGCTATTTTCCATGGTCATCAAAGCATATGTCAATGTACTATGTGTTTATATACAATGATATAAAAATTGATTATAAAAACCTTTAATCATTTTACTTTTTCCCAACTCTCTGTGGAGAGCTCAGCATTTCCAGAATAAACTTGTTGTGATGTTGGGGTATTTGAACTTCTGTTGGTTTTTGAGAAAATAAATAAAAGAATGAACTAAAATTTTTAGGAATGATGGAATTTGAGGCTGGAGTTCTGTATCAATCATAACTTAGCTCTTTTGTTTTTATGGCTCTTGAAATGGAAAGCAGGGCCTCCTACATGCTAGGCAAATGCTTTACTACTGAATTATATCCTAACTATCAGAACAAACTGAAATACTGAACACATTTCTTAATGCCTCTGAAGAATTACTAAAGTTTTTAAAAAGACAATGAGAGACTTTGCTAAAATAAGGTGTTTTTGTTCAGTATATGAGAAAGCACATTCTGGAAAGCTGTCATTACAGTTTTGACTGCTGAAGTCACATCTGCCCTCCAGTTCTGACACCACAATTTATTATGTTAGCTACCATGCCAAGTAGTTCAAAACATAAATAAGATGTGGGTTTTGGGCCAGGGATGAAGCTCAGTGTTAGATTGCTTAGCTAGAAGGTACAAGGCTCTGGGTTAATTCTCCTGTACTAAGAAAACAAGAAGTGGTTCTTATACTCAGGAGCTCATGATCACCTGGAGAGAAAAAAACATTGGAAAGAAAAGTACATTTAAATATGTGTCCTCAACAATGAAGACATCTGAGCAGAGCAAAGAAAGCAGAACAGGAATAGGGATTAAGCAGACACCACAGAGCAGCAAGTACCCCATCCAAGAGGCAGTACAATGTGGTTATGAAGCATCAGGCATATTGACTCTGAGTTCAAAGCCCACCT
Source organism: Fukomys damarensis (assembly GCF_012274545.1). Taxonomy (NCBI): domain Eukaryota; kingdom Metazoa; phylum Chordata; class Mammalia; order Rodentia; family Bathyergidae; genus Fukomys; species Fukomys damarensis. The sequence goes on along the minus strand of NW_022900940.1, from coordinate 23,763,758 downwards.
CAGCCCCAATCAGCTGTGTAACCTGGGAGAAGTTCTGTACATCTCCAGTTTTCTCCTCTGTCACATGGGGATAATGAAGGTATCTGTATCCCCACGTGGTTCTGAAGAGTAACCAAGGATTTTACTAAACTCAGAACTTTATTAAGTCTACTGAGTTACAAGTTAAAAATAATGCCAACAACTGGTACATATTAAGTCCTTGGTAAATGTTAACTATAGTTATTGTTGGGACATGGATGCATAAGACCTCTTTAGGTATATAAGCATCAGAGAACAACCAGAAGAGCCCACCACTCTCATATTGGGTCTTCCCTGTGCACCAGTTGCTCCAAAGATGCTAGAAGATATGGCTTCTGATTCTGGATGCCTTTGTTAAAAGAAGTATGTTCTTTAATGAAATCTTTGCTTTTATCAGCCTTATTTCTTTATCTAAATTGAAGATAATGTTCCCTATGAATGAAATAACCATGACACATGGATAAACATGAATGAAAATAGTGATGCTTTACAAACTCTGAGGCCCCATAATATATGTAAGGAAGCAGCAACTGCTCAAAATGCAGGAAGCCACTTAGGTGAAGAAATTATGAAAGGACAGGGGTTTTACCCACTTCTGAAATAGGAAAATCACTTTATTTCTCTGAACCTCTGTCTTTTCTCTCTAAAAATTGAGATTAATACTCCATTTTATATGTATCTTATGAGGATTCAAAGGTTTATTTATACAAAGTAGGTGCCCCAGGACTGACCAGTAGTAGTTGCAGTAAATCTTTATTTCCTCTCTCCCTCTCCTTCCTTTCTCTTCCACTTTTATGAAATTATCTGGAACCTAAATTCAGAAAGATCTAGTGCCTGAAGGCCACCATGTCCTGTGTTCTCACACTGCCAATGGAAACTGCTCCTTACCAAGGGCAGAGGAGGTAGGGAGGGTGCAAAGACAAACTTTCCAGGATGCACAAATGAATTCTGCCCTTGGTGTGTCTCTTGAAAATTTATGGGAGACTCTACGGTAATGTCCCCGAGGTCAGCTTCAGATGGCTCTCCCTCCGAGAAATGTCAGGGAGGTTTCCTGTAACTGGCAGTTGCAATTGATTCCAAATATATCTATCTGTCTTATGTAGAAGTGCAAACAGCTCTCAAGAGGAACAGAAATAAAATCAAATAGCCCCTGGAGAAATGTCCCAAGCCATGTGAGCTACAAGACACACCCTCCATTCTGCATGTGTGTGTGCACTGGTCAGGGTTAGTACAGTGTGGTGGAGGAAGACTACCTAGACCTGGAGATAGCCAGGCCATGGCTACCCCGTGCTTGGACTTGTGACTTCTCCATTCACCCACTGGGCTAGATTAGGGCTCAAGAGTCACAACTCTGCTTTGAGAAACAGAAAAAAATGGGATAAATGTGAAAGGAACACCAAGAGACTCTGCCAATTATCTTATGCTCTGGAGTGATTTGGGGCTCTGAGCTTTCTCTATTGTAGACCAACAGTCTTGGATTAGATTTCCTAAAGTCCCTTCCAGTACTTCTTTTCTAAGATTCTGTGATGCTAAATCTCCAAGTACTTTATACTCATGAGAAAACAGGATCTCATGGGAAAATATTCTGAATAGCAGTTATACTGTCAATAACATGAAAAGCTCATTAATAATTTTTAAAGAATTTAATTGCACTTAAATCTATGCTAAAGGACAGTGAATCTAGAGGGTCTCGGGTGGTATTTTAGACCTCCATGGGTAAAAATGACATGTCTTCATGAGACTCCCTGCTCTGCTCCTTCCTAATCATGTGGACTCCAGTAAGTTACTTGACCTCTTTGAGTCAGGATTGGTCATCTGTAATTAAAGATAATAGCAGTTCATACCTCATAGACTTGGTTGAGTTTGAAATGTGAAAACATGTATAACAGATGGCACAAGAAAACAGGAAGCATTCGGTAACTATTGCTGATGTCGTTACCATTGCTTCACCTATTGTATCCAAAACCAGTGTAATCTTTAGAGTCCTAGCTCAGCTATTTTTGTGGAGGACTTTTAATAGCTCATGTTTCAGTGCTGGGCCCTTTTACCTTTGTAGTCTATGTGTTGTCCTTGGATGTCATCATGCACTTAAACCCACCCATCAGCTATGGAGTCTACCTTAGAGACTTCCATGTTCAGGTGTCCAGCCCAGAGTTATCTTAGTGTCTAGAACCATATGTATATGTAAATGCCTTCTGGGACAGTCTTTGGACCCCTCAAAATCATAGTGTTCTAAAAGTGAATCCATTTTTTTACTTGAATCATACTTGCTTTTTGCTTTCCTATTCCAGTAAATGGCCCCATCATCAAATTGAAAACTTCAGAGTTACTTTTAACTTTTTTTTCTCTATCATTCTTTTCTGCCTGCTCCAACACCAAAGCATCAAGGCCAGTTTGACCTTCTAAAATTTTTTTTTCCTCCATGCTATCTCCGTTCAGTCCAGTGCATATCACTCATCACCACTCTGTCTGCTGTCTTTGTCGCTGTCTGTCTGTCTGTGTCTGTGTTTGTCTCTGTCTCTCTGACTTTGTCTCTCTTTGTCTCTCTCTCTCTCTCTCTCTCTCTCTCCTCTTTCTCTGAATTTCCTTACTAAATTTTCTACCTTTAATCTTCCTTCTATGAGGGATCTTTCTAAAATTCATGTATTTCAATGCATTACCCATGCTGATAACTTATTAATGACCACTCATTGTTCATAGGGTGAAACCCAAGTTCACTAACTTGGCTTTCAAAATGATTTGTGCACTGGCCCAGCTTGACCTCTGCCTCTGTACTTTCTAATTATTCTCAACTTCCTTTGCCTCTGAGAAATCCCCAGCTGTTCTCTTGCTTTGAAATTTTGCACATGCTTCTCTCTTTGATTCAAAAGCTTCTCTCTCTCTCTCTCTCTCTCTCTGATTCAGTGTTAGGTTCTGGACAGGCTTTCCTGCCACCAAATCTGAAAGCTGCCACCTCTTGGGCCCTGACTGCAACACAAATGTCTGTTTCCTTCTTTGCCTCTTGTTCTCGCTGACCAATTACTCCATGAAGACAGAGCTCAAGGCTGTACTGGAGTCCTCAGGGCTTAGAAGAAAGCATAATGCTAAGCAAGAATTTTGAGACTGAACAGAGACACTAGGTATATCTAGTAGTCTCAGAATGCATGGATTCTGTCTTTTTCTTACAGACTCTGAGGGCCCCCGTGCTGTGTGGCAGCTGTGGTTAAATATCCCTCTCTATGCTTAAGTAGAAAAGAAAAAAAAAGAATTCCTTAGTCACAGCTGGAGGCCCTATGCTCATAAAACAGTGACTTGTCCTCCTTAGAGATTGAAAAATTTAACAGGCTTCCAGGACCGCTCTTCTTGAGTAACTATCTGTAAGCCACCAGTTCAGACCCTGGAGGGTCAGGCGTGTGTGGAACTTTTTGTGAAAGGTCTAGGGTCTCCCTCCTGACATGGAACATCTGCTTAGACCAGGTGACCAGCTTCTCCTGACTCAAAAGATTAATGAGATGAATTTGTGTCACTTTTCAGGCAAACCAGTAATATGGAAAACAGGCAGTATTGTTACCAGACAAACGGGTTTTATTCCCAGCTTCACAACTCAACAACTGTGAAAACTTGGGAAAGGAATTCATCTTTTATGAGACTATACAGCAGAGTGATTACAAACAGGTCAAGATATATTTTATGAAAATTAAATAGCATATGGCACATAGTAGGGCATCAATAAGTGAAAGTCATCATTTTGAAGTCTTTTCCTTCTACATAAAGAAAATCTAGAGGAGAGTAGATGCTGATATTTTTGGAGCGAGAAAGTAGCCACTTTACAGTAGGCACTGTTGGACTCAGTGTGTGAATAATCATTATTTCATGACATACAATTATTTCTACTTTAAAATGCCAGAAACTGAGAAAGTGATATGTTTTTCTCTCTCTGTAGAGATCAAGTAATGAATATTAATGATATTCTTCATTATCCTTCATAGTTCCAAAGCTAAAACGAAACCCATTAATGTCAATTCTAGGATAAGCCACTAGCTGAGTTCTTTGTGGTCATCTCATTTCCCAAACACTTAGCTCTTTCCAGAAATAAATAATACCAGCTCCTCAGAAAAGAGAATCAGCTCTATGTGTTCGGGATTCTAAGTGATGGACTCAGATCTTGGGTCACTATCTAGTCCCCCAGAATGCTGAGACATTCAACTGTCTGTCTCTCAGCTATGATTCATCATAGAACTGACAGATGTTTAGCCCATGTTTCTCTATGAATGACCCAGGGTCCTCCTTATTTTTCTTTTAGGCAGGTCTTACCTTATTAGTGACTTTTTTGTGTGTCACTAGAAACTGGTACTTGAGCCACTTACACATAAATTTTTCTGCCCTCATGAGCGTTGAGTGCATATGCTCACACAGGCACCCTGAACTCTGCTTTCAGGTCACTCCCTGTCCTACTCTCTGAGGTTCTGATTCTGTGACTATGAAATATAGTATATCTCCTTCTAATTCTGAAAGTGGAAATTAGAATATGAGACAGTTTTGGTTATAGTATCATCTAAAGTGTATGCTAAGTTTTTTTTAAGGCTGCTAATTTATAATTAGCGCTTTTTTTTTTTTTTGAGATTGGGCTATGTTAAATTGCCCAGGCTGGTCTTGAACCTTCAGTCTTGAACTTGAGAACCTCCTGCCTCAGCCTCCCAAACAGCTACAATTACAAGTGTCACTTGCTGGGGATTTAGCTCAGTGGTGCTGCCACCTGCCTTGCAAGCACAAGATTTCAATCCCTATAACCAAAAAAAACAAAACAAAACAAGAAAAAACAGGTAAGTCTCAGTGCACTAGGTCAGCTGTTAAAGAGAGAGAGAGAGGGAGAGAGAGAGAGACCACAGGTTTGAGTGTTTACTATGATCCTAAGTTATTTTCTGCATTTTCATGGGCTAATCTCACTTAATCCTCACAACATCCACACGATAGGAAATTTTTATATCCATGTTTCAGATGAGAAAGCTATAGTGCAGAAGATCAGATAGCTTAGTCAATGGCAACCAAACTGTATGATGTGGGACTGACATGTGAATATGGGGCTACCTGATTCTGGCACAAAAACTTAAATTCTTAACTCTTTCAACTTTACAACATGTCTGTTGGGAGTGATTCTATTAATTTTCTCTTCAAAGGCAAGCGTAGTCTCAACTCCAAATGGTTGTTTAAACAATTTTGTAGGAGTTGAACAAATTGAATTTCAGAAAGTTTAGATATGCAGTAGGATTTGGCAACTATGTTATGTTTATAGAATATTGCAAGTCATATTTCTTTGAATACCTATTGTCTTGGACTGTGTAATAAAGATGTCATAGACTAGGTACCCTAAAAATCAGAAATTTATTTCCTCAAAGTTCTGGAGGCTGAAATACTGAAATTGAGATGTCTGTAGGATTGCTTCCCCCGAGGCCTTCTGTTTTCTTCCTTTGCAGGTGGTCACCTTCTTGCTGTCCAAAGGGCCGCTCTCACATATGTGTGTCTGGAGATGCATCTGTGTCTGTATCTCTTCTTATAAGTGTACAAGTAAGATTGAGACCCAACCTGGTGACCCCAGCTTAATGAGGTTACCTCATTAGAGAGCCTGTTTCTAATGTAAATTTTGAGGCAGTCCCAATTAAACAAAAATATTAACTAGATGCCTGGCACTATGAAGGCACTTTAGAGGGTAACTCCCAAAGATGAATTAATCAGGCCCACTTCCTCTCTGCACAGGAGCTACAAATTCTAAATAACAATGCTATCAGGTAAAAGGTGAGATGTGCCACAGAAGAAGAAATATAGAATAAAGTGATGGGAGATCAAGTTGCCTTCCAGTCATAGCTTAGGTCAAAACATGCTTTATAGCAGATATAACATTCCAGAATGTTCTTATAGAGGATTTGATCTGGATAAACGAAATAGATGATTTTTATCCATGATCCAAAGAAACAATGAGATATCATAGTATCATTCTTTTCTTTTTATGAATTTTATTGCACCTTGAGTTGAAATCAGAGTGATTAGAGCTCAGAATTTTAAAGGAATATGAAAACAGGGGAAGACAGTTGGCAGGTCTGGTCCCTGGTGTGGGTGGTTCCTACTTTTAACTTCCCAGCCCTTTCTAAATCTCCCAAGTAGTACAAGGTATGCAAAGATCACTTAACAGATAGAGGAAAGTAAGTCTCACATAGACCCACTGAGCACCTTGAACCACAAATAGATCCAACAGTTAATAGATGAGCCTTTCAGGGCCGGGAATTTAGCTCAGTGGTTCTGCTGCCTGCCTTGCAAGCACAAGGACCCGAGTTCAATCCCAGAAAGAAAGAAAGAAAAGAAAGAAAAACAAGAAAAGAAAAGAAAGAAAGAGAAAGAAAGAAAGCCATTGTGCTTTATAAAGCACTTCAGCACATTTGATCTTGACAGCAATCACACTTCAAAAGGCATGTTCTGTGATAAGGCAATGATTTTTTTCTTCTTCACATGCCTTTCTACATCTGTTATTATCCCTTCCATTTCTTACTGCCTCCGGGAGAGTGACTGCTGAGTCCTGCACCACCCAAGAGTCCACGCTCAGTGGCTTTCTGCTGGATTTGTAGCTTACATCTTCAGAGTAATTCCATTGAAAAAAGTATAAGACAGCTATGTTCTTTTTAATGGTTTCCTAATTTTATACTCTGTATTCATTGTAAATCACACTAAGGCAAGGGTCAGTGACCTTCAAAGAGAGAGTAACGCATTGAAAATTCCTCATGAACTTGTAATCCTCCTGTCAGCCTCCTGAGTAGCTGAAATTACAGAGATGTGCTGCTATGTGTGGCTGTTATTCATAGTTTAGTTCATATAGCTCTTATTACAAATAAAAATAAGCACTTTATTACTTAAATGCCATTTGCATTTAATTCTCCCTATAGGATTTATGTGTCCCTATGGGGTTATTCCTTCTTCTAGTTATTCATAGAAATGACAAGTTGCAGACAGACAAGAATATGCATACACAATATTCATATTTATATATGCATATCAATATGCATATCTTACATTACAATATGCATATCTTATATTTATGCTTTGACTTTGTACTGTTTTGTGACATGTAGTTTTTACACAGTTTCAAAGAATGCCATTCTCTGCACATCGGTAGGATGCTGTGTCTTTTCCACAGTTACACATATCCTTCCCCTGTCTTTCCTTCCTCCCACATCTTTCTTCACTGCTCCCATCAGTAATTGGTAAAGAATGATGACATGACAGGCTTCCCAACCTCAAGTCGAGTCTTTTCTTCACTCTGCCAGATCACATAATGAGTCTTATCGCAAACATGTGGAGATATAGGATGATCCAGGATTTACACAGTGCCTGGGAGCTCTTATATAAATTTAATTTTTTAAATGGCAAAAATCACTTAGAAACAAAACCTTAATGGACATTAATATGACTCTGAGTTGCAAATCTTCAACATTTCTTTAAACCTATCTTTATATAACTAATTCATTTTCTCCTTTTCTCTATTCTCTTTCTCTGTCCCTCTTTAGAGCTCTGTCTCCCTCGGTTCTTAATATTGTTGCAAACATTACTCAAAGAACAAGAATTAGTTAATTGTTGACTTTTAGATTTTTCATTTTCAACTGTGGCAAAAACTCATTGCATTCATGAATAGCACCAAATGAAAAATCACAAAGGAATGCTAGGATGTCAACAAAGTCAAGTCATATTTGAAATGGGCAAGGTATTCTGAGATAATTATATTCTAGAGTCTGGTCACTTAAAATCAGTATTCTAGATACTTCTGAAAAATTAAAAGAACCAGATAAATCTAGATCATCACCAGAATTGTAACATCCTATTGTTTGCTGATTACTTTTACTCTTTTTATGTTTATAGAGATTTTCCTATGATAGACACTTTTTTGATAGTGTGTGTGTGTGTGTGTGTGTGTGTGTGTGTGTGTGTGTGTGTGTGTGTATCAATCCATGGAAAAACTAAGAGAGAAAGTAATACATATTTTGTGATGGCAGAGGTTAAAAAAAAAAGTGAGGCTATTTCTGAAGCATATTGCTATTTCTATTAAACCTTTCTTAGGTAGAACAAGGGTTGGCAAACAATTTAAGGAAGAGACCAGGTTTGAGGATCATATAGTCGCCATTAAAATGACCCAACTCTGTCTCTGTAGCATAAAAACATCCAAGCTGGGTGTGGTGGCGCACGCCTGTAATCCCAGCACTTGGGAGGCTGAGACAAAAGGATTGCTGTGAGTTCAAGACCAGCCTGGGCTACATAGTGAGTTCTGGGTCAGCCTCACTACATAGTGAGACTCTGTCTAAAAAAACTAAAAAAGCAAAATAAAACATCTATAGATGATCTGTAAATAAATGTACATGGCTGTGTTCCAATTAACATTATATTATAAAGACAGGCTGCAAGCTGGAAGTGGCCCATAGACTATAGTTTATTGTTGGTGTAGACTGTAATTAATTATTTAAACAATATTTACTTAAAATATGTACCTGTGTTACACATTTTATGTTTGCCTCTTCAGATCCTCTTGCCAGACATCTTCATCCTGCTTTCTCTAGTGGAAGGTGCCCTCTCTGGACCCATCCCTGGACAATCTAAGCCTCCTGGTTGCTGCTTTACTTCAGCCCAACAGGAGGCATTGTAAGAAATCAGAAGACAGAAAGAGAATGCAAATAAGGTATGTATTTTTCTAGATGCGTCAAAGCTACATATGTCTCTCTACCAAAAGATCACAGTTCTGGTCTGGCAACCTTCTCTTATGAAACTGTAGCAGGGCGCTCAGGATTCTACTTTCTGTTTCCATACCCTCTGCTTTCTGTAAAGTGGTATCGAGGGCTTCCCCACATGCTTCCTGCTTGTTCATCTTTAGGCAAAATGAACTCTACTCCCAAGTGAGTAAATGGTCCTTTTAGCAAACTGTCCCAAATTATTCCATTTGAAAGTAACACCTGCTTCCTGACAGGAACTATGGTTGATTTATTATTTTTTTAATAACTTTAAAACTTCTTTAATATCAAGATGCTATTACATGTACTACATAGAGGTCAGTCGATGTAGAAAAACACTATTTATTTTTATTTTATCTGACAGACAACAAAATAAAGCACTTAGCTGTGGTCACCAGGTTTTTCTCCAGTATTGGCTCATGTTAACTCTTCAAAGGCTGTTCATATTCAATAGCAGACCTGAAACTCTTAAGTGCTTAAACTCTGACAAGCTTATATTGGCTCCCTCCTACCTGTATCCTGCTTTATGTTCAAAAGCAAAAGCAATATTAAAACATTAAGTAAAAAAGAAAATAAGTAAGTGTAAGAAAATCCAGTGTTTGGATCTTTTTCCCTGAAATAATTGCTTTGATACCTAAATAACTGGTTTGATACAAACCATTTCAAATAAAATTATTGGCTTGCTGATTCAGTGTTGTCTTAAGTATGTTTAATCCATTCACTGGGAAATTCAGAACTGCTTTGTAGCACAAAATTCCTTAGTATGGAATTAAGGATTCATGATGACCTGGGTTCTTCCTAGCGCTCCATCCTCAAATCATGCCATCTCACCTCCCTGCGTTGGCCTCAATGAGCTGTGGCCGTGCAGACTTGCAAAGAGCATTAAATTGAAGTCTTTGTGTATGGTGACTCCTGGAGTTGTGCAACGTAGTGACCCTGTGTAGCTTAGTATTTTCTTGCTTAACTCTATTGTATCCTCTCCTAGTCCTATCGCCTACACACATGCACACACAAACAAACACTTCCAAGCCCAAGACTGCAGTGTTTTTGTGCTTTCACATAATATGGAATGAACCCGTCGTACCCACACTGGCCCTCTTCACTGGGCTAATTCTCCATCCTCTGGAACTGGACTCACACACCCTGTCTTCCCCCAGGCAACCTCTCCTAAACACTTTCCCTTTACTTCTCACTTCTGCAAGCCTCTCCCAACACATCCCACACTAGCCTACAAGTACCTTTTGATATTCTTCTTTACCACTGGATTATGAGGAAGTTAAGGGCAAAGATCATTTCTTTTTCATCTTCTTTCTCTTTGGGTTGATGAACTCAATTATTTTCTTTGCAACATATCTTTTCTGAAGCTTATAATACAAGTAGCTAAAGTCATTCCTCAAAATGTATGAAACTGTCAAGAAACACTCTGAGCATTCCTCCATTTTCCATTGTCAGCACAGATGGCTCACATCAAATTCTCAGGTTTTCCTAAGGCTGTCTCTAACAGAAAATATTTTCTTGGGTTTTTTCCAAGCCTAAGTTCAGCTCCCAGCTCAAAATTTTCTCTGTATTCATCAAGATTACTTCTTTCTTTATAGGCCTTGTAGCAAATTCTTCAATCCAGCTCTCTGGCAGCTAATTTGATTACCTAGTCTAGTATTTCAAAGAGGGTGTATTAACTATTTAAGGTACTAAACAGATAAACAATTCTACTACTTAAGAATTAATTTTAAAAATTTTTTACAATGCACATAAGAGTTTGCACAACAAATCAACAATTCCATAGCTACTCTTGCTTAGGAGAAACTAGAAAAACTAGTTTAATTAAAATGTGTTAAATAACATTACAAGTAATACACAAATGCAGCTCATATTAAGAAGAAATACTCAAATATGATAGTCAGTTCTATGTATCAATTTATCAAGGCTATCATAGCTAGTTATTTAATCAAACATCAATATAATTGCTGTTGTTAAGGCATTTATAGATACGATTAGCATCTATATCTCTTGTTTAAATAAAAATTACCTTTTCTAATTTGCTTGGGATAGATTCATTCAATTGATAGTCCCTAATAACAGAAGTAAGGTTGGTTTCTCTGACAAGAAGAAATGTTTCCTGTAGACTTTAGCTCTCATTCTGCCAAAGTATTCCCAGACTGCCCTTCCTGATGGTCTTCCTCAGAGATTGCAGACTTTCCAAGTGAGGTTCCACCATCATGGGAGCTGATTCCTTTCATAGATAGATAGATAGATGGATAGATAAATAGATGATTGATAGATAGATGGATGATAGACAGAGAGAGAGAGAGAGAGAGAGAGAGAGAGAGAGAGAGATGTTTCTGGTTCTGCTTCTTTGGTGTGACCTTGAACGATACCTCCAGTTACTGAAGTTTCCCTGAGGACTCTATGGCCTGGAATAACTACATATAAACACTAACTTTCTAGTAATGATAACAAGAATTACAACCTCCCTTTATTGTTTAGTATTGCTCTTACAAGGAAAAGTTAATGTATTAGCACCCACACCTTGACAAGATGCCCTTGTTCCTTTCTTGCTTTTACCTTCTCTATTTGTATTGACTGGTGGATGTCCTTCCCAAATGTGTCAAGTGGGATAGCAACAGTCATTTATCTCAGTTGACACATGTAACCTGAGTCAGTAAAACAGTGCTGGTACCTGGCACTCATGTGTGCTGTCAAAATAAAGGTGCTTCTTAGAATTCTGGGATTATAGACTATTTAAACTCCAAAAAATTCCTGCATTTGAATCATCTGGAGTTTGATTTAAAACACAATTCCCTAGACCACCCATCTTAGTTCTACTACATCAGAATGTCTTGAAGAGGCGTGAATTTTTACAAGCTCCCAACATTATGCCTACAGTCACTCATTTTGAAAAATAATGCTTCAAAAGTTCCCTTGGGGACCTACAGAAGGGCTGTACGTGTATCTTAGGGATATTGTAATATCCTGTATTTGAGCAGCCTCCGTCACACCTACAAGACCCACTGAAGTAGTCCGTGGGAAATTGAAACAGTGACCCAAATTTTTTATTCCTCCTTATATTACACCCTTAGCATGGCCTTTTCATGAATAATGTATGTCTCCTCATTCTTTTACTAAGAGGTCAGCAAGGCAGATCTGACAGAATCAACCTGTAGCCTCTCAATGCACAGCAATTCCAACCTAGTCACAGTGAGCTGAAGCTGAGCCACCCCAACTGACACACAATCTTATAAGAATAAATGATTGTTGTTTTAACTTCTTAGTTTTAGGGATGATTTATTATATTAGTGTTATGGTGATTTCTAAATTATACACAAAACTAGTTCTCAAACTTTAAGGATGAAGAAATTGAGAGACAAAGAAACATAGTGACTTTCCTGAGGAATTCTAATCCAAAGAAATGACTCCAAATAACAACTCTTGCTGACGACAGGACAGAAAAACAAGTTGGCGAAGAGGTTAGCAACATTTCACCTCCAATCACACAAAGGAGGCCAGCACCTTCAGAGTTTGGAAGAGCAGCCTTCTCCCCATCGAGAAAGCTCCCTTCCCTGTGTGATGCTTAGCCAAGAAAGCTCAATAGGACCACTTCATGCGCTGCAAGCCAGGCACAGGTAACCCTCACTAACTTCAGCTCAGTTACTTCCAAATAGTCACACACTAACTGTTGGAGTAAAAGCAAACGCCACTAGGTGTTATTGTATTGAGTGCACATTTTTTTTTCCTGATACCCGGAATCGAACTCAGGACCTTTCACTTGTCAGGCAGGCTTAGCACCACTGAGCTACGTCCTTGGCCCTTTGAGCACACATTTTTAAATGACAACTATTAAGAACTTTTGTTGGTACCTGTTAGAGATACCTAGTGGTCACATTCATCATAGGGCATTGTACCTGCACATAATATATCTTAATTCTTCTTTTTTCCCCCCAGCCCCCTTCCCTCCCTTCAACCTTCTCATTTACAAATGCTTGGTTTCCATTTTTTCTTCTATTCTCTTTTTTTCATTTTCCCTTCCTTCTTCTCCCTCTCCCCTCCCTTGTTCCCCTTCCCATTTGAACATTTTCTTCTCATTTCCCAATATCTATTATACATTTTGGTCCTTATTTACACTTTTGGTTTTTCACACCAGAGAAACAATAAGATATTTAAATATATGTGTCAGATTTATTTCACTTAAGAGCATGGTCTCAAGGTGTGTTCATTTACCTATAAATACCTCAGATTTATCTTTCTTTATACCAGAGTAGTACTCCACTGTATAAAAATACTACCTCTTTTTCCATTCATCTGTTGATGGGAATTGGAGCAGATTCCAGTATTGAGCAACATGTTACAAATTATGCTGCTATAAACATGAGTGTGAATATATCACTGTGGCATGATGCTTTCAGTTCTTTGGGGAAGATACTAAAAAGGAGGATAGCTGGATCAAATGGAACCTCTAGTATTGGGGAGTTTTTTTGGTTGTTTTGTTGTAGTTTTGGTTTTTTTTGGGTTCTCCACAGAAGATTAAAATAAAATCCTTAATTCTATTGGAAGGTAGAATAAATAGAACTCTTAAAGGTAAAGGTGTAGGCAAAGTCTTTAGGAACATAATTTGATCAAACAGGAAATAATACCAAGAGCTGATCAAACCCTCAGCTACCTTTTGAGGGGACTGACAAGGAATAAAAGAAAGAAATAGACAATTTTCAAGATATACAGGAAGACTGGGAGGAGTCTCTAGCAGAGAGACTCAAATAAAACTGCACGGTTGGCCTGCTTTTATCATCCAGTGAGAAGTGGAGGTAGCATGGATTTCATGGAACAGCAACTATAGAGAATGAGTAGATAAGGCTTAAGTTAATAAGGAACCAGACTTTCTCTATACCCAAATGCCTGCATATGGACAGCTGTCCTCAGCAGATGCTGTCTTGCCTCAGGAATGCCAGGTTCCGGCATTCCACCCATAGCCAGGAGGCATATGGCCTTCCACATACTTCCTAGTTCCCAAGGCAAGACAGCATTGACCTCAAGACTATGAGATCTGAGTTATCTAGCCTAGTCTCCAAGACTTCCTCCTTTTTGTTTTTGTTATTGCAGCCATGGAAATGGCATGACTTGAGGTTGAATGCTGTCTAGATATTGTTGGTTCGGCTTCCCTATTGGCAGACTGTAAATAAAAATATGAGGCAGAAACACATTAATATAATCAACCAATGTAAAATCCAAAATGGGCTTTAAGCTATTTCCATGGATAAAACTGATCAAGAGTATCAGCAAATTTATCCCAATCCTGAATTTGCTTATCAAATTGTTGAGTCTGCTGAGAAAAGATAATACTTCCTTTTGCAATGTCACCAAATCGATAGTTCTATTATTATGCATAGCACTCTGTATGTGCCATTTTATGTGCTCACAGAGATGGGAGATTGGTTATACATGAGAAGAATTATACAATACCAAGTAATATTAAAAAGACACCACAGACCCTGTCATAATTTTAGACTTTCTATTTGATCTCCCAGCCACATAGCAAACACTGATTTGTGACAGTAATTTTGCACCAGTGTGATGCTGTATATTGCAACCCTTGTCCACAGTTCTGGTCCAATAATCTACAAAATGTTCAATCTGTATAGAGTGATAGATCAGAAGATACAACAATATTAGAAGTTACTAATACCAAAGAATCAATTCCAGCAATAACCAACCCTAACATCCTTTTTTGTTTGGTGCACAAGGTGATCAGTCAATAACTGCAATAGGTAAATAGGAGTATCAGACCATGGCCTGGTGCAATTTACCAGCCCACAGACTCCTGGCGTGTATTCTAAGACTAGCAAGGTGTTATTAACTAGTGCTCAGTTGTTACACAATGGCTCAATGTACACTCCCTGCACATTAATGAGGTGTGATTCCATTCAATAGTCCCATATATAAAGACATAAAGGTTGTAAGTACATATGGAAAACCATGTGGTCTTATTTTTCCAAATTAGAATATGTGAGGTATTTGTAGTAAATTTAGCCATATGCCCTTTTCACAGCTGACCACTATAATAGGGAAGGGTTAATTTCCAAAATGTTTCCTGAAGGAGTACAGATCTGTCCTTCGTAATGGCCTCTGGTAATGGAGGGCTAAAACTGGATTCATTCCATTCAACTTGTTCCTCAGCATCAGACTATAAAACAGACATATTTTTTTCCATAGTAGTCAATACACCAATGCTATTTGACTATATGTTAAGCTGGATGATTATTGTCTGTCCCTACTAATTTCTGGGGCCCCAGTCTATAAACTCAAAGTGATTTAGGTGCATTTTTCACCCCTTATCTCTTTTGCAGAAGGTCTAAGGTGGAGTGGGGGGTGCTCATATGTGGAAGCCCAAAATGTTTATTGTGTACATAGGGAAACACTGGGCATTAGAAGTGGTAACCCATTCCCCTGAGATGTTAATAAATCCCAATCCTAGAATCATCAATTGTTTTTCCTGGTGAGCCACCCAGATTTGGGGCCACACAGATAGGCAGTAATTAGACTGTAAGGACCTGGGATCAACACACAAGGGTAGATAAGTATGATGTGTAATTTAAGGTAATATTAATATCTATAAATTTGAGGGCCATATAAGGCCATGCACCCAATCTAACTGATCATGATAAATTTCTAGAGGACAATTTGCCCTTGTAAAAGGTCATAACAAAGGGAGGTTTGGCATACATGCCCAACATTCTTTCCCTTATGTATACAGTGTAAGCATGATGGCAATCATGACAATCATGACAATAAACATATTTTCCGGGGTTTGCAGGAGGCTGTGGTTACCAACTTCTCAGCTTCCAGGGTCATCTTCTTTACTTGACCCAACATCATGAATTGCACTGCTCGTGTGATTCTCAGTGGCTGAGATGTTTCTTCCAGGGTCATCCAAGAGAAGGCTTCCACCAGTGAATCTGGTGGCAGCAGGCTCCACCACACATTTGGAGTTGTCCTCTCTCCATGCTCATATTCCAGGATGGCACCCATAACAGTGTTGCATTATCTGTTAATACACAAGCATATCCTCATCCCCATATTAATTGCACTGGGCCATCCCACTTTCCTGTCTGGACATCTATCCATCAAACTTATGCCTTAGTCTTATCCATAGCATCATCTTTCTGCCAATAGAGTTTTGATGGTATACCTTTACTTTCTGCAGGAAGATTTAAAAAATGTAATGAAGGTGGCAAGATCTAATTATGTTTGAGGAAAGAGCTATACTCCCCTTCTTTGTTTTTGTAATTGTATTTTTAAGGAGAAATGTGCATACTCCACTATTGTTTGGCCTTGAGGATTGAAGGAAATGCCTGTAAGATGTTAAATGTGCCTGAGCTGAAAAAAGATAAAGCTTTACTAACATATGAAGGACCATTATCAGTTTTAATTACATGTGAGACTTCCATAGCAGCAAAAGCGGACAAAAAATGTTTTGAACATGTCCTACTTTCTCACTACTATGGCAGGTAGCATTGATCGTATGGGAGTAAGTATCTATAGACATATGGACATGTTATTGTCCAAAAGACAAATATGAGTAACATCCATTTGCCAAATTTCATTTTGTGTAAGGCCTTGGAGGCTACAGCCTTCAGCAGGAACAGGATGAGGGATGCACTGACAAGTGGGACAAATGCAATTCTTTTGTTAAAGCGCTACTGTTTTGATGATGATATGAGTGGGAACACCTTGCCAAATCAAGGAAGTAATATAAGCTTCCAAGGAATCAGACTGTTGATTACCATAGACTAAGTTAGAATCCAGTCTAATAAGTTAGAATCCAATCTAGTAGAATCCAATCTAATATAAAAGGGAGCAGAGCAACTTTGGATCACACACTGCAACCTAAGGAACAGATTAAACAAGGGAGAGCCTAAAGTACTTGCAAAGTAGCACTTTCTAGCTTCTGGGTAAGAAATACTGTATAGACTGAATCACTAATGATATTTACAGGGGTCAGCTTAGTAAACTCTATAATATATATAATAGTAATTATTTCTGAACTTTGGGCCAAAAGTCTAGGAATTAAATAACATATTGAAAATCTTTACTCCAGATAGCTACCTTTCCTTTTGAGGAATCATCTATAAAATATGTCTGGACGTGAGAAATGGAGTTTAGTCATGTAATCTGAGTTATTAGACTAGAGTGACTTAAAAATTGAAAGATAGAGCCATTAGGAAAAAGATTGTCAATTTGCCCTATAAAAATCAGTGAAAGCAATCTGCCAATAAATAGGACATTGTAATAAAATTGAATATTGAGAGCAACATAATCATAAACAAAAACCCAAATGTCCAAAGAATGAGCCATAACGTGGACTTCTCCTTCAAAATCAGAATCATTTACCCCAGGCAGTTATACCTTGCAAATTTATACTACTTTTACCCATAATTAATCCAACAGTACCCTCAGGGAATGGTACCTAGAATCCTGTGAGTATCTTCTCAGGCTTATCTCCCACAATAAGCATCTCTGGGCTGCAGGGAAATCTTATCCTGTGCTCCCTGGAGTTCTGAGAGTGAAGCAATGTTTTGCCTGAAACCCAGGATGAATTGCTGCTCATTGCCTGTACTGGAAAGGGCCCTGTTGTTTGAAGGGCACAGGGCTGGGCCTAATTCCTGTTTCCTGTATGGGGAAGTGTCATTCTTATGATATTTAGAATGGCAATTCTTCGGCCAATGATTTCCCTTTCCACACAGAGGGCAAAGACCAGGGGTTGGACCAGTATCTCCCTCTGTGGGAGGTGGAACCATGGCACCTAATTTAGCCAGAGTGGTACATTGCTTAAGAATATATATTCCCACAATTAAAACATTGGGTATTACTAGGTTTTGTCCCCTTTGTGAGACCTAACATGGCCTGAGCTAGCATGGAGCACTTATAAGACTATACCTTGTCTTATAAGTGTTCCTATACCTTGGAAAGCTCTAATATAATTTCCAAGATCTTTTGTAGCCCTACCAGCCTCAAGGGCTGGTTTACATTCTGATTTGCATTTTCAAAGGCCAGTTGCAGCACTATTATTTCAGCTGCCTGTGCTTGGGGAATTTGTTTATGGACTGCCTCCTGTAGTCTAGCAAGAAACAGTATGAGGTTCGTGGGAGCCCCTTAAAATATGTTGAAAGGACTGAACTAGAGTGCCTTTCTCAGGGATGGTGATCTGGGCCTATTTCATCAACAAACTTATCTGGTCATGTGCCTCATTAGGATAACTCATTTGCTGTGCAATATCTTCATGAGGGCTTGCACCTGACAGCATATCTTGTGTATTGTCTGACCTGCCGGTCACTCTAGCTCTGCCTGCATGTCCTGCTTCAAATTCTTATATTTGTACATTAAACTAAAGATATCGGCTTGGTGATAAGCAGGGGTGGACAAGATGTTTAACATTCTGTGGGGCCATACGTGAGTCTCCAAAATAGAGTCCAAGAACCCCAGTGTTAAAGGCCCTTGCACCCATTATTCATTACACCCCATTTTAACTCCTTCGATGCCTTATACCTTATTTCCTGACGGTCATGTATCATCTGTTGAAGGTCATCAGGGTCTGGTCTGACTACAACAGGGAAGCAACAAAACCCAACTGGATCCCCTGCCTTACTTGGCTGAATGAGCTCTTGATATTCAGACAAGAAAGGGTGGCCTCTACTGGCCTCCAGAACTATGGGAGGTGCCAGCCTCCCAAAAGGATCTCTATATAATCCTTTCCCTTTCTTTCATCATGGGGAGCAGTGGCAGTAGTGGCAGCTGCAGTAGTACATAAAAATTCTAATACCGATTTTATCAGACTACACACTGAAAAAGTCTCTGGGGCAATTTGTTCATCCCTTGCATGGGCTTTCCTTAAATTTCCTCCTATTCTATCCCAATTCTTCTGTATCCAAGGTTCCCACTCACAGGAACCAGGGATTATACTTAATAATATCCTGCAGCATTTTTGAAAGAGAATGAGCCCCAGCCTGTTTCACTAAAATACATAACATCTATACATACCTCTGGTCCTCCACTGACAGATCCTGCCCCATTATCTTGGTTAAGAAATGCCTTTCCATGGTACAGCTACTTACTTTTACCTTTTTAAACAGCTGGCTTCTTGATTCATTCTGTGGAGTTTCCCAACATCTATTTCTACTCCTTTCCCTCTTGGGTGGATCTTCCCCTCCAAGTCTCAGAGTCCCAGTTCTGGGGAACCAGTTACCAAGGGTTTGTCAGACCCTCTACCTTTTGGGAGGAACAACAGGAATAGAAGAGACAGAGATCATTTTCAAAATATAAAGGGGGGACTGGGAGGAGACCTCGCAGAAAGACTCATAAAACTTCACGGTTGGCCTGCTTTTATTATCCAGTGGGGGGAGGGGCATTTCATGGAACAACAGCTACAGAGAATGGGTGGATAAGGATTAAGTTAATGAGGAAACAGGTTTTCTCTATACTCATATGCCTGTATATGGACAGCTATCCTCAGTAGATGCTACCTTGACTCAGGAATACCAGGTCATCATCATTCCACCCATACACAGGGGGCATATGGCCTTCCACACTGATCTGAAGACCAAGATCTGAGTTATGCCTAGTCCCCAACAAAATAGTACAAAGAATCAACAAATGGGATCGTATCTTGTTAAAGAGTTTTTGCAAAGCAAAAGAAACCAACAACAGAGTGAAGAGACAAACCACAGAGCGGGACAAAATTTTTGCCAGCTATTCCTCAGACAAAGGTCTGCCAACTAGACTATATAAAGAACTCAAAAAAATCAGACCCTCAAATGTAAAGACCCAACCCAAAGATGGATATCTGAAATGAATAGACACTTCTCAGATGCAGAAGTACAAACAGCAAATAAATATATGAACAAAAAAGTTTAACATCACAGGTCATTCAAAAGATGCTAATTAAAACAACACTGACATTTCATCTCACTCTAGAAGGAATGACTTTTGCGCTCCCTTTGGCACCACATATACTAGAAAGAATGGCTCTTGTCAAGAAATCAACCAACAACAAATGCTGGAAGGGTTGTGGAGAAAAAGCAACCTTTCTCCACTGTTGGTGGAAGTGCAGAATGGTGCAGCCATGGTGCATGACAACTATTAAGCCTCGTCCATATGTTTCCATAAGTTTTTTCCACAAGACCATCTTGCCTTTTGGATACTTATCCATATTAGTAGAGCTGACAGGAAGACATGAGAGTAGAACTGTATATTAGATTACAGTACATTTAGCATTTGGATTTGGAATTACTCTCTGAAAATTGATAGTGGTTAAACTGAATGAATAATACTATACTTTGCACAATATTACAGGAATCTGCATGCTCATGGCAACCTAAAGAATGTATTTTTGTACCTGTACTTTGGAATATCACAGTATTTCTTAGAAACCCTGTTCTGCCAAATGTCTTGAATTCTAGCCTAAGAATTCTTCATATTCACAGCCACAGGGTAGATCCAGTGCTAAGGGAAATTAGCATTAAAGTTTTGTTTTATAATTTGGGCTACATGATGTTAAAAAAGAAAATATAAACGATTCTAAACATATTCCATGCCTCATCTCCTCCTCCCCAGCCCCATTCCTGTTATCTGTCAAGTAGGTTTTAAATAGTCCACATTTTTCGGCACTGTAAAATCAACAGTACTGGAAAGTTGGCAGGTATATTTGTTTAAACAAAGCTCCCAAGTTTTCTGCTGGCAGGTGTTTCCAGAGTTCTTGGAGCACAATTCTTTGGATAGGATATTTGCCAACATACATAGCAACAGGAAAAAAAGTGTTTTCCTTTGACACAGTGGAGACACTGAAATGCCTTAGATGCAAAGTTGGATATTCAGTCGAGGGGCTTATTTTGGCTTCAGATCAAGAAATCAACAATAGTAAGACCCGACTCTCTCTGCCCAGAACTCTGATGGGCTTCAGAGTAGAACAGGTTTGCTTATCAAATTGGCAACATGTCCTCCACAACCATCACTGTACAGTTTGGCCCAGGGAGTTTGGGTTTTTTTTTTTTTTCCTATGTCAATTCCCTGGTCTCCTGGATTCCCATTCCTAGCTAATTCTGCTTGAAATTGAGGCTGGAGATGTTGGACTCTTAGTGAAGGCAGAGCAAATGAGTCTTTATTCTACTCCCATTAGCCCTAAGGCATTGATCTTCCCTACTCTTAAAGCAAGCTTTCCAAAATTGAAACCTGGGACTACTTGGAAAGCACACAACTAGTTTTATAATCTGTTCCCTGGCAATTGAACTGATTCATATTTTCTGCCATTAAATTTACTTCCTTAGCTATTCAATTAAACTTGACATTGGTGCTGAAATCCCACAAAAGAGAAACCATTCCTGTGTTTCACTCTGAACTAAATGAAAATAGGTAAAAAATAAAAGCAAAATCAGTATCTAAAGAGGGGAAACATAAGCAAATCAAGAAAAGATCCCAGAAACAAATTTTTAAATCTCAAAGAAAGCCAAAATAATTCTTGTTAGGTAAAAAGAGCCTAAAACTAGGACCAGACCAGAACCATAACAAACCTTTACTATAGGGAGGATCTGCCTGGCTGTCTCTGAACAAAGGAGGAAAAAGCAACATGGCAGAACAGGGAGTTTCTTTTATAGGAGGCAGGGTGGGGTTAGCCTGAGCTGGGGTGGATTTGATTGAGGTATTATTAAGAGATGGTAGACCGGGCATGGTGGCGCACACCTGTAATCCCAGCACTCAGGAGGCTGAGGCGGGAGGGTCGCTGTGAGTTTGAGACCACCCTGAGCTACAGAGTGAGTTCCAGGTCAGTCTCAACTACATAGTGAGACCCTGTCTCAAAAAAACCAAAAAAAAAAAAAAGATGGTAGGAACCTGTGACATCACTAGGAGGGGCTTGTGACATCACTAGGAGGGGCTTGTGACATCACTAGCTGCTAGGAGATAGCAAGTATCAGGTTACTCTACTGGCGAGAAGAGAGGCATGATGGGAAGATGAAGTCTGTCCTTTGTTGGGAGAAGTCATATTTTAGCATGGAGGCTGCTAGTCCATGTGGCAGCCATCTTAAGGCAAGGGAAATCTAAGTTCTGATTTAGAAAGTATTGACCACTAGATTGTAATCGAGTGAAAATTAAGAGTTTCAAAATTTTCTTGCAAAAAATTTAGAATATTAGGTATTACTCAAACCTGCTTTAAGTCATTTCCTCTATGTGTGGTTACTCGCCAATGGATAATGCGTAACAGATTGAAGTTTATTCATTCTGCACTAATTGGCCTCATCGTGGGTTTCACTTTATGCCCTGCCATCGCTTTGCTTCATCACTCTTTCTCCCAGTGCCTGGTCAGTTAGTACTTCTGAAAGCTTTTTTGTAAATTTTCAAGCAAAGAAACCCCTTATGAATGTTCTGAGTTTAGAATGGGAGCGTGCAAAAAAGAGGATTTTATCTCACAAAATTCATCAGTTTAGGGGAGGAAAAAAAAGTAACTCAACTATTAGCAGAAAAATTCATTTTGTTTCTTTTCTTTTTAAGTACATCTTTTTTAAAAAAGAAGGAGGAGCAAAAAAGAGGATTTTATCTCACAAAATTCATCAGTTTAGGGGAGGAAAAAAAAGTAACTCAATTATTAGCAGAAAAATTCATTTTGTTTCTTTTCTTTTTAAGTACATCTTTTTAAAAAAAGAAGGAGGAGGAGGAGGAGGACCAGGGACACTCTGCTTGTCTCACAAATTCAAGGTCCTGAGTTCAATCCCTGGTACCAGGAAAAAAAGAAGCATAAAAAAAAAAAAAAAAACATGCTGCTTGGGATCTAAGTTTTTCACTTCAGGAAGGTATCTGAGGAAGTAAATGTGGTTTAAAATAAAGATTTTTATCAGATAGATTTGAATTTAAAAGAACCTTTTGCTCCCTGTTCATAAGATGCTTACAAACTGCAACTTTCATTTTAATGATTGTATGCAGATACTGGCTCTTCCTAGCTATGGGACTTAGATGAATTGGTTAAAACCTCTGGCCTTTGGCTCCTCAATGGTAAGTGGGTGGCATGAGTAGATATTCTTGGGAAAATGAAATAAGATGGTATCTATCAAGAGCAAAAACAGCAAAGAACATGTTTCCTACAGAAGAAGCATGATGAAAATAGCCGCACATTTTGAGAATGTATTTGGCTTAAACCCTGACATCACCATATTTTTTTCCACTTTCATATGTTTTATATGTTGCAGGGAAACTAGAAAACACAGATGAGTGAATAAAGAGAATAATCTAATCACGTGTGGAATCACCTGCCAGAAATAATTATTGTGGAGAATTAAATCTTTCAGACTTAATCACAAGACATCAAAGTGACATTAGATTGCTGCTCAAATGTTTTACTTTCCCCTTTAGGAGCATCTGCCTGCTTTCTTTCATAAAAAGTGAGTAAAGGCTATGAGAAATTGATTGGTGGAAGATAAATCAGAAGAAAGGATCCTGAGAAGAGTTGGGAGGAAATGAACTTTTTGTTTGTTTGTTTACACAAATGAAGAAACATTGTGAATTCCAGGCAGGATATTGTTTTCTGCCAGATCATTTTTAGAAGAAGCAGTACTGCTAAGCCAAAATTTCTCCTGAAAATATAAGAGGCCCTAGAGCATCTCTACTGGGTGAGTTTCAGTAAATATGATGAATCAATATTGTTTTTATTAATTCCCAATGACGGAACTGGAAAGGTTTAATAAAGCAATAATGTTTTTTATAAGTTGTCTTCCTTTTCCCTTCATCAGCAGATACATTGTAAAAGATCTGTTTATAAGATTTACATTATTAAAAGACTGAAGTAATTATTGTTGAAGTTTTTCCTAAAATCTATTTAATAACAATGTTTTAATGTAATATCTAGCATGTTGCTTCATTATATTTGGAATATTGATAGCATGACCACTTTTTTTCTCATTATTGTTTGTGCATGAGTCCTCCAAACCCTAATTTCCCATTTTGTTTGTTTGTTGGTACCAGGAATTGAACTCAGGGCTTCACATTTGCCAGGCAGGCACTGTGCCATGGAGCTACATTCCCAGCCCTTCAAAAACCCTACTTTAAAGATAATAAAACATTAGCAAGAATAAGTAAATTGTTTACTATCACACAATTAGTGAGGGGCTGAAGTGACATTTAAATGCAGATAAATCTACTGTAGTCTACAACCCATTCATTGCAATGAGGCAGTGAATTATTATTTGTTCACGCCCATAAGCTCATACACTCTCCCATATACTCATCCAGGCTAATCAGATCAAAGGACAATGCACACAATCATGGAAACATCTGCATGTAGAAATATGCTTTCATGGAACACTATAGCCCTAGGTTCCTAAGTCCATCTGATACTTCATTAACATCTGTATGACACAGTCAAAACTTTTAATGTTATTTAAAATCACTGATAGTCAACTTCCCTTACATATCCATCCATATTATACATATATTTATATTACTTATATATTTATATTGTATTATTATATTTATATGTTATATTTATGTATCCAGAAAAAGAAAACCAGACACCTGTGGGTTACAAACAGGCTCTGAAATGATTCCTAGAAGATCTTTAGTCTTAAGAATTTGAAGGAAATTATGACAACCAAAGCCTCCAGCAACTGACTGAGAATGCAGCATCCTGCAGAAGAGGGCGGAAGAATAAAGATCAAGATAAAAGAAGACACCAAATTGTTTGAAATTACTAAAAACCAAACCTTTCTCTTTTTTTTCTACTGCAAAAAATCTTTAATCCCTGGAGAAAAACACATAATGAAGGTCAAAAGAAATTTTTAGAGCCGTAGGGAGGCCACTTCATCTTGGTAGTATGTCCTCTCTCACTTGAATATCGGTGCCCTTGAAATGAAGAAATTTATTAATAAAAGGATTGGGTGGCAAGGACAAAGGACTCATGTTTAGTGAGCACCCAATAAGGACCAGGCACTTGCCTGGGTGTTTTACATATTATCCTTTCCCAACATCCTCTTAAAGGTGAAATTATCCTTATCTTTAAATTAAAGAAACTGAAACCCAGATAAGGTAAATATCTAGACTGAATTAACTTATCTCTTAAGTATCAAATACCAGCCAAATTCCAAAGTCTTTCTATTACATTGAGAAATGAAGAAGTAGTTTCTGAATTTAACTTCCCTGATTTTACAGAGATTTATTTTTAACTCCATTCATTTCACTAGTAACTGAGGTGTAAATATTTATCACTTCCTTTAGTTAAGATAATTTATAATTTTGAATACCAGATAAATTTCCAGGCTACTTCATGGGAATGAAAATAGTTTCACAGAATATTAAAGCTATGTTTCTCCACTTTTTGAAGTACAGATTCCTCCTTACTTTACATCTATGGTGTTGTACACATATCAAAAGTGATTCCAATAAACAAACTGTGAGTTGCCCTGTTGTAACACTGGCTATAATGTTTTCCTTTTCTTTCACTCCACATCAGTGTGATGATGTCTGGGCTTTCCATAATACTCTTAGGTAGCCATATGTTCAGTTCCTGCCAAAAGCCATCACTACTGTGGCTTCAGAGGCTACGTTACCAACCCCTAACCCCCCCATACCACCAGTAATATTTTCTGTCTTTGCCTAATTACCAATACTTATACTGTGGACATAATAAGATCTGAAAGCCCATATAACCAATTAGTGGGGGGAAATGAAAAGAAATCTTTGTTCTTTCATATTATATACTCATGGGGCCTGGTCAAGAGAACCATCCTAGTGACAGACCCTAGGTACATGCAAAACCCCTCACCTTCCACAACACCGCCTCTCTGCTGTTGAACCAAGTTTTCCTCAGTTGATTAGTCTTTGTTTTAGGATGTGGTCTTTCTGAAGAGAATTCTCATTCCTAGTAAAGACTGGCTCCAGCTGTATAAGAACCTAAGGTAATCTCAGCTTTGGTCCTCCCTGGGATCATATATATGTCTATCTGTATGTGGAAAATTAGTTCAAGAAATTTTGGATTTGTTCCACATTCATGAGTTTCTTAGTGACAGAGACACAATACACATTTGGGTATTCTGATTCAGAACTGACAAGAGTACTCTTTCATTTATTTATACATTCATTAAAACAATATAGTTTGAGGGCTCATTCTGTGCCAGCCACAGTAGGAAGAGCTTTGTTTGGCACACGCTGGCCCTTTATACCTCTGACAAAGTGGTGTGGTAAGTTCTGTGAAAGTATTTCGGAGCAAGTTAGTCAAGAAAAAGTTAAGTGAGCTCCCAGATTTCTTGTTCATAAGTTTTCCATAGTGCCCAAATATATATACAAATTACACTTATTGACAAGTGAAGGTCCATTTTCACTTTTTTATTTTGCATGAAACCTTGACAATACTTGCATAACAGAGGTTAGCGAGAGGTAAAAATGCCAGTTTAGTTGAGAAAGGTAGAACTGGAAGCAAGATCATGGTTTAAATAAATTAGGCAAAAACCAATGTAAAATAATTCTCAGGGATTAAACCTGGTTTTGTAAGGCCTGAGTTTATACAGCATAAAACAAACTTTTTAAAGAGAAGTATGTAATGCAAACAAAACTTACATTAGAAAATTTTCAAAGGTATATGACTGAGTATGCACTGTGATTCAACAAGGTACTTAGGAAAGTGAAGAACCGTTAAGCCTGGTTAACCATCATGATTAAGCCAATTCTAAGATACAAATTCAGAAAAAGCACTATTAATGATAATAAAATTCCTCTAACCGGTGGCTGAGTGCACTTGAACTCATTACTTTTCTCAATTTCAGAATTTTCCTTGTATAATTGGCCTGTCTGAGTTTGGAGGAGGAAAGAGAAAAGAGGACTTTAGTAAAAATTTGTTTTTCTGGAATGTATTTTTCCTTACAGCTGTAGTCCATGATAGGGAATTTTTCATGGACACTTACAATACACTCTGTGTTCTAGGAAAATTTCATCACCTTTTTAGCAAACAGCCACATAAACTTGAAATGAATAGCCAGCGAGAACAGGATTTATCAACACTTCTATCTAAAAAACACAGCAGAGGAACTTCCTGGATTAAATAAACAAATAAATCTTCATATGGAAGCATCCATTCTCTGAATTCATTTTATGTGAAGCAGCTATTTCAGCATGGAATTGGAATTGGAGTTGCAGAGAAGAGAAAAATCAAAGGGGGAAGGTCAAGAAAGTGACACACTGTTAAACTGACTCCCCAGAAAAGCAGGAAGAAGCCTGATTTATGAGCCAACTCTGGTGTCTGCCCTCACCATGAGTGATTCTGATCAACTAATCCAACACCACTAATACCGAGTTATGAAGGCAAGCACACAATCACTTTTTTCAGGCTGGTACAATCCATTCAGTGAACAGGCCCCGGATACTGACTTTCTGAGTTCTGGTTCATACACTTTTGTAATGTTGTACCCAGATCACGATATCCCCAAAGACCACCAAGGTGTCAAGTCCAATGCAATCACATGAAGAGTTTATTGCAAGCTCGAACCTGGACCCTCGGATCTCACCGACATAGCGGTTCAGAAATGAGAGCTCCGAGCCTGATTTCAAACAGCCTTTTTATTAGCAGAGAAGCAGAACTAGGGGCTTTCTAAATGGGTCAGTGCTTAACTGGTTAAGATTTTGCAAGTGTGTATTTTCTCAATGCTTGATTCGTTAACATTTTGCAAGTGTGTTTTCTCAATGCTTGATTGGCCCAGGCCAGATGTCCCTCCTTGTAAGGTTAACAAAAGAAAACATCTGGTGACAACTTATGGGAACAGTCATGAGTTTTTCTGAGAACTAGGCAAAAGGGCATGTTGGGGTTTTTCCAGTAGTGACCTGATCGCAAAATAGAGTTAGCAAAATGGAGTCAGTTTGGTCTCCACATTCCCCTTTCTCAAGAGCCTTAAGGGACCCAATCATGGGAATGGGGGCACAATCCACATTAGGCCACTTCCTGCTGAGTGGGGGCCATGCGGAACCTAGGGCATGGGGATTATTTTTTTGGGTCCCCGTGGCTTAGACTTATAAACTCTTAATTTAAAAGCATAACAGTTCATAACAGTTTGACACAATATGAGTCCATCTCGACTGTAGTCCTCAATTTTCAGCTGTGTGTGGACTCACCAGCTTCCAGTGAGGTGAGAGCAGGGCTTTGAGTGCATTGCTTCTTGGAGTCAAAATCTGTGGAATTCTGTTTTTACTTTAAAGTGATGGTAGCTGAGCTTCAGCTACCTTGACAGCTGTGGGAGTAACCATAAGTGCCTCATATAGCTTTTTCTATATAGGTCAGAAAGGTGTCTTTTTCTAATTCACCCTAGAATATTTTGAAATACTTGCCAATTTTAACTACTGTGATTTTATACTGGATAAGTCCAGTTGAGATAATTTTATAAAGTCTCAAGATACAGGGTGGCCTTCCAAACAAGACTTCATATGGGGAGAACCCAGTATGACTTGGGTATCTCCTAATTTTAAGAAGGCCAGAGGGAGCAGATCAACTCATAACCTGGTGTTATCAATATTTACCTTAACAATACGATTTATCATTTTTTAACTTTACCAGAACTCTGAGGTCAATAAGCAGTATAACAATTTTAGCTAGATCTTGTATAACTTCTGTTACAAATGTTGGCCCATTGTCACTGCCTATGGAGGGAGGCAGACCAAACCTTGGAATTTTTGAAAAATAAAAACTTGCATATTTCTGAAGCCCTCTGTTTTTATAAGGAAGGCCTCAGGCTACCTAGAAAAAGTACAAACCCATACTAACACATATTTATAACCTTTACAGGGAGTGGGTATAATCATCTAGAGTTTTTGTTTAGTTGCCCTTTTGGCTTATATGTCTACCTGAGCATTGGCATTTGCTACTGCATCTTTGTTTGTTTCTTGAATTATAGCTACTTTGTCAGATTTCCATATTGCCTCAAATAACTATATTATATCCTATTTATTTTTAATAAGTTTGCCCTCTGCTGTGAGAAGACCACACTTTTATAGACTGTGCCATAGATATACCAAGTGGCAAACAGGAATCTGTATAAACATTTACCCTCTTTTCTTTTGCCCATTGGAAAGCCTGTATGAGTGCCCATAGTTCTGCTCACTGAGCTGACCATCCAGTGGGGAGGGGTCCTGCTTGGACCACTTCATTTGAGTCATCTCTGCATAGTCAAGCATAGTGTACCCCATTTTCCATGAAGCTGTTCTCATCCTTGAATAGGATGAAATCAGCCTCAGGCAGCAGGTCTTTTTGCAGATCTGGATAACAGGAGAACAATTCATCAGTGACCCCGAGGCACTTGTGATCAGGGGGCCAGGTTCCAAGGGCAAAATATAGGCAGGGATTCTCACAGATGAGGGCCTGATATTATGTGACTCTATTATTTGAGAGCCATTAATGTCTTGTTATTCAATAGTTCTAAAAGGCATGGGGAAACTTAACAATTTACTTTTTCCTAATGTTACCTGTTCAACTTCCTTAATTAGCATTATTGCACCTGCCAGGGCTTATGAACAAAGGCTGGGTCACATTTAGGATCCCCGATACAGGGGGCAGCAGAGAGAGAGTTAGCCCTAGCTGTTTAAATGCTGACTCTTGCTCTTTATCTTATAATAATTACTGTCCTGGGCCTTTTAAAACTTCATATAGAGGTTTGGCTAAGTCCGTAAACCCTGGAATCCAGATCAAACAAAAACCTGTTATCTCCCAAAATTTTCTTGTCTGCTTTCGAGTTCTTTTATCTCTCAAGTAGTATATTTCTTTGGAAACTTTGAATCATAGATATCTGATTTGCTGTATGCAAATTTGAGCCTTTTTCATGAAACTTTATATTCTGCCTCTTGAAGCAGCATTAATAGTTTAATACCTTGTGAAGTTTTTATTTAGTGCATCTGAAAATTAACAATCATACTTTTATGTATGAAACTTTATAACCTTTGATATAATTAGGTATCAAATGCATTTTTGTAATAGAACCTCTTAATAACTATTTTTTCACAGAAATCCTATTTTAAAAATGAGCACTATAAACATATCACAACATATCTAGAATCTAACCCTTTGATGATAACCATTGTAAACATTTTATAACAACACATTTAGCCCTGTTCACTGGGGGCATCCTCTCAGAAGACCTTTAGTGAATAATGACCAGAATAAATTTTTCTGAGCTGCTGTCCTTTTACTATTAACAAGAGTCTATTTAGACCTGAATTTATACTTAATTATCTTGACAAAATTTTAACTTATAAAACCAGGTTATAGAAATTAACAAATTATTTGAATCCTTGATGTCAATCAAAATATAATTGGACAAACACCTTTTTAAACAATTGGACAGACAGACACAAACTTGTAAGACAATTTGTGAAACTATAATATGCTCAAATGTATTTGGACAATTGAATTATAAAATCTCCTAGTTATGATTAGTCAAAGCTTTTGCAGGTCAATTAACACATCTCTCATAGAATTAGAATCAAAAGGAATGAAAGCTCTTTGCTACTGTAAAAGTAAACCTTCTGTAACAAACTTGAAACCAACAAGCAAACATAGGTCGTGAGCTCGTGCCTTAACCTTTTTAAAATGTTCAACCATCAGAGAAAGGGGGGTAGTCTAAGACTGTCCCATTCTGTCCACATCCATCTCCGTCAACACGACAAACACAAACCCAAGCACAAATGACACACACACACATAGCACCAAAAACAAAACCAAAACAAAGGCAACAGCCCAATGCCATACAGTGGGAGCAACCCACTTCGCCTTTTCAGAAAACAGATGTAGGGCTCTCTGTCCCTACCAAGAGAGGCCCAGAATGTCTTACAAGACACCAGCCTGTCGTGCCATCTAGCACATCCACCACAGCCCTCAGTCGGCTTTTCAGATTCCCTTGGAAGGTTTCAGAAACAACAAAAAAGAGACTTACATTCACCCGATCAGCTGGCTGTTCTCATCCGGATTGAGTCCTGAGGTCTTGGGGATCCCAGACGAGCCCCCAAATGTTGTGCCCAAATCATGATATCCCCAAAGACCTCCAAGGAATTGAGTCCAATGCAATCACATGAGGAGTTTATTGCAAGCTCAAGCCTGGACCTTCGGATCTCACCAACACAGTGGTTCAGAAATGAGAGCTCTGAGCCTAATTTCAAACAGCCTTTTTATTACCAGAGAAGCAGAACTAGGGGCTTTCTAAATGGGTCAGTGCTTAATTGGTTAACATTTTGCAAGTGTGTGTTTTCTCAATGCTTGATTCGTTAACATTTTGCAAGTGCAGGTGTGTTTTCTCAATGCTTGATTGGCCCAGGCCAGATGTCCCTCCTTGTAAGAGTAACAAAAGAGAACATCTGGTGACAACTTATGGAAACAGTCATGGGTTTTTCTGAGAACTAAGTAAAAGGATATGTTGGGGTTTTTCCAGTAGTGACCTGATCGCAAAATAGAGTTAGCAAAATGGAGTCAGTATGGTCTCCACAGTAGAAGTATCAGACAGACCTTGTGTTTAAAGTGCATCTCAAATGTGAAAAATGGGTGCTTTCCTTTGCTTGAAACACCTGCAAAAATATACAGAGCATGGATTTCAGGTCCCACATGCCCTAGAGTAAATAATTTCTGGAGTTTTGGGCTATTTTTATTTTAATGGTCACTCTAAGGTAACTACAGGGAGAACTGATTAGAAGATAAAAGGCTATGGCCATGAAGACAATTAAAAGAATATCATTTGGGGCATTGTTGAGGCTGTTGGCCTAAAAGAACAATGGAGATGCTAAATAACATAGAAGGCACTCAAGAATCTTGAGGTAAAATTATACTAACTTTGTCACTATTTTAATGTAGGCTGGAGAAATACCTTAAGTTGCCTCCAAAGCATCTTGTTGGGGAGAGTGGTGAAGAGGGGAATTATGGAACAGTGACAAGCAGAGTTAAAGCATACAAATTGGAAGAAACCTTAAGAACAAAGTACAACATTAGTAATTATTCTATAAAATACTATGAGATAGTATTTGGGGTATAATGTTTTTGAATCATGTACTCCTGCAGCAATATTTAATGTACGAAACACTTCTACACATTAGCTCAAGTTGACTTTTGACCTTAGATGCACTCTGCATGAAAGGCAGAGTGTGCATTAGAAAATAAGGAAACAGAGTGATTAAGAGGCATGCATAAGATCACACAGCTGGACAAAGGTGAGGTAAAGAACTTAAATATTCACTCTTAGTTCTAGTGGAATGCAAGAATGGAAGCATAAACAGAACACCCTGTAGAGCTTTGAGTTTTCCTTTGCCTAAAGATTCCTGCCCTTGGCAGAGTATAAGATACTTTCAGTGTCTGACTTTGTTGAGAAGTTTCTCTGTGAAGCCATGGCAGTGGAAATCTAAAGTCTTCCATGAGTTGCTTAAAATTATGTCCAAGCTATTGCCATACCCAGAACTTGAATGATCCTTTACTGTGAAGAGTTCTGAAGTATTGGCTATTGCACTTAAACTATGGCCTCAGACTGAAAACGATGAGGCAAATATATTATCATGTTTTCCTTCTGTGGAAAACACAAAGGAAAACAGAAAATCTGCCATTTCCTTCAGGTCAAGTGACAGACACTGACCCTTGGCATTCCATTTACAAAGCTCCAAAATAAACACATAATCATGTAAGGTGAAAGAAAAGAAGCCAAATTAGGAAGATCAAATTTCTTCTTGCTTAGAAAAGGAGTTTTCCCTATTACTCCATGTAGGACATTAAAAGAACAAAATAAAGTTCCTTGAAATTCAGTTATAAATTAAAGAATAAGGAATTCAAAGTATTTACAGATTCTCAGAGAGTAACCCACAGGTGGAAAAAGCTCTTTAAATGTTAGTTTAGCTTTTGTGAACTGCATCGAGCAATCTATCTTCCTAGTATGTTCTTTGCTCACTTGTTATAACTGAAGGAAGTATCTTCTCCCATATTATTTAAGTTGGTAGACAAAAGTGTGCTATATTCTTCTCTCATCTCAAAAGAGAAAGACACACAGACCTTTTTGCACAGTTAAATATAGCCTTGAAAATAGCTGTTTCTACTTAACATATGTTCAATTCCAAACTAAAGTTGAAAGTGATAATAGCTGGACATGGGTGGCGCATGCCTTTAATCCCAGAACTCGGGAAGCTGAGGCAGGAGGATCGCTGTGAATTCGAGACCAGCCTGGGCTACATAGTGATTTCCAGATCTCAACTACATAGTGAGACTCTGTCTCAAAAAAAAAAAAAAAAAAAAAAAAAAACACAAAAAAATTTTTTTTAAAAAAAAAAAAAAAAAAAAAAAAAAAAAAGACCCCAAAAAAGAAAGTGATGGAGTTCAGCAAAATTCATAGCAGCCTTTGTCACCACTGATACATAGTCCTTTTTTTCACGTGCTTTTTATCTCTTGGTAACTAGGACATCGCATTCTCCTGGTTTCCCTCCTAACTCTCAGAATGTAGAATTCACCTTCTTAAAAGTTTTTTATTGGGTTCTTTTGTTCCTGAAGTTTCAGAATTAATTATCTCTCTCCAAATTTTACATATTCCATCCTTTAAATGGGATCTCTATCATAATTTCTCCAATAATTACGCTATGGGACCTACTTTTTAAAATCTACATTCATATTATCAATATAGCTAACCTCACACCTAATAAGCACCTTACATACAACGTGTGCAGGGCAGATTCTTGCTTCCACACTCACTCCTGTGCAGAACCCATGCCACCTCACATGTGCCTCACCTCGGCAAATGGCATCACTCTTTCTAGCTGTTCAGGTCAAAATCAAAGAACTCATTCTTAATTCATCCAGTTCTCTTTTTTGGAGCTTTGTAAATCCTACCTCACCTCCCTCGGCATAAATATTCAGAACACATTCCAAACAATTCCTTCTTATTAGCTTTATCATTACCTCAATGGCCTTCTAACTTACCTCTCTCTTGTCTCCTTATGTCTCCCTCCCTCTCCCCTCTCCCAGTTTCCAGGAAACTCACTCAGGACCTTGCTCTTGCCAGCCACTGAGCTACACCTCCAGCGTCCCCCACCCCCGCGATTCCTCCTCCCACTCCCCCCTCCTTCTTTGCACCAAGAATCTGTTTTAGGGCCCCATGTTTGCCAGGAAGGCCCCCTGTGTGGTAGAGCTACATCCCCGGCCCAGGTCTATTCTCCTGGAACAAAGTTCAATGTGCATTTTTAAAGATTTAAGTTAAATAATGTGACTTTTCTTAGAAAAAATTCCAAAGTCCACATTATGATCTACAAAGTTGTATTTGACCTGCTTTCTGCTTCCTTCTCTGATCTTCCATCCTAACATTCTATGCTTTGCTTGCTCTGCTTTGCTTTAGGTGGCCTATGCAGGCACTTTCCACTTCAGGGCCTTTGCGATGCTATTTATCTTCCTGGAATGTTCTTCCTGCAGCTGTTTACATAGCTTGTCTTATCACCCTCAAGCTTTGAGCTAAAGATCATTTCCTCAAAAAGGCCTTCCCTTACTACCATAGATTTACTACCATAGATATTTTTCTCTCTATAATCTGCTATAATTTTCCTGGAAAATGCTATCAACACAAAAATTACATGTATCAATTTTATTACTTTACTATTCTAGTGGTTTCTTGCCTCACCTATAATAAATCTAAGTCAGTAATGCCTATGCCTCTTTTTATATCACTTAGGTATTCTCAAGGCCTAAAAATGTTCCTGATGTGAGGTAGGCACCAAACATTGGTGAACTGATGAATGAGTTAATAAATGAATGTCTGCAAGATTCATTATCTTTGGTAAACAATCTCTTTGATCTATTTTGAAGTTTCAACTTGCATAAAATAAGCAGTATGTGTATGACAGTACCTATGCGGTTTCCTAAAGCTAAATGGTACAAAAATTATGGATATCTATATTTACAGCAACATGAGAATTACCATAATAACTCTGGAGAAAATATCTGCACACTAGCTGGATAGTGTCAACATCGTACACCTTACTGTTGTCGATATTAGTAAGAGTGTGGAACAGCTTTCTCCAGAAAATTCTGATAAGGCATTGCCTGATATGTTTGGGTATATTCCTTCATTCTTTCAATAAGGAGCATCTCAGTGCCTACTTTATGCTGAATCTGTGATCATTACAAGCACTTTTCCTCATGCTACTAACAAGCAAGCCTGATATTAACAACTAATTTCTACAAGACAGAAAAATTTTAGAACTATAGACCATTAGAGGAAACTGTGGCACCCTCATTTAGAGACAGGAAAATTCAGCTTACAAAGAACACATGGCTAACTTCTGACCTACCACTGCCTTATGGTAGATTTAAGGCTTCAACTTCAATCTCCTAATCACAGTGACAGAGGCACGAAGGTGGAGGCTGTAAACAGAAATATTTCCAAGTGGCAAAATGACCATGTCACTAGGGTGTTCTATGGTGAACATCAGAGAACAATACTATTCTTTGAAGCTTAATGCTCAATTACTGATGTCTTTCTTGGTGTCCTTATTTTCCTGTTTCATACAAACTACAAATACGTGGCACATTTATAATATACATGTGCTCTTTCCGTGCCTTTGTCTATATGATACTATGATGCACTTGGGCCGCATCCTGGCCTCCAGAGTAGCACAGTCCTCCATACTTGATTACAATAATCAATAATATTCAAAGAAAACTGGTACACAAATGTTCATAGTGATACTGTCCCTAGCAGCCAAATGGTGTCCACTGATTGCCCAATGTTCATCAACTGATGAGTGGATAAACAAATTTTGGTATATCTATACAATAGAATATATTCAGTCATAAAAAGAGATGAAACTGATACATTCTACAACATGATCCAACCTCAAGAAACATTACACTACACGACAGAGTTCAGACACATAAGTTCATCTTATATGCCTCCACTGCTATGTAAGGTCCAAAACCTACAGAGACAGAAAACAGATTAATAGTTTCCAGATGAATATTTGTCAGAGGATTGGGCAATGGACAACTTCGTGAGTACAGAGTTTCCCTTTGGAGTAATAAATTTGGGATTCAAATTTCATGTTAGTATTTTAAAGACTTGGAACCCTGACAGCATCTTAGATATGCTTAACTTGTAATGTTCAAATGCACTTTAACACAGAAACCCTTTTAGTGAATGTGCGGATGTTGTGCATGTTTCTTGCATGTGCATTTGTGTTAACAACCTCCTCATATGCCTCATCTTTAAGGTTTAGAACTTGTTTTAAGTTAAGGTCCCAGAAAGAGGTAACAAAATAAAAAGCAAATAAATCCTAATAAGATCAATGAACAGAGAAAGAAAAGCTCCCTGGTGAAGAATCCGAAATATGAAGGACAGAGCAAGGGGAAAGGAAAAGAAGAGTAAGGCAAGGAGAATGGGTGGGTAAAAGAGATCTAATTGCAATGTACAGTTGATAATACCAGGGAGGTGGGAATGGGGAAATCTGTCATCACACTCGTGGGGTCAGCTTCTCTAGGAAATGGAGTCTGAAATAAGGTGAGCAGGAGGTATGTGGGAAAGTCTCCTGGGGAATCTCCTCTGTACGGGGTAAAGAATGCAGGATTAATCAGAGCAAGCAGCTGAGCTTCAATACAAGTCCAGTAAGAATTCAGCTAAGCCCGGGAGCCTGCAGAGCTACATGGCCCATCGCAGTTGCTCGGTCCTTGTCCCTCTGTCCCACCTGGTGATGGGATGCTGGCCACACCATGGATGTAACCTTGGGAGAAAGGGTGATGCCTCAGAGATAACTGATGAAAGGCTATCATAAAAAAAAAAATTTTAAAAAACCACTGCAGACAGCTGGTTATACAAGTGCTAAAGTCCTGTTGTGGGATTCTAGAGAACACCTCATAGCATCCACTACACTAGGCTGCAATTTTAGGAAAATTGCACAACATCCAAAAGAGGAAAATAATAATCTTAATGAATTGTTTTAAATTCTTTCTGACACATGGCTGGGTATAAACAATCAACTGCATTCCAGTTATTAACAAGTAGTGGGCATTTGACAAATTGGACATTATCAGTGAACAGCAGACAAGTAGCCCCTGTGTACTTTTTTCCAGAACTCTGTGTAAAGTAATTTAGTAATTGTAAGCAAAAAAAATCTTGAGTCAAATTTCAACTTTGAACGCCAACAACTGGTCTAACAGCATTTTGTGACTTGGTATATCAGTAGACATAAAAGAAAATAATAAGCTCTGCATATTTCCAAAGAATTATGGAGGAAGGAATTCAGAAAATGTCCACCAATTTTATTTTTTCTTTGCCCTTAATCGTGCTTGCTTATGCATGCTCGGGCATAAGAATAATAAAAGGTTACAGAACTCCAAGGTTTGATTTAAATCTTTCTGGCCCTTTGGACATTTACACAGAGCAAATTCCTTCTTTTTACCCAGTTGAAATTTATGTGGTACACTTTGCAATGGGATAAGGAAATTCCTAATAAATGTTGTCATAATTATTTCACCTTAAGAAAGTAAAGGTCAAACTGAAAATATTTAGAAGCCTGAAGTTATTACATTATAGATGCTTTTGCATTTCTTAGTAGGTACTAACTGTAAAAGTATATTAGAATTAGTGCTAGAATATTTCCTAGAACTATATAGAGTATCTGAGTCAGCCAGGAATGAGCTCATACTCCTAATGACTTAGGAGTGAATGTAAATCATACCCTCCCCACCTCCCTGCTCCGTTCTCTGAAATAATCCTGGGAAAGATGGAAAAGGCACAGGCCTCTGCTTCTGACAATGGACATGGGAAACAATATAGAGCTCTGAGAAATCTTTGGGGCTGTTAGAACTAACTATATAGAGCAACAAGAGAGGCAAGTAACACAGAAGTCAAGTGGGCTCTGGCATGAGAACATTTAGGATCAACGCTGGCATTACTGATGCTTAATAAGCAGGTAACACTGAAATATTCAACTTAGTCTTTCTGTGCCCCAGTCCCTCCTTCTGTAAGTGGGGATAACAATAGTAATAATAATAATAGACATAATAATAGTAAAATAATAATAGTAATAATAATAGATCTTGCAAAGATGTTTTCAGGATCAAATCAGTTATCTCTAAAGAGGTCTTGGAAATAACAAAAGTTTACTAATCATTGACCCTGATTTTAATTGCCTTGAGACACAATTTATGTGCATTCCTTATTAGGAGGTTTAGGATAGGATAGGCAGAAAGTTAGGATAGGGAGAGGCCACTGCAACCATAATTTCTAATAACTCCATGCAACAGAGAGGATGTTGTTACATGGAAGACAGGGGCAGAATGACCAGGCCTTGTATGCTTTGCTAAGGAGTTGAGACTTTATCCTCAGAACAGTCGCTGGCTCTTTGAATTGTTCTGTGGATAGAAATTTGTTGGAGAGGGGAAACACACACACACACACACACACACACACACACACAAAGCAAGAATGGTGTAAACCAGATAGAAGCTATGTACATGTGTGGTCCTGTATTGCTTGTTGATTTTTAAGAGATTGGGTGGAAGCCATGTAAATAAAAACCATTTGTGCTCAGTTTGTCTGTTAAGACAAAATTTCAGATTCACCTGTGCATCCATTCTTGCTGTCTTCACTCCATAAATGTAGTCTTTACTTCAAGATCCAGGAAGGCTACTCAAAATTCAGGCATTATGTCTCCAACCCAGGCATTAGGACAGGAGAAAGCAAAGAAACCTGTGCATCCTTCAAGAATATTTTCTTACAATAGTTCAGTCATAAGGCTGCCTTTAGATGCTCATAAGTCTAGAGAGTGGTATTTATTTCAAATGGTCATGTAATTAAAAGATGGTTTTAGCAGTCTTTCAACCAGGTTTTGGAGAGGATAAAAGCTATATCTAATTTTAAAATGTAAGGTTTATGGGGATGTAGCTCAGTTTAAAGGGTCTAGGTGCAATCCCAAGTACCACAAAACAACCCCAAGAAAAACAACAACAAAACATAGGAGTGGATCACCAACTTCTTATGATAGAAAGAGTCTAGAAATATCTTAGTTTCTGGTGTTCATAAAAGAATACTGGGAGTTTCAGGGACTGACATGATACTGGTTTATAGGAAAGATTGGGAATTCATCTTTAAGACAATTTAGCATAAGATATTTTTGGAACAGCCACATGGAAAATAAATTTTTTCTTGCTTAATGTATTTGTCTTAACTGCTTTTCTTGTTGCTGAGACAAAATATCTGACACCCAAAGTTAAAGGAG
Source organism: Fukomys damarensis (assembly GCF_012274545.1). Lineage (NCBI taxonomy): Eukaryota > Metazoa > Chordata > Mammalia > Rodentia > Bathyergidae > Fukomys > Fukomys damarensis. The sequence goes on along the minus strand of NW_022900940.1, from coordinate 23,724,780 downwards.
GAAAGGTTGGTCATAGCTCACAATTTGTAGAGGTTTCAGTTCATAGCTGACTGGCTCTGAGGTAGGGTGGCACAGCAGAGCAGCATTGCAGAGCAGGCAGAAGGCAGCAAGCAGCAAGCAACAACCAATGAACCTCTTCGGTCTCTTACACCATATCTAGGCTACCCATCCTTAGGGAAGGTAGCACTCACCCTTAATCCTTCCGTTGTACACTTGATCCATTCCAACATCACACCCTAGATCCAGCCACCTCCAAAAACCCCCACATATGATTGCATGAGGTTTTGAGGGGACAACTAGATACAATCCATAACATTATTTTGTATTATTTAGTTATAAATTAATACTCCATGTATGGAGCCTCATATAATCACAAGCTAAGCAGAGTAATTATTATATTAAGAGCTTATCCTTATATATTTTCTTTAAAATTTTTAATTTATTAATGCATATGCATAGCACATAAAGTTTACATTCATTGTGGGAAGTTGGAACATGTATATCACACATTTTTATTCATTTTTATCCCCTTTCCCTTCTCCTCTCCACGCCTCCACTCACCTTTTGATCCCCTTTAATTTTTTCACATTTGCAGTACATAATGTTTACATTCCAAATGAAAAAGATAGTTGAATAGCTGATTTAAATTTGAGGACCCTAGGAGATAAATTCCATTGTGATCCAAACTTGAGTTGTCTATATAGTAATCTACGACATCACTTCAGCCCTACTTTTTCTTTTCCTTTTTTATTTTTTTTTTCTGCACTCTTTCCTTATTATATCCTAAATGAGTCTTGGGATATATCTGGTGCTGAAAGTATCCCAGAAGTTCTGGCTATATCAGACCCAGTGTGGGCAGGGCTAACTCCACTCACCCAAGTTAAGAAGAACTGAGATGGAAACAAGGAACACAGTAAAGCTAGAGCAAGTGGAATAAGAATCCTACTGTGGAGAGCGTGCACGGAGAATGTTCTACAAGTCACAACACAAAGGGAAATTATGGGAGAGAAGAGCAGACCAGATAGGTCCACATTATTATGGCCATAAATGAACTTATGAGTGTTAGATGCAATTCAGGCGCCCCACACCAGTATTCTTACTATCCTGACACGTGGGCAACGGATGAAATACTGTCTTGTCCATTCCCTGACCCAGAGCCTCAGCAGCTACTAACTTTTTTCAAAAAGATAGTTTTCTCAAATTACATTCTTAACTGAGATACAGCTTTTTATGGTAGTCCAGTGTTCTAAATCCAAGTATTAGCACAGTACTGATTTTCCACGATCACTGGTCCTACATCACGGCACTTAGGCTCTGCTCAGATCTCCAAGTAGAATAAGGACAAGGAGTAGTTTCAAGCTCCTAGAGACATAGTGCTAGAGACTCATGCAACAGTAGATCCTTATTGTCCAGATGGTTGAAAAGAGGTTTTTAATTTTCTCTACTTTACTAGCAGCAACCCTCAATAGTGGAAGCATGTCTGCATATAGCCATCAGTTGTGTCTAAGGATTAATTTAGGTCAAACTTGGCAGCCTGAAGTTCCAACAGCCAAATCAAACACTGACTGACTTCTGTAAACAAAGTTTCCTTGAAACAGCCACATGTATTCATTTAATGTTATCTCTGGCTGCTTCCGTGCTGCAACAGCAGAGCTGAGCAGTGGGGACAAAGACTGCATAAGGTAGCTGGGCATGGTGGCATGTAATTTCATTGCACTGACAGGCTGAGTCAGGAGGATTGCAAGTTGAAGCCCAGCTTGGACAACTTAGTGACTAAGTGAGATATTATCTTAAAATTAAATAAAAAATAAAAATAATTTTTGAAGGGCTGGCTGGAGTATAATTCAGTGGGAAACCCCTGTATTCAATCTTCAGGATACTCCCCAACACATGCATTTAAAGAAAAGACTGCATGGCTGAAAACTCTAAAATATTTACTATTTGACTAGTTAGGGAAAGTTTGCCAATCCTTAATTTAAGTAGTATTTATAAAACACTTAACACAGTACCTAGCAGGTAGTAAGTACTAATAAGCTATACATGTTTTTATTTTTATTTCTGGAGTCAAATCTTGATTGCTAATGTCCTTGTTATTGACAATTAGATTTATAGATTTTTAGACACTTTGAGAGAACAATCCATCCTGGCTAATTTAAATGTTAGCAATAGTTAAAATTTTCACATCTCTCCACTTTACTTAAAGGCTTATACAGATTTTTTTTATGTGTGAAGATCACATTTAATTCAACCATATGGAAATTATTTTAACTTAAAAGCTTTAAAAGGCAACAGATGATTTCATTTCTTATATATGCAATTATTATGAGAGCAAAAATGTCTTGGTTTAGGATGCCAGGACAAGTGAATTTAAAGGGTTTTAAAAATTACTAATAATGGGCATAAAAGGGGAAGTAAAAGTGAGATTCAATTAGGTATAATATCAATAGTTGTCACATATGAAAATTAAGAAGTGCTAGAATCACACACATACAAAAAATGACTCATGGATCCTAGGACCCATTTTCCATTTACTGTAAGCACATGATAAAAGAGTTCAACATTAAAATTAAAATCCTATGATATGGTAATACACTAAATGTGAACTCAAATGATAGTCACAGTTAAGTGAATGGAGATTTCTCCTAGAATACATAGAAACTATATCAATTGAATGCATTTTATCAATAAATGGGATTCTAATACCATATGTGATTTGAGAATAGTTGGACTGACTTGATATCTCAGAAAGAAATATCAAAAAGTGACTTGTTAAATAAAAGACAGGAATAGCACAACCCTATTTCAAGGAGACTTTGGTGTTGAGCTCAGATACCAACAGAAAAGGAAACGACTAATTTGGCAAAGTAAAATTGTATTGTACTCAGTCTGTATGCTTCTCAGGTACCAGAAATGTTTTTGTCCTACAAAGTCTTGGGATTCCACGAAGATAAAATTTGAAACAGTCCTAGATTGTTTTCAATGCTAACCAGCTCCTCTTTTAGAACATATTTACCTTCTCATAAAATCTTTCTGTTCCCCCACCATGCCAATGTTATAATTAGGAAAACATTCCGTATCTGCACTGCCCAATGTGGGAGTCCCTTGCTTCGTATGCCTACCGAGAACACAACATACGACTGACAGAAATATTGTTTGCCTTCATTTTGATTAATTTAAATTGAAATTTCCATAAATGCTTAGTATCTACCATACTGGACCTCACAGTGTGACACGAGATTAGGGTGTGGCAAGTGGGCATGATCTCCTGTCAGTCAAAGAAAACTTCACTCTCCTTAGGAGAACTCAAGCAAGTTTTTGATGGAATGGCCAAGATCTGACATTAGCCTGAGGATTAAAGAAGGATTCAAAAGACAGCTGCCATTAAGTTCTTAGGCACCGTCAGCTTCTTCGGTGGCTCACTCTCACTCTGAAGCATGTACTTCTTTGCCTATCTTTAATTGGCCTGCATTAACTCTGCATTGTATATTTCTTTTCCTATTTAAAAAAATGTATAACCATGCTACCTTTTTCTCTCTGCCAATTCTTTGTTCAGGACATCAAGAACTAGAAAGCATCTCTAGAAGTCCATAGCACCCCAGAACACCGAGAGAAATAGATTCTAAAATACACAGGCTTTACATTGTCTTTAGAGCTATGAATAATGCTGTTTTTTTTCCTATAAATGATATTGACTATTGTTCGAAAATGGCCCCTAACTATAAATACAGTCAGATCTGACACTGTACTGTCTGTACTATTCACTAGTCTCATGTAATTCAAAGTATAGTTATCCTGTGTCCCATTTCTGAAACTCTTAAGTTACTCATCAGATAGATTAACTACATAAAAGGTAAGCAATAAGAGCAGAAAATGCCAAGCGATTGCACCTACATACCCCCAGTTTTTTTGTACACTAACTCAGAGATAAACATAGCATGTTTATAATAAAAATAAATCAATGAGTTCGGTGAAACAGGAAGTATATAGGAAATTTCTGTATCTTGCTTTTGTTTCTAACCTAAACTTGTTCTTTAGAAATAGTTGTCTTGTAAAAATCAATCAATAAAAAATAAATAAATCATTAAGACTGTAAAAGTCCTTTTAGAAATTCTTATAACATCTATAAGAATAAATATATCCAATGTACTCGCAATTTTGTTTATGTATGTATACAATCTCTAAGTGTCCAAATTTTTTAATATGATGAATGTTAAATTTTATAAAAGTAGAGAGTATCAGGACAAAACTGACTTCCTAACAAAAAGCCTTTCTAAACAGCCTTGTGATAATGCAATAAAAAGTCTTGTCATCTCCCTCTGTGACTAAAGTAAGTATATTGTTCAAAACTGGTACCAAAAAATTCTTTCTGCTCCTGGCCTTCCCCGGCCCAGCGCACTCCCCGCCGGCCGCAGCAGGACACATAAATCCCCGTCTCCCGCAGTCGCCTCCCCTAGGCACCGCACATGGCTCGCCTAGACTTCATGCTCCACGCCAAAGCTGATGGCGGGGCCATCTAAAAGGTCCCCAGTCCATTTTCCAGGAGCAGGGCATGGCAGAGTCAGTGCAAACCTGGCAAGACCATGGCTGCCTAGCAACCTACACAAACAAGAATGTCAGCTTCTCCAATTTGAGAATTTATCCACATGGATTGGTATTGCTGGACCTTCCAAGTGATATCCAGGGCAAGGAAGAAACTGACAACCTTTTGAACAAAATAGAAGAGAGAATGAAAGAATCGAGACAGGCCGGTATTGGGCGGGTGAAGCGTTTACCAACCAAAGTTCGAGGAGGGGCCATCGACAGATCCTGGCCCACTGCTGACGGGAGCCTGATTGAGTATGACACAGACAAAGTAGTAGATAGTGAAGATTCACCTCACCAGAACATTAAAACTCTACACTCAGAGCAGAGAGAAATACTCTCACCCTTAGTGGGATGTTAATTTGGCAGAGTGATTTGGCACATACCCGGGCCATCATGGGCAGTGGCAAAGAAGATTACACTGGCAAAGACGCCCTGATTCTGGGAGGTGGAGATGGAGGTATACTGTGTGAAACAGTCAAACTGAACCAAATATGGTCACCGTGGCAGAGACTGGTTGACGCATGTAAGAAAGATGTGTGCAAATCCAATCCTTCGTTGCTAGTTTTTTTTTTGTTTTGGGTTTTGTTTTTTTGTTTTGTTTTGTTTTGTTTTTGAGACAGGGTCTCACTATGTAGTTGAAATTGACCTGGAACTCACAATGTAGCCCAGGCTGGTCTCGAACTCACAGTGATCCTCCTGCCTCAGCCTCCTGAGTGCTGGCATTACAGGTATGTGCCACCACGCCCGGCTTGCTGTCCATTTAACTTTCCATTATCTATATCCTAATTCTTTTCAAACGTATATACTTAAATTTTTAAAATAAAATTCTTAAAGTAATGGAATTTGATATGTACTTATGAAAGTGATAGTTTCAATCCTGTTAGTATTCCAGGATCACCAACAGTGATAATAAAGGTAAGTTTTGATAAACAAAATTAACATAGAAGAAAGCTTTGACTAAAATTAATCTTAAAAAGAGCTCACTCTCTTTCATAAACTATTTGAGGTAACATCATAAAAGATGAAAGTACAATTAATCTTTCCTTTTTAATTGACAACAAAAGATGGAGAAGTTACATGGAAAGAGAGAAGTAGAAATCATGTCATAGTAAAGTGCACATTATTTTGCAAAATGTACCAACTTTCTCTATTTGTGATACCAGAATTGCCTAGTCTCGTGGGTACTTGACACAGATGCTGTCCATGACACTGTGTACCTCATTCTGAGAAACTCATTCTGAGATCCATTTTAGAGCTATGAATGCAGGAAAAGAAGAATCTGTGCCTTCCACTTAGACCTGGGCACTAATGTGCTTTTCTCTCACATGAGTTAGGCCGTCAGCAGCACAGATGAGATTTATAAGTCAGATACATTTTTGTGATGTATATGTGCAGTCATGAGCCAAAAAGGGAATTTCTACTAGTGAGACAGGAAAAAGACTTTAATGTGGACTGAACTGTACACCATCAAAATTTGTTTGTTGAGGCCTTAGCCTTCAGTATTTCAGAATGAGACTCTGTGTGAAGGTGAGGCATTTAAGGAGTAATTAAAGTAAGATGAGGTGATGTGAATGGACTCTAGTATAATATGCCTGGTGTTCTTATAAAAAGAAATAACAATGACACAGACACACAGAATGCAAAGACAATATGAGGATTCCAAAGGACAGGCCTCTAAACCAAAAGGAGAGGCCTTACAGGAAATCATTCTATCAACAACCTAATCTCAGACTTCAGTCTGCAAGAGTAGTGAGAAAATAAATCTCACCCCCTTCAGCCACTCAGTGTATGACATTTTTGTTTATGGCGGCCCTGATAGTTATACGGGCACCTTCCCAAAATCTTTAATCCAATTGTTTCTTATATAAAATTATATATAAAAGAGTGATTACAATGTGCCCTGGTGATTATGAAAAGAGCTATCAACCCATGAGCTGACCTATGTAAGACTGCTTTTGATTTTGGGTTTTTTTTTTTGTTTTTGGGGGTTTTTTTGTTGTTGTTGTTGTTTTTGTTTTTGCAAGATTTTCTTACTCTGGTTTTAAATGCAAGATCTTCCCCAAGTTAAATATGACACTTTCTGTTCACTTTTGTAACTCAAAATGCTTAGTGCATGGAACCTCTAAGTAATTAATAACATATTGTGAACAGCAGAAAAAGAATGAACTAAAAGCTATCTTCCCATGCTATTGTTCAAACGCCCCCTTCCCAGCTGGTTTCTAGCAGAGGGACCATTCTGAAGAGAAGAGACCAAGGAGCTCTTTAAAATGTGAGCTCTATGAAACAATCACCTTCACTTCCCAGCACTTGTGTCTTTGTCCAGCGACAGGAACACCATAAGGGCCCTAATGGAACAAAACAATGACCTATTTATTCTGATATCCTGTCTCCTACTGAGACTTATGCCAGGTTCTTTTGAGGAAGGGCTCAACATCACAAAAGCACACTATTGTGTGCCACTTGTTGGCCTATGGAGTTGGGGGACTTTGGAGTGGTGGGAAGGGTGGTTTTCTTCCTGAAACATATGGGATGTGTAAACAATATTCAACTATTTGCCCTCTTAATTTGGATGCCTGGAGACCTTTGTTAGCCAGAAATCATAACTGCAGAAAGATGCTGTGAATAGTGACAGCACCCACTCCACTGTGCATTTTACCATCTCAGTTGCCCTTGATTTTTCTGAACTTTGCCTTTGCTCTTCGAGGTGATCACGTTGTCACATTTTCTGAGCTCTTTACTTCAATCTTCATTGAAACCTGCACTCAATCTGCCTACAAGCCAGGTTTATTTTGTCTCCACTTGAAGTCATTTTTCACAAAGTAATAAAGAACACCATAAATAACAACAACAACAACAACAAAAACTTAACCAAAATTATTATTTCCATTTTAGAATGCTGTGGAAACCTCAAATGCATCCTTGCGTATCCTACTAATTGCATTATTTTGTTAGATATCAAATGTTATCCAATGAATTAGTAGCTTTCAGATACAGTATTGTGTATCTATTCATATGGAACTCGGGGTCCTTGCGCTTGGGAGGCAGGCAGCAGAACCACTGAACTAAATTCCTGGCCCTTTAACAACTTTAATTTCACAACTGAGCAGCTATTGGTGGGGCTCAGGACATGTTGCCCCAAAATATGACTACAGAAGACCAGAACATAACACCTTAAAATATGCCCATTTGGAATAAGAATTATTTTGCGTTTATTTTAAATAACCACAGACAGAAATAGGCCTAAAAATTAACCCTTTTGTAAGACAAAAATCACATCTATAAAGGAAATCTCCATGTTTAAAGGTATTTCTCTGCACAGAAGGGCAACTAAATCTTTAGAGGTCCTTAGACAATGCATATTAATTTAAATGAACATAACAAACATAGCTTTGTTGAAAGTGAAATTTTTACCCATGTCATCTTTCCCTACACTCTTCTTTCTTCGTGTTAGAAAATAATGGCCTGGAGTCTGGGGATTTAGCTCAGTGGTTCAGCCACCTGCCTTACAAGCACAAAGACCTGGGTTCAATCCCCAGTGCCAAAAAAAGAAAAGAATGGCCTGAAGTTTGGTTTCTTTGAGATCTAGAGGTTTACTTATTTCTCTAGGTTTTCTCCCATGTGATATAAGATGAATCCTAACATCAATCTGTCTTTTGTTATAGGGATTCCAAGTTAAAAATTATGAAAGTTAAAGAAAAAATTCTCCCTTCTATCAAATGTCATCAATGTGTAGAAAGTTTGTGTTGTCAGCAAGCGATGCCTCTTTAAAAGTTTCTAGGACACGACCTTGACTTACCTAACACTATAAAAGTTCGATGACGCAGCCTTATATATCTGGGTCCTGGCTCTATCTGTGGTTTGTAGCACAGTGATATGATGATGCCTTCAAACTGTACAACTTGAAATCTTTTATATGGTAAGAGTTCTAAGATCGATAAAAACTCATTACCTTTTAAAAGCTGTTTTCACAGAAAAGAATGAAGGAAGCATGAGACTCACACAGAGAACGCTCCATTAGAAGCCCTACAAGCCTGGAGCACATTCAAAGTGTTCTTGAGTAAAACTTAGCAGAGGGTCAAGACCTTAGAGACCATCCCAGTAATTCTGAGCATTCACTTATTCTGGCCAATCTTCTGTCGTCTAGTTCTGTAAATTTGTTTTAAAAATATATTTTATATTATTTTCATTTTATAAGAGTACTTTTATTAAACTCACTACATACACAGGCCAAATCATAAAACATAAAATCTCTCCTTAAAACCTGAGGCTTAAAATAACCACAGAGGGAAAAAGATAATTGTATCGCATGAGTAAATAAGAAAGAGAAGGCACCAGAAAATGAATCCTATTTGATTCATCCATGCTGTAATCAATGAATAATCCTGGTATGAAGGATGCTTTGTAGAACTGTGGAGCAGATTTTCCATTTAGTGACATTTACTGACATTAGTTTATAATAATAAACTAATGAATATTCATGATATGCCACTTTCTACTTGTTTTCTTATTGGACAATGAGAATATGTCATCTTGGGACAACTAATACACAAGTTAAGAACATAATCTGCTACAAAGGTTTTATTACAAGTTGAAATGTCCTGTATCTAGATGTACCCTCAAAGCCTCATGCATTTATAGGTGGGGCTTTTAGAAGGTGGCTGGACCTAGGGTTTGCGATCCTAGGATTAGGATGTAATGCTGGGATTAAGGATCAGTGCTAGGATTAAGGGGTTCCTACCCTAGATGTGAGTAGTACACACCCTAAGGGCAGGTACCCTGGATGGATTATAAGGAACGGAAAGAGGGCTGATGCTGTAGCTTCTTGCTGCTCCCTCTGTTGCTGGGTCTGGGCCTCAGCTGTCTCCTGCCTGCTCTGCGATGCCCTTCTGCCTCGCTACCCTGCCTTGGAGCCAGCTATTATGGACTGAAGCCTCCACAAACTGTGAGCCAAATAAACCTTTCCTCCTTTAGCTTTAGGTATTGAGTAAGTATTTTGTCTCAGAAGCAAGAAAAGTACTAAAACACATGTATTGGCAAAACTTTTCTTGAAAGAGCCAGATAGTAATCAGGGTCAGAACTAGAGTAAGGCAAGTAAGGCATCTAAGAATTTAAGGAAGCTGTTACGGTTAGAGTTATGCAAGAGCTCTGAGGAATGAGGGCCTTTTTAAATTTTGCACCCTAGGCGTTTTAGTCACCTCACCCTATCTGACCCCTAGTGAAGCCACACAGTGTCTTATAACCCTCAACTCTGCCATTTCAGCACCAAAGCAGCCCAAGACAATACAGATGAATGGGTATGTATGCCCATGTGCCAACAAAACTTTTTTCTATAGAAATAGGCAGATTCGGCACAAAGGCTATGATTTGCTGACGTACTATTTTGGAATATATAAAATGAACATAGATATTTCAGTATTTGATTCATACACAAAATTTCATTATGCCAGCAAATGATGCCTTTTAAAAAGTTTCTAGAATAGCTGGGTATGATGGCACACTCCTGTAACCCCAGCACTTTGGAGGCTGAGGCAGGAGGATACTGGTGAGTTCAAGTACAGCCTGAGCTACATAGTGAGTTCAAGGCCAGTTGGGGCTACATAGCAAAACACTGTCTCAAAAAAAAAAAAGGAAAAATAAAAAAGAAATTTCTAGACTTACATAACACTGAAAACACATTTCCAGAATTGATATTTTAAACCATTGATTCCTTCCATAAATTATGCATATATATTCACACCTTTTAAATTTTTTCTTACTCATCCATTTTCTTATCTGCTTGTCAAAAATCCTACTCATTCTCTAAAGGCTAAATTTAAAAATTGTTCCTTCTATGAAATTATCTCTTCTTGGCTCATCTCCCCAAGTGCAAAATGGCTCACGTAACCTCTGTGATCATATAGCCTTTGGTTTGGAATTGCATACCTACATTCCTAACACTATCTTAGTTTATAATTAATGAAACGAGTGCCTGTACACTCACTAGCCTATGAGGGCAAGGCCATCTTGAGCTCGCCTATTTTCCTCAATAATAAAATATATTGCATTCTTGATGGTCTTTAAATATATATTAAAATAAAATAAATTGATGTTTTTTGGCACTGATTTGTTCTTCGTGTTTTATAAGGTGTCACTTAAAAAAAAAAAAAAGCCTCTCACACACCATGGCATGCCAAAAAGCAGTGCCTTGAAGCCATGTGGGAAAGTATGTGCTGCAGACTCTGAGCTTGAGACCACGATCACAGCCCACACTTTGTATTTTAACAAGCTGATATACCACCCACTGGCTAATAATTTACACTCTAATTTTCTGATGCTATAGAACTCATAATAAGAAATTCTAAATGTCCAAGATGGCTACTATCTTTTATTAGAAAAAGATTAATCTCAAACTATTCTCACAGTCATTTAATCACATACTATGAGGTCTGGAATTTTTTTCATAATAATCTATCGGGTCGGGGGAAGTGGGAGTAATCATGAAGCTAGAGCAGGCATAGGCAACGACAGTTTTACTTCAGTGCACAGTACATAATTCCCTCAAGTTTTGTGTGTGTTTGAAATTTTCCAATAAAAAGTTAGTTATAGCAGTTCAGCTAAAAAGTAAAACTACTTTGGATCCTGCCTTTGCATTAATAAATATATTTTTTGGAGGCCAATCCATAAGGGGTATATAAACAGACAGATGGGTAGTACATAGATATATGATAGTTAGATAGATAGATAGACAGATAGATAAAACTCTTTTCATAAGACTCGCTTTTCTGACTTTCATTAATCTTGCATCCACTGATCAGAGCTTATGCTCCATTTTCTTATTGTCTAGGAAAAACCAAAAGCAAAATAGTGAGTGAAAGTTAAATGGAGTGAAAAAGATGTATCACTTTAATACTAATTACTAGTTATTGATTGTGTTATATAGACCAACCTCTGATGTGCTATTTATTAAGATACTTAAACTGGGCGTGGTGATGCATGCCTGTAATCCCAGCACTCAGAAGGCTGAGGCAGGAGGATCGCTGTGAGTTTGAGACCAGGCTGGGCTACACAGTGAGTTCCAGGTCGAGCTCAACTACATAGTGAGACCCTGTCTCAAAAAACCAAAAAAAAAATACACTTTGTACACCAGCCAATTAAATAAATCTTATTTATAACACTATTTTGGAGAAAGTTGATGAAACTTGACCAAGGACACATGATTTACAAATGGGGAAGCTGGAATTAGAACCCATGTGGTCTGACTGTAGAGGCCCCTACTCATAAGCACCATGCCATGTAATATAAAAGAAAACATTTGGCAGAAATTAACAACTGTACCAAAGTAAACCCAAGTCCCTACCCTCCACTGCCTAATGGTATTTGCTGGCTTCTAATCACGATTCCCTCCTTAGATTGTGGCTTTTACACTTTTGCAACTTCCTCGGTGGACGGTTGCTTCCGGATGGATTACAGAATCCCTTCTGTACTAGTCAATTCTGCTCCAATAACAAAAACTCTAAAATCTTACTCACTTAAACAGAGGTTTTTTTCCTTGCTTGTGTTGTGTTTCAGCTGTGGATTCACTGAGCCAGGTTGTAAATCTGCTGCACATATTTTCCTTATTCCTCCCCTAGCCTAGTGTGGAAGCTGCACAGCCCAAGAGAAGAGCAAGAGCTGGCATGGAAAGCTGCGTGCTTCTTAAGGTTTCTGTGAGAAACTTAATTTCAAAATTTATCACATGGTCAAGCCTGAAGTTGATGAGACAGTCAGTGCGGTGTTTGCTTTTCTCCCAGGAAGTGCAATAAAATGCATGGGGAAAACCAGGAGTAATCATTCTCTTATGATCAAAAAGTAGAGTAAGTATTCATGAAAAGTGGTTTAATCTGCAACTTTCTTTGCTTTCTTTCCAGTATCCATCTAGCCCTGTCATTATTTATTCCACTAATATTCTTAGGTCACTAGGTTCTGATTTAGCATACAGCTAGATTCTGTCCTAATCCATCCACTCTCTGGTTTAAAGTTTCCCTTGAATCACACAAATAAGAGCTTTCATAAGTCTTAAGTCCAACTTTCCTATCTTAGAGTAAACGTAGCTTCTTGTCCTTTAATTAAGTAAGGGTCTTGGTACACTTCAGATACACATAATGATCACATTCGTCCTAGGGAATTTGTACCTATACGTGACATATCTTGATTCTTCTTTTTTCCCCGTTCCCCTCCACTCTCTTCAACGCCCCCTTCTCCTTCTTACTTACAAATGCTGTTTCCATTTTTTCCCCATTTTCTCATTTTTTTCTTTTCCCTTCCTTCCTTCCCCATGTCTCGCTAGTTCACATTCCCATTTGAAGATTTTCTTTCTATTTCACAACAGCTGATATACATTTCAGTCCTTATTTATGCTTTCAGTTTCTCATACCAGAGAAACAATGAGATATTTAAACATGTTTGTGTGATTTAATTTTTTATTAACTTATTTAACTTCTTATCCATTTTTACAACAAGGTTTCCTACCGTGTCATGCAAGGTATGGTAATCAGAATGGTAAAATAAAAGCCTGTTGGTACCCAGACTCCTGGTAACCAAGGTTACATTTAAAACAAAGAAGGAGAATGATTATATATGACTTCATGGAGAATTGGATAATTAGCTCTGTTACAAGACCCTAAACATCTAAGAGGATATATATGTACATACATACATACACATCCTTATATCTCTGATAAAATAGTTTAAGGAGAACTACCACCTATAGATATAATGAAATAGAATTCAGGGCACCAAATTCTCAGGCACCAACACAATGGGACATATTCATTTTCAAAAAGTCTGAAGTCAATATCTTAACTATTTTTTAAATTTTATTGATAAATCATTACAGAGAGCTATAAGAAGTTACAAGAACTATACCAAAATGTCCTGTGTAGCTTTTATGCGGTGTCCTTCTATTGTTTTATATAACTTTATATAATTTTATATAACTACAATACATTATCAAAATTAAGATATGTACATTAACAGATTGCAATTAGCTAGGCTGAATGACATACCCCACCAAGATCTCACCAGTGTTTTATGCACTAGTTTTCAGATTTTATACCTCTGTGGATAGGTCTGTGACATTTCATCCCCTCCATAGAGTCATATAACTATGGTTGCAGTCAAGTCATAGAATAGTTCCATTGCCACGAAGAAACTCCAGGAGATGGGTCTTTTAAACTACGTACATTGCTGCCCTGGACAAAATCAAGGACTCTGCTAGGAGGAAGAAGGGGAAATAGATTTGGTGTAGGCAGCAAGCAGTACCTGCCACAAAGAGCAGCTATTTTTAGGAAAGGGATTTTCCATGATCTTAGAGGCACGAATAGGATCCATCTATCCCCATCCTTCCTAATGACATATATACTCCTTTTGCTCTTTAGAAAGCTCTCAACCAAATGCTGTACAATTTGATTTATCTCATTGCAAGGTGGTAATGACCCTATTGAGATGTAGAATGTGTGATTTTAAGAAACAGCAAATATATGTCTGAGTTCAGTACCACTAAAACCACCCAAGAGGCCAATGAAAGAACAAAGGGTTTTTGTTGTTTTTGTTCTACTGAGAATAATTCCATGACACAGGACCAAAAGGCAACAAGTATAGGGAAATGGAAAATCCAGAGGGTCTCAAATTATACTGTATTTGCACAGAGTTTTGGGGATGAGAATGACTTCTTAACTAGAAAGAGGTACAATCATTATTTGCAGTTCAGTTCCAGAATAGCCTGAGTGATATCCAGCAGTTTGCTTACTATGGGACCTGAGGAACATTCCATCTGTCTAACAAAGTTCTTAAGGTGTCAGGAGCAAGAAAGGACACGAAGGTAAAGTATTCATAGTAGAAAAAAGTATATCTTCCAGAAAGTTCAAATGTATTTTTTGGGTGGGTAATGGGGATCAAACTCTGGACCTTGAGCTTGCAAGACAGGCAGCGAAACCACTGAGCTAAATCCCCAGCACAAATGTATTTTTAAATAGGATCATTTCTTAAGTATGCTTTGTTTAAACGTGTTTGCTCTTCAAAACAGGGATGAGTTGGATCCGATATGATTTGTTCTCCCAATGAGGTAGGATAAAAGAAATAAAGATAGGTAGAAAGGGGATAATGAAAATTGTGATTTTTAAAAATTGTACTTTTGAAGTAAACTTCCAAACAAAAAAGTTACTTGAGCCTTTTTTTTTTTTTCGTCCCTGAAATCCACTCAGAAATATTTCTAAGGATCCTAAAGACACGATAAGCTTGGGCCTGTACTTTTCACCAGTGTTATATGCTTCCTTCCACAGAAAAAAGGCAGAGTAACTCAGCTTCAAACACTTGTAGATGGTTTGAACTTCAACATAGTGCACTAAATGAGTAACCTAACAGAAAGTAGGAACACATCCTTTTACCTTTTAATTTTTGCCTAATAAAACCTCTTTGTGCCTCTCCCTGACACCCTTGAAAATTTCTTTTCAGTCACCAAAGTCGGTGGACCTACAATTTATTCCATGGGTAGGGTGAGCTAAGGTTTCCCCATCTCCACTTTGAGAAACCTCCTTGGACTCTTTCTGGTGACACCAACAACTGTTAAATATTGTTGAGTTGGCCTACTGCAAGCGCTACTAAAATAATCAGCAACATGATGTTCAACTCTTGGGAAATAACCCCAGCCCAACTAATAGAATAACCCAAGGGAAAACAATTTATTCTCTCTGATCACATCCTTTTAAAATGGTGCCTATCCTGCAGTTTTTGAGGTAGTCTGCAGCATGGTGGAGGTGAAGATGGACAACATAAGACAATGGTATAAGCATTACAGAAATAAGGGTTAACCCACCCAATATTGGATTGACCTGTCAGTGATCACACTACAAGATAGTCAGCAAAAGTAACCAATATGCAGAGGATACAATGGTTATGTACCAGCTCCTCCCCCCGGTGATGGAAACATCCTTTCACTCTTCCCCCAACTCCTGTGGCACCTACTCTTAATAGCTAAGGGTGACACACTTTTTAAATATTCATTTGCCTTCATATTAGAGGCCACAACCCCAAAAGACTTTAAAGACCAGAGAAGACTGTAAGACTAATAAGACTTCTGCAAGTTTCAGGTGCTAGGCAATTAAAATACTTAAGCAGATCAGTGCAAATAAGGAATAGGGATGTGGCTGAGTATTCTGGGGGCCCTATACAAACACATTAAATTCATAACAAAAACATAATAAAGAAACAAAACAAATCACAATAATGTACTTTCTGGGTAGCCACAATAACAAATTGAACCTGAGATTTCCCACTATAAGAATATTTCCAGACAAAAGACAAATAGACACCAGTTACATTTTTCTAAATCTCCTTGCTTTTCCTTCATTAGCTGAAATCTGATTTTCCACTTACAGGTATTTTTGGAATGGGCTCAATCTTAATATCCTATTATTAACTTTTTAACACAAGTTATTCTCTACTCAGTTGAACTATAGGACCTGAAAGTCAGCACATTGATTAGTCTTGCAATTGAGATTCTGAGCTGAGACCACCGGCATCATTAATTTACATGGATAACAGATGCCTGAGCCAAAAATTGTCAAGTTGTAAGATTTTGAATTTTTTTATTTCCAATTCACAGAAGAGAAAGTAGAGATAGCTGATTGTAAAACATAAATAATGGAGGAGGGGGGGGAGGGGAAAAAAGAAGAAGAAGTCCAATTCACAGAAGAGAAAGTAGAGATAGCTGATTGTAAAACATAAATAATGGAGGAGGGGGGGAGGGGAA
>NW_022900940.1:23702671-23708200 GCF_012274545.1 Fukomys damarensis | reverse complement strand
AAGAAGAAGAAGAAGAAGAAGAAGAAGAAGAAGAAGAAGAAGAAGGAAGAAGGAAGAAGGAAGAAGAAGAAGAAGAAGAAGAAGATCCTGCATCTGTTTCATAGCACAAAATAGGTTTTACTGATACAAAGAAAGTATTAAAA
This sequence comes from Fukomys damarensis, assembly GCF_012274545.1. Taxonomy (NCBI): domain Eukaryota; kingdom Metazoa; phylum Chordata; class Mammalia; order Rodentia; family Bathyergidae; genus Fukomys; species Fukomys damarensis. The sequence goes on along the minus strand of NW_022900940.1, from coordinate 23,708,057 downwards.
GATGAATAGCTCAATATTTTCCATTCTCAAAAGTTCCTAGTGTTTTCTAAAAGTTATTTTTGAGTGAAGTGTGCACTTACATTGATAATTTCACCCAACAGTACTATGTGACTGGAGAAGGGATATGTTCCCATGTAATGATGTAATAGCTCGTGTTGCATATTGGTCAGGAGTGTATATGTGAGATGTGATGCATTAAAAATCATTGCAAATTCTTCTTTCTCTTACTACTGGAATATGGAGTCTAATTCCCCTCATCGTGAATCTACACTGACATCTGTGTTTTGCTTGAATAACACACTGCAGCTAAAGGTATGTGCTGGGATTTCTAAGGCTGGGTAGGTGTCAAAATGCCTCGCAGTTTCTGCCCGATTACATTGAGAGCACTCTCTAGGAAACTGGTGCCACTATGCAAGGAGGCTGAGCGTACCAGTGCAGCCTGGACGTGCAGGTTACGAGCAGGGACTTTACTGTGCAGCCCCAGCTGAGCCCAGACCACCAAGGAACAAACATGTGACATAGCTGTCTCTAAAGTGCCATAGCAGACCAGCCACTTGCTGAGTACCACAGGGCGGCCATAGTCAATGCCTTAAGCAGAAGGAAGTGTCCATAAGAAACCTTCCTAAATCCTTGCCCTGTATAACAGTGAAACATAATAAAATGCCACCATGTTTGAGGCTAATTTTTATGAGGGCTTGATCTCTAGAAACATGAATGGTTTATACTATGGTTTAGTTCAGAGCTCATGGTAGAACTAGCTCTAAACAGCAGAACGGCAAGCGCATATCACACACTGCGTGCTGTGCCCAGCGCTGTTCCGGAGAACACATGTGCCTGGCACAAAGCTCTCATCGGGTAGGTACACTGCTGCTATCATCCCTTTGAGGAAACTGATCACTCAGATAAGAGGCAGCCGTGCTAGGGTTCAAAGCCAAGCATCCTGGCTTCAGAGTCTGGGTTCTTAAAAGCTGTAGTCATACCATTTTAGAAAGTTAGAGTCCATTTATTCAAGCTAAGGAAAGATTATCCTGGCACGCTCTCTTTTTTAGGCACCTTGTTCAGGCTGTTGCCTACCTCTGCTTCTCTCTGGAGTGCGTCGACACCCTTCACGCAGGCCCGGGCACGCTGTGTGATGCTGCACACAGAAATGCTGGGTGCCACACTGCACATAGGGCCCGCGGTCTCACTACTGAATGCATGATTTGTAAGGATCCTGGGAGAGAGGGGAAATTTTCATTGACATTTGAATTGAGAAAAATTATAATTGTTCTGAACAACTGGTTTACTTGGAGTTATGACTACAATTTGGCTTAAAAACTTTAAACATACAGCCATGCTTCTCAGCATTTCAGCATATGTATTTTTCTATTTTCCTTTACCCACCTTCTCTTGCTTTCTCATTTGATTTTTTTTTCGCAAAAGCCTTTTGTGTAATGTATCTTTAATTTGTGAATAGTTATAAATTTTTTAAAACACATTTAGAGTCAAGTAATGCATTATGACAAGTAGTACAACAAAATGGTATCCAGCAGCATAGTTCTGAGCACTTGTGTGCATTTCAGAATTTACCTTTGGATATTCTCATCTTGAATCTGAAGAGGAACTGTTCACGTGTACATGAGCACACGTGCGTGTGTGTGAGCGTGTACTGACTACACTATGAGTCCCCATTAAAAATGAGTTCCAGTCTAGAATACTACTTTTTAAAATTCCTGGGAAAATATTCCTCTCAGAGAGGATGACCCAGTGAACTCAGTGCAGACAGACAAAAATGTGGCAAACAATGTCAATTAAAATCTATTTTCAGGTGCTACAGATGTAGCTCAGTGAGAGAGCACTTGCCAGGCATGTGTGAGTCCCCGGGTTCAATACCCATGCTAAAAGCAAATAAAAAACAATAAAAAGAATGCTTTCAGGTGAAAGAAACAAAAATATTAACCTAAGGAGACCTAAAATTCGGGGACATTAATTTTCATGTACCAGGATGGCAGGAAACCTGGAGGCAGAGGCTTCAGCACTGCATCAGGACAGAATGCTGAGTTGTGCTTTTTGACTTAGTCCAGGGATGGGAAAGTAGTTGTTGCCATTTCTGATTTACTTCCTCGAGTGACTGCTCCAAAGGCAAAAAGCAGTTGTAGCTAAGATGGCAAGAAAACTCTCTTCTATTGCCCTTCTGCTTTTATCACAGAGAAAAAAAATTCTGCTTAGGCAGACTCTAGAAGGTTGCCTCGTACATATCTTTGTTCAAAACTGTGGCAAAACCACTTTTGGCTGCAAAAGAAGCAGACAGAGTTAGCATAGGCTTTGTCATCCTTTATAGTTGAAACCAAGAAGGCAGAAATGGACATGGTAAGGTTCACAGGAAGACAATACTGTTTTCCACCAAAAGAATTCAAAATCAAGAAAAGTGTTTAATAGCGTGTGTGGCCTGAGCAATAACCTAGCAGGACAGCATAAGGCTTGGACAGCTGGTTAGATTGTACTAGGGCAGACCTGTTAAATATTATTGTTGCAAGAAATCAAGCCTCTCAAAATATTACTGGGATTCTCATAAAAATGTTCATATTGGATTTTTGAATTCTTCCTAAGAAGACACATAAGTCTGATTAACCAGGTTTGAGGGAGAGAAGTATTGTGGTCAACAGTCCTGGGGTTGCATCCTAGGCTCGCTCTTGAAGTTCAAGACGGGATCTTTAGAGTAATAACCTGCCTGTCAGAGCAGCTCTGTTTTCATTCTCTTTCCGTGTCGAGTGGAAGAAGCATTTAATTGCTAAGAAAATGTCTGATAACAAGCCTTTTTGTCATTTCCCAAAGTGTGATCTCCTAAAATCTCCTGAAACAAAGTTTCCTAGATCCTATTCCAGATCCAGAAATTAGATATTCTGATGTTCAGATTTGCAGTAAGTCTTAAATTTCTGCATCTTAGAGCAAGTTCTAAAATTAAAAGATTCCGTATAAGCTATTCCGCCCTTGAAAAGATACCAATTTCAAAAATTAGGGGTGTGAGCAAATATCAAGGTGTAAAGAATAACAAGCCTGGTGATCTCAATGATAATTTTGTTTTCTTCTTCCCTAAATCCTTATGTCTGACATTTGCCCCTAAAATCCTCATGTAGACTCTGGAACTGCATTCTTGGCTTTGCTTGGCGTGTGTCTGTGTATGCAGAGTAGAAGGCAAAGTATGCCTTGGAAGTGTTATATATAAATTACTTCTTGGTCTCTGCTAAGAAAGTGTTATTCCTTTCATCAATGAGGCAACATTTTACAATTATTGTTGTAAATGCCTGACACACACCCCATAATCAGGAACTAACTAAAAACCAGCAAGCCCAGAAGAATTCAAGTATTTTGCAAATGGTTGAAATTCAGGTACTCATTCATTAGACCCCAGCACTGTCAGACAGATTGAATTTCAAGCATGGAGACTTGGACCATTGTTCTTGTGGTTACAAAGCATCCATTCTTCTGCACTAACAATTGCCCTTTCCATTCATTGTTCCTAGAAATTAAGCAGAAATATCCTATGTAAATTTTTATCACAGTATTAGAGAATAAACTGCAGATTAATTAAATGCTCTTGCATTATTTCTATATGGTATTGATTTTCAGTTCAGAGTTAATGCTTATCCTGTCATACACAGTAAAAGCCTGTGTGTAATATGGGTTTTAATCATCTTCAGAAAGGCTTCATTTATAATTCAGTGTGTTCTGCTCCTACTTTAATTGTTCTTAGCAAGCAATGCAAATGCAGATGTTTTGCTTTTAAAATTCCCTTTATGACATGAAATATTGGGAATGAGACAATACTCACATCATGACTTTCAACTTGTCTATATAATTTCTCTAGAAACGACATCATATATGAACAAGCAATGGAAGGTGGAACAAAAGAATGAGAGCATGGACTAACGTCCCGGAGGAAAGTCCACTGGGACCCAATGCAATAATGAAGAGCAGAGGTTTGGATTAATGGCTGAAATGAGAAATAATTCTTTCCCAGCACCCTAGACTTTACCTAATGCTTGTTCCTTGCTTCCCTTTCCTCCCTCTTAATTCCAGTCACTTTCATCTCTTGCTGAGATTTAAAAGTCCTTCCAAGCATGCCCTTCAAGTAGTACTTTGTGTATTTTAGCAAAACAAGGAAAGAAGAACTAAAATGGGCAGGGAGTTTCATCACATTGTGACAACAAAAACACGGTGACTGCTAACTGACTGTCTTAGTTACTTTCCTCTTCATGGGGACAAAATGTCCATATCCATAATTTAAAGGAGAGGTGTTTTATTTTGGCTCCTTCATTCCTTGCACAGTGACCCGGTGGAAGGACGTGGGCAGAGGACAAAACCTGCTTGAGTCATGGCAGCCAGGAAGCCGGGCAGGAGGCCCACCCTTCAGGGTCACGCCCCCAGGGGAGGCTCTTCCCCCTGGGCTCCTCCTCCTCACATCCCTTTTAGCTGTAGTACCCGCTGATTCAATCACTCTTCAAAATCCCCACCGGTGAGTACCTGAGGCTTTGGAGGGACAGCTAGATATAAGCCATAATATGGATCAAGCAAATGATCTGGAAGCATGAACGCAACACCAAAAAAAAGTATATAGAAGGCATTCAGTAATGATCATCTTACTCAAACTACAAAACAAAAGAAGGCTCATTATTCTGTATTTTTGTCTTTTCATTTTGAGAATTTGTATTTCTTTCATTTCCCTTTCCATTTGTATTTATATTTTCACAGCAAAAACCATTTAATTCCGTATAGACCTCAAAGCTGTGATGCAGAATGGAGTCTATTGATAAAAGATAATCCTCCTTTTCTCCGAGCCTGGTGGATGAGAACTGAACGGATAAAGCAGATTTGAACCAAATCAACAATGGTTTATGAGAGGCCAATCTGCGAGCTTGGCATCAGAACAGAAACTATTTTTGGATGCCCCTTCTAAGGAAGAGAGAAGCTTCCTCTTTCCTGGGGAGAGAGAATTACCAACGAAACCCAAAGATAAGAAAGTTTATGATGTTTGGAGATGATAAACTGGCCTATAGATACATGTCATTTGGCACATTTAACTTTGAAATTCGCTCCCATTATATTCAAAACCATGAAATCCAACATAAAAGAAACGAAGACAGTTGATCTTTCTGGAGAAATAAAGTATGTAGCATTACTAAGCCTACACGTGGCACTGACTAGTAGGAGCAGAGCAGATGCTACTTTCTTTGATGCCCTGGTTTTCAGTCTCAGGTTCTCCTTTACCCTCTTCACATGTAGTTAATATCTGCCTGGTATCTGTAGGCCACTGAGTGGACTAGGAATTGAGTTTTAAGTCTCCTTACATCAATATTTTTGATTCTTTCATCTGAAAGCTTTCCTTCCTTCCTTCCTCTCCTCTCTC
>NW_022900940.1:23676164-23702128 GCF_012274545.1 Fukomys damarensis | reverse complement strand
CCCCCCCCCTCTCTCTCTCTCTCTCTCTCTCTCTCTCTCTCTCTCTCTCTCTCTCTCTCTCTCTCCAACTGGGAAGTGAATGCAGGCAAGTTCTACCACTGAGCTACATCTCTAGTTGTACACTTACACTTTTCTAGATAAGGTGAGTGGACATGAAAAACGAAGACATTGAAGTTTCCATTCAAGAGCTGGAGGCAGCTGATTGCTTATGGAGAAGGTGAACAGAAGATAGTGAGTCAAACACCCTGTTGCTGAGGTCGGTGACATTCCAGCCACAAGTGAATGAAAATCTCAGAGGGTAGACTTCCTTACACAAATATGCTGTTTCTCCCAATAAATATAAGGTTTTATAGCAGGAATTCAGGTTTAATATAGCTATGATCATCAACATGATTAACCTTCACAGAAAGGCAAGACCAAATTCCCAAAGTCTGATTAGACATTATTCAGCTCTACCATCTAATTCAAATTTTCCAAGAATAGTAGCATATCAGGGGTGGGCTGCCACATGAATGGGGTGCAGGTGCAGTCAATAAGGCAGAGGCAATGCCTGTCGAAAATTTTAATACAGGTTCAATTCCCAATACTACAAAAGCAAACAAAAAAAAAAGAAATTTTTAACAAATAATGAAACTTTCTAAAAATCAGTCTACTTTTATTAACACCATGGGCTAGCAAATCTAGATAACATGATTCAAAGATAGTTTTCTCTGAAGTAAAAATATATTGTTGGCTTAGGTTCTAAACGGTTAACACACGTGTGTCTTAGTCCATTGTGTGCTGCTATAACTGGAGTATAGGATGAACCATGTATATCGAACAGAAATTGGACTCAAATTTCTCATGGCTAGGACATTCATGATTGAGTGGCTGGCGTCTGGATGGGGTCTTCTTGCTGACCTCTGTGATAAAAGGGCAGAGAGTGAAAAAGAAAGTAAAAAAAGGATGATAGCCTTCTTTTACAGCTAATCCACTTGCACGACGATGAACCACATTTGCAATAATGGCATTAGCCTGTTCACTCCGTTGTCCTGCTTCATCACCATGGGACCCCCACCTCCCGACCCTGTGGCACTGGAAACTAAGGTTCCATTGGGTACTTTCTGGAGGGACACATACAAGCCATAGCAATACATAAGCAACCAATTAGAAAATTTTATTATTTCTATTTGATTATATTATCTCTATGAAAATTGAGAAGATCCCCAGTTAAATAAATGGACCCAAACTTCCAGCTCTTAAATTCACTCTGAGAGGAATTCCGTAACAGTCTGAAAACCTCTGAGCTTCTTTCAAGCTGAGTTCCTGTTCCCAACCCCTGTTGCACAATGTATTCCTGTGTTTAAACAGTAGCTTCAAAGTGAACTATGAGAGCACAGTGGTTACAAGGACAAGAAGCAGAACTTGCGCGACTTTAATTCTGAATTCCACAGTATTTTACTTCCTGTTTACAGTTTTTCAGCTCCAGAGACATTTAAAGCCTCTAGAATCAATCACCCTGTCTTGAAGAAACAAAGATACATGCAGTAGTATTTTCTTAGAGTTATCACAAAATGGAATTTTTTAATCTCACCAAATGTTCCTTATGTTTAAGACTTTTCACAATTCTGTGTATAATGTGAGTTCACATGAAAATAATTTTTTGAAATTAAAATTAATACAGTAGATTCTTTCATCAAGTAAATGAAACTTATCCAGAAATATGAGAAAATTAATTTTTATGAATCAATCAATAAGTTGACAGAAATTAATCCTCCAAAACAAACTACTACTATTGTCTATTGCTCTGATTGATCAGTATAACAGTATATACATGCCTTTTTGTTAAAATAATACTTTGATGTCATTTAAAAGTAGTACTCCAATACTGTATTCTATTTGTCTTTTTTGGTCATTTTGATTATTATTCTTTTCGCTTCAAGCTTATCAGTAAAAATAATTTTATTTTATTAAGAAAAGTGGTGCTAAGATCAGCTCTGAGTATCAGTTATGATAGATCATTCACATTGTAAAATTCTACCTTCGCCCCTCATTACATTCCTATGGTTTATCAGATACAAGAAGCGGGGTTTTGTTTTTGTTTTTGGTCTCAGTTTTGTAGTGCTGGAAACTGAATCCAGGGCTTGCTGCCTGTTAGCCAAGCTCTCTACCACCAAGCTATAACTTCAGCCTGAAGCAGCAGATTTTCAACTGCTTTGCATCTGGACTGAATTTCTGCCAGCTTATTATATACAGTAGGATTCTCTGCCCTATGAAGTTTTCCCAGAGGCTGCATTCCTGAAGAGTTAGGAAACAAGTCTCTCCTGAGCTGGTCCTATAGCTCTTTGTCTGTGAACAACTATGTCATAAATAAATATTGAGATGACTCACTCCCCCAAGAGACATAAGCTCCTAGAATACGGAGAATATATATTAAGTAGCTAATTTCTACTACATTTTCAGAACTCAATAAATTCCATCAAGTGGGTGGATGAATGCAGATGAAGATGGTTTTCCTATTCTATGAACAATACTTCATGAACATGTGAAGATTACGTCCTACTAAACTACATAGATACATTTGAAAGGGGCTTTTTTTCTTTAAAAACTGAATCTCACCTTGTAATAGCAAATCAGATATTTGGCCCTCATAGTCCAGTCTAATGGCCCAGTCACATTCCAAAAGCTCTACCTATGAGCAGATGAGGCTCTTGGGGGACATTAGATGAAAATTATAACAGGATACCACTTCTATTTACTTTTATTTCTGTAACTATTTAGTTAACTTTTTTCTAACTCTACCCACTTTGAAAAAACTTAAATATATTCCTTATCCCTGTTGTAAGAAATACTATCCATGAATGATTGGGTTTTATGTACTTGTACATTATTTTTCTAATGCACACTGAATAACCACATAAATACTGAATCATCACCTGTCCATTCATGTATGTCTAAAATCACCTTGTGTAAACCATGGGAAACAGTGCAACAGATTTTGGTGCAAGATGTATTGGTGTGGAGACCTGAGCAGCTTTGCTGTCCAAAAGATAATTTACCCTCTTAAATGTCAGTGTTCAGCTGGTGCACAGCTCAGTACTTGGGAGGCTGAGTCAGGAGAATCACAATTTTCAGTTCCACTTGAGCAGTTTATTAAGACTCTTTCTTAAAATAAAAAGTAAACGGGGCTGAAGGAGTAACTCACTGCAAAGGCCCTGGGTTCAATTGCCAGTAGTGAAAAAAAAAGTCAGTATATCATATAAATATAGAAATAAGAAGACTGACCTTAGAGAATTTTTGTGAACATTAAATAGAAAACACATCTAAGTCACCTGCATTATTTAGGTGCTCAAAAAATTATAGCTGCTAAAACGATATTGATGTTTCACCAATCAATTCCTATCTCCACTTCTCACTCTAACAATTTGTTGGTCACTCACGGAAACAACATAGCCCAATTTTATGCAAAAGGAACATTAATCATAGCAATTGCAGGAATGAAAGTAAATATGGACAATACAGTTTTGGAATGGGAGCCAAATGCAGATTTCTCCAGGCACTGCCTATATCATTTATCTTCCACCCAGGACACAGTGAATGAGCTCTCTGGGCCTCAAGCTATGGATTTGATAAAACTGAAAGAGTACATTATTTTTCCATTCAAAGTACCCTATCCCTTTGCCTTGGTGTTTTCTCTCTCTTTTCTTTTTCTTGTTCTTTTTGTAAGTGCTATATGTAGAGAAAAGTTCACTGCAAAAGTGAAAAGAGCTTTCTCCTGGGATTTCAGGAAAGGATTTTTCAAGTTCAAACAAATTTTAATTTAAGGCTTCTTAACCCTTCTATTGAACCATTAACCCAGACCTGTATGCGGATGTGTTAATCTCACTACCTTCTTTCACCCAGGTGGCTCTGGCTTGCATTTATTTATTCTTCTCTTGTTGGGGAATTTACACTTTCAAAGGGAAAGTAGGTTAAAAAACAGAACAGAAATCAATAGTTGAATGTGAGCAGTCAACATGAATTTTATTTTACATTTTGTTCCAGAAGGAAGAGTGCATAGAGATTATATAGTAGAAGCCTCCTAAGCATTTAATTAAGATGTCTGAGGCAGATAATAACAAATGTGAGGAACTCTTTGGATGGTCATCTGAAGACATCCTTGAGACAGATAATAACAAATGTGAGGAACTCTTTGGATGGTCATCTGAAGACATCCTTGAGACAAACATGTACCATAGCACGAATATTTCTCCTTCTGCATCTTCGTCCTATAGATTCATCAGGCTGACTATGCATGTGCCTCAGAGGTCAGCCCCACTGGTTGGAAGAACATGTGTTCTGCATGAAGATAGACCTGAGTTCAAATTGTGGGTGTATTATGTCTGTGGTAGGATTAAAAAGTACTTAAATTCACTGAGTCTCAGTTTCCATCTATAAATATTGAGACTATGCAGGATTTTCTGGAAATGGACTGAGAAACTCTTCCATTTATTATTACATAGCAAACTATTCCAGAACTAGATGTAACCGAGTCTATGTTATTAAGATCCTGGATTTTCTGTACCAGGACTTCAGGCCTCACAGCCAGTGTGGCTTAGCTATACTTCACCATGCCTGGAACCTCAACGAGGAAGACTCAAATGACTCAAATGGTTGGTGCTGACTTGAATGGCTGCAGGTTGGAATTATCTGGTGTCCTCTTCACTTTCATGGTTTGAATCTGATCCGGAATGACTCAACCGACTGGGCGTTCATTGGCATTGCTCCTAATTTAGTCAAATAGTCTCTTTAAATGATTTTTCCTCCTAGTCTCTCCACTATGGTGACCTCAATGTGGTCAGACTTCTTATACATTAACTCACTATTCCAATAGTGAGTGATGTTGCAAACAAGGTGGAGTTGAACAGCCTTTTCTTTCTTTCTTTCTCTTTCTGGTGCTGAGGATTGAACTCAGGCCCTTGTGCTTGCAAGGCAGGCAGCAGAACCACTGAGCCAAATCCCTGGCCCCTGAACAGTCTTTTCTAACCCAGCCCTAGAAATTACTTGGAATCGTTTTCATAGTGAATTTCACAATGGATCAGTGAATGCTCCAACACTCTCAGGCAACTGGAATACTACTGGACTTTAGAAAAGTTACAGATCAGACTGCTCCAAATCAGTTCCCTATTGTAGACTACTGGAATAAATTAATTTTTTAAATATATGAACATATCCTTCATGAGACACTCATTTATCACTAACTCAGAATGGCACAATACCCTCCTTTAAACAGGAAAAATCTTTTTCCTTATTTTGGAAATAAAGAAAGTGAAATTTAGGGAAGTTAAATCTATTTCCCAAGATCATCATAGTGGGGTGCAGCTGGGAGCAAAATCCAGGGTTTTTGATTGATGGTTCAATCTGCTCCACATTGGAGGGTGACTGGAGAAACTGTATACAATGATAGATTCTTATATTAGGGAGATAAGATAACCATTGACTCCAGCACATCATGGCAGAAGCACATAGCATAGCAACATTGCTCCCCTTGTGACCAGGAACCAAAAGAGTGAAGAAGGCCCAGTGATGCCCTGCAAGAACACACGGCCAATGACTAAAACTTCCCACTGGCCTTACCTCATAACGTTTCCACCATCTCCAGATAGAGCTACCCTGAGGACCAAGTCTGTAACACACGGTCAGCTGGGGACATTCTAGAAACAGGCACCCTAAAGACAAGGAGATATTCAGGTGGGCTCTAACTCTGGATGAGAAGAAAAGACCACCAAGTAAATGGCCACCTGTTTATTTATAGTGGTAGAGATAAGGGAAACCCAGGGAGCGATAAAACAGCCTGGTCTGTAACTGCAGCCAGAAGGGAAGCTAAGGTCCGCAGGAGATCGTGCTTGATGGTTCTCTGGTGAATGGGTAGGAGAGGAATATAGTTCCTTCTGGGCCTGGCCTTGCTCCACCATGTGCTCTTGTCTCCTGTTCTCCTCCCTGCCTCTTCTGAGGAAGGAAGCAAACAAGATGTGTATTCCTTATTCCACTTGCAGTCTTTCCTCATCCAGAGTAGGTGAGTTAGGCCTGGCCATAGTGATCTCCAGCTCAGCGAGCACTGCAAATACTGGGGATCAAACTCAGGACCTTGCACTTAAGAGGCAGCCATGGCACCATTGAGTTAAATCCCTGGGCCCTAAAGCTTTTTTAATAAAGTAAAATTTCTTGGTCATCACTGTAGTGCCATTTCCTAACGCTCCCCTTCTTTTCTTTTGCTTTGCCATTCCTTTTTAAGACATTAAGCCATTAATTCTTTACCAAAGATCAAAGCCAAGTGGAAGAATCAGAGAGATAAAAGTAGATAGGCAGCTATAAAGTCATTAAGCTACAGACCATGAAAAAAACCATGTAGCTATCTTGTTGCTTGATGGTTAAGTTTGGATTATGAAAGGTTATAAAACTCTCTGAAGAGTAGGACCAAGTCTTTAGAAGGCCAAATAAAAGAGTTCATTTGTGTGACAGTATTGTGCCAGTATTTTTGGTAGTCATTCCATGGTTATTGAACTCACTTTTAACCAAAAAAAAAAATCAAAGAATTATTTTTTTCACTTTCATAGTCATTATTCCGCCTAAAATTTCATATATCACCTATGCATTTTGGATTTTTTTTTTTTTTTTTTTTTTTTTTTTTTTTTTTTTGTTTTTTCTTCTCACTATGTAGTTGAGACTGCCCTGGAACTCACTACATAGCCCAGGCTGGTCTCAAACTCACAGTGATCCTTCTGCCTCAGCCTCCTGAGTGCTGGGATTATAGGCATGTGCCACCATGCCCAGCTTGGATTTCAGCTTTTAAACCAGAATATTTCACTTATACCTCCATTTCTTTATTTCTAGTAAAAACCTAAATTTCCCCATACTGAATTTAAGGCTTCTTGAACTGTTTGTAAAACATTAAGAAAAATATTCTCAGAGGTTCATTTATCTATTTCTTCGACAAATATAATACCAAGACTAAAAATTTAAACTTCTGCCTACATAAGAAAATAGAAACCTCATAATATCAGACATATGTGTATGTATATAAAAAAATCACATCAGAAAATATTTTATTTTTATGTTAAGAAATCTACACTCCAGTGGTTATGTTGCCACAATAGATAAAAAGGATCATGATCTCAAAATTCCCAACCTTAGCCGCCGAGAAACATGGGTATCTTTGTACTTTAATATGAAGAATTCATTGATACTCACTCATGATTTCAGTGATACCAAAAGTAGAAATTATTGTATATAGACAAAATGACTATATTATTTTAATGTATACTGGAGTTTATATTTACCACATTTATACTGTGATCCTTTATCTGAAGTAAAATGCAATTAAGATTATGTCACCAAGGACTCTTTTAGGCAGCAAATATCTCAGATTGGTTAATATTATAAAGGAATAGGTTAACTCACACCACTGGAAACCTCAGAACCAGGATGGTCACTAGGTTAGAGCCAAAAGTCCACAATATCATCAAATCTCATTTTCCTATAATTTTTTTCAGGTGTTTTTTCCCCCTTTTTTGTGCTTTTCTCCACCCATAGATGGGATTCTCTCACATAAGGAAAATGGGAGGATGGTACCAAGATTTCTAAGGCTCTACACATCCGTTTTCATTTCTAGGTAGGGTAAATTATTTTTATCCCACCTATCAAAAATCCAAAGTTTCACATTAATTGTATAAGCTTTGGTCACGTTATCACCTGCTGGTGTTTGCTCTCAGTATCACCTCCTCATGCCTTCTAGAGAGCTTCTGGGGCCCCAGTCTTCTCTTCACAAGGGCATCTTCGTAACCCCAAAAGAGAAAGTATGCATCTCGTATTAAGAGTAACAAGATTCTGTCAGAAGTCACACCCACCACCATCACCACCAGCAGACTTCCTCTTGTTGGGCTAGAATTGAATCACAGGCCAATGTCTTAACGTTTAGCTGGCAAAACTTGTGAAATGGCATGATCAGCCCAGACTGATGGACATTTATCCTTCTGCAAGGAAGCTGTCCCCACCCTGCTGGAACTTGTGGATATACACAGAAAAAACACTTAACCAAAACGTAAAAGAAAATGCAGAAAGAAAAAGTTATGTGGGACTAGAGGTAGAGGCAATCATGGATCAGAAAGACTCGGGAAGGCAACCCAAATGCCTACTAATTCATCCCAACAGTTAGCGTATGAAAGTGGCTTAGCAAAGTATATAGTAAATGCAAGAGCTCAATAAATGGTTATAAATATTATCTTCAAAATAACTGGTATAATCAAGGAAGATTTCACAAACAAGTCACTTTGAGGATTGAATACAGAGGTAATATGAAATTATTTAGGGGAGAAAGGACAAAGGAAGGAAAAAAGCTATGGGTTGTGAGGATGAGGATGGTGGACAATTAAGGAGATGCTAAGTATTTGATTTCGAGTGGATTTAGAATATAGAAAAGAAGTCTAGAGAAATTTTGAGCTGCCTGGAATAATTTGAGTCGTATCTATGAATGTTGATGTTTGTTAACACAGGAGTACAAGAGGACTGTCATGTTGGGTTACAGAGACAAAGGTTCAGGATTGGGCAGGAAGACTCTGAGGTGTCTGCAGAAGATCCTAGTGTAGATTTAGCTGTGGTACAAAGTGCTCCCAAGTATTTAGCATTATGCCATTCATTGAGTCAACAAAGATTTAATATACACCTATGGCATGAAACTTAGTCACTTCTGAGCATTCTCCTATAATCTTCTCAGCTCTGCTTTGGGGATAGTATAACTCAGTGACTTCCAGCCATGGCTTGTGAGATCTATTTTGGAATCTGCTCACTGGTGAATCACTGATAGTTAATGACATCACTGGCGGCAACATTCTCTAACACAAAAGCCACATTGTGTGTGTGCTAACTCAGGAGTGTTTGTATCTATCTCTCATTACAATTAGGATCAGCCCTACATACTCATTAACTACTTCTCTTTCCCTGTACACTCAGAACCTAATAATCAAATGCTTGAACTTCTTTGAGTACAATAGGCTGATAAATACTAACTTCAAATTCATGTATAGATATATATATATATATATATATATATATATATATGCATTTACACAGGTATAACAACATTTACCAGCTAGAAAGCATTTTCACAGGCCTATCACAATGATAGATATGATTTTTTAAATTAAACTTTTACTTTGAGATATTTTAAATTACATGTAGTTATAAGGAACAAGGCAGAAATTTTCCATGTACCCCAAACCTAGTCCTCTCTCAATGGCTCCTGAAAAACTATAGGACCATATTACCACAAAGGTAATGACATTGACACAGTCAAGGTCAAGATAGAAACATTTGTTTATCCCCTCACGTTGCCTCTATGAACAAACCCACTCCTTGCTGCCTCCGCTCCTCTTAAACTCTGGTAATCACTAATATGTTCTTTATTTTTGCATTTTTATTATTTTGAGAGTGTTGCATAAATGGAAGCATACAACAGGCAACTTTCTACAGTCAGCTTTTTTTTGCTTGGCTTATTTCCCTGGACTTTTATCTAGGTTGTTTTATACATCAGTAGGTCATTCCTTTTTATTGCTCAATATTATCCCAGTGACATAGATGTATGTTCACAGATTGCTTAACTACTTACTATCTTGAAAGACATATGTGTTATTTTCAGTTTGGAGCTATTACAGATAAATTTGATATGAAATGTGTATTTTTTAATGAATATATGTCCTCATTTTTCCTAAATACATGCCCAGGAATAACATTATTGAGCTGTACATTCTTTTTATGTTCAGTTGCTTAAAAACTGTCAGATTGATTTCCCAGACTCTGATGACATTAACATTAGCTATATTGTTATTCTCACAGGTTCTTGAGACTGTGTTTACTTATCATGTTCAATTAGCTTTACTAGTGGTTTCACACAACATACACATACTCATTATAGTCTACTCATGCTATTATTTTATTGGGTTGAGTAACATATAGACATGTCACCTCTCCTTTCTATCTTTTACCTTCTTCCATGTACAATTGTCTTAAATATTTCCTCTCTATATACAAAGTGGCATCAGTATTATAAAATGAAACATGATTTAGAAAGCTCAAAAAAAGGAAATGCATTTTTTACTTAGTTTTACTTTTTCCCTTATATTTTGTCCCTTCCTGAAGTCTACAATAGCTTCTTGTTTCATTCCCTTTCTGTTTAAATATATTTTAATTAAAGAAATTTATTAGTGTAGGTCTACAGACCCCATATTCTCAATTTTATCTGACCTGAAAATTCTTCATTTCCTTTTTCCTGAAAGTTGCTTTTATTGAATTCAATATTATGGTTTTACAGTTTTTTATTTTCAGTACTTGAAAATATTGTGCCACTTCCTTCTGAAATCTATAGTTTCTAAAGAAAATCTGTTGTCTTTCTTCTTCCTTCTATTGCTAAGGTGTTTCAACTTTTTTTCTTTATTTTTCATTGTCAGAATTTTAATTATGGTGTTTCTTAACATTGATTTCTTTAGTCTTATCCTCCTCAGGCTTTTATTTGTTTCTTGAACTTATGTTCAAATCTATGTTTGTTTTTTTTTTCTGGTACTGGTGACTGAATTTAGGACCTTGTGCTTATGAGACAGGCATGGCACCACTGCGCTAAATCTCTGGACCAAATTTAAGTCTTTTACCAAACATTGGGTCGATAGAGTTCAGCCTTTCTGCCTTTCTTTCTTTCTTTCTTTCTTCTTTAGAAGTCCATGTTTGTAGTACATAATGATCATATTCACTGTAGGGAGTTGGACATGTAAACATGGATATAACACACTTCAATTACTTTTTCCTGCCTTTTCTCCCACCACACTGCACCCCACCCTCAACCACATCTCCACCATCTCTTGCTCCCCTTCTCTTTTGCAAAAAAGTCATTGTGTTCTCAAGCAATTTTGTATGTCTTTCTATTCTTCCAGGATTCTGATGATCAAGATGTTAGATATATTATAGTCTGTAAAATTAATCCCTAAGTCTTTAATTTTTTTCTATTTTCTCTCTGCCATCTATTGAGTAATTTCTATTTTTCTATCTTTTATTTCACCAATTCTTTCTCTGTTCTTTCCAGTGTGATGTTGATTCTATCCATCAAACTTTTCATTATAGCTATTTTTATTTTACTTTATTTGTCTTACCTATTGGTGTTCATAAGTCTCTGGCTTCTTCAGCTTCATGTCTGGAATACATAAAGTAAAAAAGAAACTAAAGACATCACCACCAAGTAATTTCCCCTGGTCTGGAGGTCTCAACCTGGCCTGGAGGTATCAAGCTGTCTGTCTTAATCTTTCTACCTTCCACAGTCTTCTCATGTTTGCCTTGTACATAATATCTGGGAATTTCAGTCATACTTATCATAAGCTGTATCTTTGCCATCTTCCTGAGAATAGAATGGCATGATTATAATTTTAATTTTAAATTTAAATTAGGCTAGAAAATGTTGGATTAATTGCTCATGGTCACTGAGATGGAAGGTAGAAGTCAGCAAAGGGGTTAAGAATAAGTAGCTTAGGATGATGCAGCCTATGCTTGGTTCCCAGATCTGCCATATTTTTAGCTTCTTTTTGTGATCACAGACCACTTTGGAAATGGGGTAAAAGTTAATATTCTCTCTTTTGAAAACTTACCTGTATAAATTCATAAACATTTTGCATAGTTGAGTAAATTATATTAATTATAGGTTAAGATCTCCTGTTGTAGAAACGACATGTTCTGGTCTTGTGTGTAAGAAAGAGAGAAGCCACATTTATAAGCATATATCAGAAAATCACATTCAGAAAGGCCATTTGCTGATTCAAGGGAGGATCTCAGCATCAAGGGGCTGTGAAGCCATGCAATAGAGAACAATCTCAGGAGAATCTTGAGAGTGCTTAAGCAGTGGTTAGAATATTATTATCTCTATAATCCCACTGTACTTACTCACTGACCTTCAACCTATATAGAGATGACTCTCCTTGAGAGACAGCTCCATTAACCTATTTGTGTGAAGATCCTGCTTGCTAATTGATAATCACCACACTGGATGTGTGCTATGAACACTCACAGTATCCCCAGAGTAACCCTGGGATACTCTGTCTGTCTGTAGAGCACTTCTGGGCCAGCAATGAATGACAGTGTTTGGTCTTTCAAAATGGACTCCAGCATAGTACTGTACCCTGAGGGAGCAATGGAGATGAAAACTTTCTTAGAGTTACAGTCATGTAAGCTAGCAGAAAGAGAAATTCAGAGACCGTGATGAAGCGAGGAAAGAATAGTTAAGTAACTGAATTATATTTTGGCTTTTTTTTTTCTGTATGGAGGCAAAATGATAAGAACAATTTCAAAGGCAGCCTCTCTGAAATACTTTTGGAATCTTAAAGAACTGGTAGCATTGTTAGAGTTTAGGTGGGGAATGACTACGTGAGGAACAGATGGTTTAATTTTATTATGACTTGAAGATAAGTATTTACCATGGCAATTCTAAAAAAAGAACCAGTGAGTTTATTGTCAGCTTCAAGAGAGAGGCAACTCTTTGAAATGCTTGAAGGCTCAAGTGGCACATGCTTTTTCAATGATTCAGCAGTTTAATAATTAATATCCTCCTGAGACTTGTGCAATAATTATGCAAGAGCACATATCACGCTGTGTGTTCTTCACCCCTGATAAACTACAGCAGAAGTATTTCATTACCAAATATTTTTCACAATCATTCTTGGCCATTAGAGCACTGCTGTGAACTGACTAAAGTTCATTTGTCATTGATAAATATTTGGTTAAGTTTGGTAGGTGGGAGAATTAAAAATGGATGAGAATTTAAAGTACTTAGGTCTAGGGCTATACTCCAAAGATACGAAATCTTGGGCCCCAGGGCATGCCACCAGGGCAGCCATGCTTGTGTAATCTTTTAAGCCAATTTGTATGTCTTGAGCACCAATCATTTCACAATGAAAACTCATTTATGATCTCCATTATGCTAATGAACAAACCATCTGTCATAGACTGAGGATAAAAATAGCTGAAGCATGGTAGGAGCTGCCTAAGGTGATTACCTCTAGACAAGCACTTTTCAAAGCTATCACTCTTCAAGTATTTATTTTTGACTAGGGTACAAAATGCTTACCTGAAAAATCTCAAGTGTTCATTATATCGAATTAGTACACACACAATTTATAGGTTCTAAGATATGCAATACACCATGGATTTGAATTATACATTAAATTTGGCCCTAAATGAAAATTAGTATGCTACATTACATTAAAATATAAATAAACATATAACTCTTAAAATGAATACCTGCATCATTTGTTTGACATCAACTAAATAAGTCTACTTTAAGATATATTGTCAAGAAACATGTATTGCTAAATGGCTGTGTATAGTGATATGCAATACACCATGGATTTGAATTATACATTAAATTTGGCCCTAAATGAAAATTAGTATGCTACATTACATTAAAATATAAATAAACATATAACTCTTAAAATGAATACCTGCATCATTTGTTTGACATCAACTAAATAAGTCTACTTTAAGATATATTGTCAAGAAACATGTATTGCTAAATGGCTGTGTATAGTTATGGAATTAACAATTAAAACAATTTGTTATAATTAAAATAATGTTTTAAATATCTATCTTTCAAGGTTTGTGATATAGTTTGGCTAATAACTACTATTAAGCTGAATGATTATAACACTTGGAAAGCAATGGTCAAAGGAAAATGATGTCCAGCATTTCTGAAGAAGTGAGTAGTAAGTTGGATTAAAAAAAGATTTAAAACTTTTATTGTAATTTCCCTTTTAAAAAGAGTCAAGAATTAGCAATGAATATTTTGACAGGATGGAATTGACTAAAACGTAACTGTTAAGAGATTCCACCTCACCCCACAAAGAATGGCTGCTATCAAGAAATCACACAATAACAAATGTTGGCGGGGTTGTGGGGAGAAAGGAACCCTTCTCCATTGTTGGTGGGAGTGCAGACTGGTGCAACCACTATGGAAATCAATACGGAGATACCTCAAAGAGCTTGGACTGGAGGTTCCATTTGACCCAGCCATCCCTCTGCTGGGTATCTTTCCAAAAGATCTAAAAGAATCATATCACAGAGAAGTATGCACATCCATGTTTATAGCGGCACAGTTTGTAATAGCTAAATCTTGGAAACAGCCCATTTGCCCATCCATTGGAAACTGGATAAAGAAGATGTGGTTTTTCTATAAAATGGAATATTACTCAGCCATAAAGAACGAGAAAATAGATTCATTCATAGGAAAATGGATACATATTGAATTGTGAATAATCTGCAACAATGCATAAGATTCTAATAAGATTACTGACATTTAGAAATGGGAAGAAAGGAGCTAAAGGTGTAGGGAAGGTGGGATGGGTAGGGGAAGAGTAAAAAGGGAAAAGAAAAAAATGTGAGAGAATGAAAAGATGAAAATAAAGTGTTTGTAGATGGGGAGGGGAGGAGAGGGTGAAGAGAGGGCAGAGGTAAGGGGAAAAAATGAGAATCAAGACTTGTCATGTAGAGGTACAAGATCCCAACAATGAATGTAACTATACTGTATCCCTAAAATGTACCAATAAACTCAATTAAAGCTGAAAAAAAAAAAAGAATATAAATTCTCTCTCTGGAAGTAAAATCTACAGTCATTGGTTTGTAACATTCTCGTTTTTAGGAAACTCTTCAATATTTTAAGAGGAAATTTGAGTTGGTTGTGGTAGAGCGTGCCTATAATTCCAGTACTCTGGGAGACTAAGGCAGGAGTGTGATAAACAGCAGAGGAATCAGACCACCCGAACAGGCTAGTGAAAGGTCATCAGGCACAGACTGAGTGCAGGCTGACTGAGAGCAACAAAGCCGTCAGTACCAAACAACAAAAAAGCAGGGAGTTTCATAGGGGATTGAGAAGGGATCTGTCATGTACAGGGGTTGGAACAAACATTTGCTGTCAGAGTTCACACAGCAGTTGAGTCAGGTGCATGGATGTCATCAGATGACGGCACCAGGGAGGTGTTCTGCTTCGCTATGCCTTCTTGTCTTATGTCTTCCTGTAATATCCCTTTCTGTGTTCTCTCTTGGCCCAGAGGTAGCATGGCTTTCATCTGATTTCTCAGCCATCTGGAGGAGTGGTGTGTTCTGAGGGCTGCGGTTTCTGTACCTGTAAAAACTTTGTGTCTGCTTAGAACTGTAGTTTGGAATTAAGCAGCATATTTTACTAAACAGGCCATGGCCAGATCAAGCCTGACAAAGAGGATTGCCACCTTTGAGTCTGAGAAACTTAGCAACTTAGTGAGATCCTGCTCAAAATTAAAAGTGGGAGGGCCAGGGATTTAGCTCAGTGGTTTCTCTGCCTGCTTTGCAAGCACAAGGGCCTGAGTTTGATTCCTAGTACCACAAAAAAAAAAATTAAAAGTGGGAGATCAGATGTAGCTTATTTTGAAGGCCCTGGGTTCAATCCCTACTACCAAATAATAATAAATAAATAAAAATAAAAAATAATAGTACAGTGGGGAGCCCTGAGTTGCAGCTGTACTGTAATGGTAGCAGATGACAGAGCGGCTAAGAGCCTGGGCTCTGCAAAAGTGTTGCTGAGCCAAAATTCTGGTTCTGCCATTAATTATCCTCTCTGCGGTCCAGTTTCACCAACTATAAAATGTCTGTGATAATGGTACCTACCTCAGGAGATTGTTGTTGGGATTAAAGATATTCATTGATAAATACTAAGAACTATATGCAGCACATAGTAGCAAATGTGGAGAATCCATGTTGGTTATCCTTGCTGTCTTAAAATGTAGTTTGCTTATAGTTGTGCTTCTGCAGAAGCACCCTCTCTGCCACCCCATAGCAACTCAGATACCAACTCGTGCTGAGCTGAGCTCATTATCTTTCTAATCTATCGACTTCCTTCTGTTTCCAAGATATGACCTTGGTCCAGCCTTCTTTTATTTTGCACTGGTTTTCCTTGAGCTTTCAAAGGCATCTCCCAGACGTCTAATTGCTGACTGAAAGTCTTACCCTGATTATGTGTAATCGTCTGTCATTCCTACCTAAATATTCTTCAGTGCATAGTAATCGTTCAGATATGGAAAACAAGGCCCTAGATCATACTTGTGTGCCAAAATCCCCAATATTTCTGATTTTTCTGCCATTGTGTTACACATACTTTCCTCTGTTCCTCACCCTGTCTTCTCACAAGACTTTCAGCATCAAGCAGTTCCTTGGCTAAGAAACAAAAGCAAATTCATCCCATTTCCCAATGAATTCAGAACAAAAATATTAATAAAATCAGGTACACCTCCAAGAAAAGACCCTGGAGGAGAACCAAGCTGAATTATATGGAATTGTCTTATAGGAGTGGTACCCATTTACTTTGCCAAGGTCATAAAATGGCACACATTTATTCTACATCAAGGCCATGATCATCTCACTATATCAAGCTAAAAGTGTCACCATCTTCAAGACAGCTGGTTTAGTGAAGAATCTGTCGTTTTGAGGCTGGGGATTTAGCTCAGTGGTTCCACCACCTGCCTTGCAAAGCACAAGGTCCTGAGTTCGATCCCTTTCATTTTCATCAGTGGGTCTCTCTGTATTGGAAATGAGGTTTTGGGTGGAACTGACAATTTATACAATAGCAGCTTATTGTTTTTCAATATTCTGCAATCCCGACTGGGATCACCTTGTGGGTTCAACTCCTCCTGGTGTTCTCTGTCACTGGTCAGCTCAGGCTTCTCATAGCATGATGGCCTCAGGGTATTTGAAATTCTTAGCTGTTAATTGGATTCTGAGAGTGGAAATCTCTTTTCGAGACCAGTCCCAGGACTGGCACTCTGTTGCTTCCACTATTTTCTATTGGTAAAAGCAAGGTAGCCTAGATTTGAGAAGAGAGAAAATTTTTTAGAAAAACAGTATCCATCCCACTCCTCTGCATGTGGGTGCAGAGAAGGGAGAGATGATGTCCATTTTTAAAGATGACCCACCACACTTAGAGTGACTACATTGAGATAATCACTTGTATTGATTCAGTGGCTCTTTCTGTAAACCTTTTGACCTTCCTTTCTTTGGTGAAGAGTTTTTGGAGGACCAAATCAATCCTCTGACTATCTAGAAAAGGGGACAGAGGGGAGGCCTAAGGAGAAAAAAGACAGCAGAGACTTACTTAATTTCAAAGTACATGGAGGGCTGGGGGGGGGTCAGTGCCTCAGAGCAGAAGACAGACTCTGAGCAGGCAATCATTTATTAGGTACACACAGTAACTGAAGGGAATATCACGTCATTCAGGGAGTGGCTGTAATCCCAGGACAATGAGAAGCTGATGAAGATTTTAAATTACGAGATTCTGCTGTTGAGGAGGACTATACTGAGAGTATTCTTACAATGGTGGGTGGGAAGAGTTAAATTTTGTTTTGTTTTGCTTTTGTTTGTTTGTTTCGAGACAAGGTCTCACTATGTAGTTGAGACTGACCTGGAACTCACTGTGTAGACCAGGCTGGTCTCGAACTCACAGGGATCCTCCTACCTCAGCCTCCCCAGTGCTGGGATTACAAGCGTGCACCACCATGCCCAGCTGGGAAGAGTTACATTTGATGAGGACTTTGTCCCTCCCCAGGTGAAATCTTTTTCTTTTTGTATTGCTACTCTGTTCTCAAAGAACCAGGATGTCTTCAGCTGAGGCCATTTTCCATAGAGTGCCACAGTGTCAGTGGACCCTTGAGGCCTCAGCTGTGACTGGAGGTAAACTGGAGATGCACATCATAGCTGGCTTTCGGGCAAAATGACATTGAGGCTTAGACAGGTATAGTTGTACTTTAATTATGAAATGATTTTCCCCCCAAATGTGTGTAGAATTGCTCTCAACAAAGAGCGACTTCAGTTTTCCAACTGTTTTATCTCCCTCTGGCTATGTTTAAAGGTAGGTGACAGAAGGGGTGAAGGAAAATGGTTCTTTTCAAGGACTTCTTATTGGATAGGAAGAAAGCTTTTCCCAAGAGCACTATCAGATTCCTCTTCGTGTCTCTTTTGCTAGTACTGAATCAAAAAGTTACTAGACAAGATGACATTTTGCTTATGATGCAGCTGTGTCCAAGCCAGGCCTGGTAGTACGGACCTATAGTTCCAGCTACTTGGGAGGCTGAGGCAGCAGGATACCTTGAGGCCAGTGTGAGCAATAGAGAAAGAAAGCATACCTATATCCTCCCCCCAAAAAAGAAAGGAAAAAAAAAAGAAAAGAGAAAGGCAGAAATTAAAGGAGGAAGGAAGGATGAATGCATGCACATCCCAAGTCCTAAATACCTAAGTAAAATTGGATTTCTAAAGACAAGATAGGAGAAGAATTAATTTTAGGTGAATAAAGAATGGTTCTTGCCATATTCTATCATTTTTTTATGTAACAATATTTACAGATGACACAAAAAGTTTAGTGTGCCACCTTTCTACCTCCAGCCCCCGAGACAAATCCTGTAATAGTTTTGCCTACGAACACCTTCATGATCTTCCTGCCTGAAGACTTGGTTAGCATCTCATCAGCATGATCCTCACTCTTCACACCCTTTGTGTCTTTTAACTATTACCGATACAGTTCTGGACAACAGGCCACCTCAGAAGGACATGATTTAAACATCTCTAACATCTCTAATTTGTTCTTACTCAACTCATGCATGTAATGGCAGAGTCTCACTCTGTTGTCTAGACTTGAGAGTGGCTTATGGAGGCCTGGCTTTGATTCTGTGGGAGGTTCAGTCCATAGCTGTTCCATGTGTCTCTCATCCTCCTTGGACTTGTGACTAACAAAACCCATTCTACTCAATGTCATGGTAGAGGTAAGCCCCACCCCTGCAGACACAGGATAAACCCTCACTAGCTTCATCTGTGTTAAACCTCATTGGCCACAGTGACAAGGCCAAAGCTAAAATCAAAAGACAAAGGTATGCCCTTTGCTTTTGCCTCTGCTTCTCATGGAAGGAACTACACAGTTGTAGACACAAAAGCATGGATTCAGGGAGTAGTGCACAGTTGGTGTCAATAATTCAATCTAAAAATCCCTTCAAATCTGTACTCAGAGGACTGTAAATTTCGCATTTCCTTAACCTCTTCAGGCTCACACATCTTCTTGCTTGCATATGGCTGACCTCTTTATCTGTGCCATTGTCCACATCCCTTCCCATAACCATCAGGCCTCAGCTCAAAAGATGCTTTTTCTTTAGGGCATCTCATGCTTTCAAGCTTCAATAGTGAACTCAGGTCTGCTCTGTGGTACCCTGAACATATTATAGCATATTTTTTAAATTGAGTTTATTGGTACATTTTAGGTATACAGTACGATTACATTCATTATTGAGATCTTCTACCTTTACATGACAGGTCTTGGTTCTCATTTTTTCCCCTTTGTCACCACCCTCCCTTCATCCCTCCTCCCCTCCCCATCTACAAACACCATTCCATTTTTTCATTTTCTCATACTTTCTTCTTTTCTTTCATTACCTTTCCCCTACCCTTCCCACTTTCCCTATACCTTTAGCCCTTTTCTTCCCATTTCACAATGTCAGTTATCTCATTAGGATCTTATGTACTATTACAGTTTATTCACACCAGAGAAAATATTCAGTATTCACTCATGTGTGACTTATTTATTTCACTTAGGAGTATATCCTCAATATGCATCCATTTTCCTATGAAAGAATCTAATTTTTTATTCTTTATGGCCGAGTAGTATTCCATTTTATAGAAAAACCATGTCTTCTTTATTCAATCTCCAACTAATGGGCAAATGGGCTGTTTCCAAGTTTTAGCTATTACAAACTGTGCTGCTATAAACATGGGTGTGCATATATCACTCTGGTATGATTTTAATTCTTTTGGAAAGATACCCAGAAGAAGGATGGCTGGGTCAAAAGGAACCTCTAGTCCCAGCTCTTTGAGGTATCTCTATATTGATTTCCATAGTGGCTGCACCAGTCTGCATTCCCTCCAACAATGGAGAAGGGTTCCTTTCTCCCCACAACCCCACCAACATTTGTTATTGGTTGATTTCTTGATAGCAGCCATTCTTTGTAGGGTGAGGTGGAATCTCAGTGTTGTTTTCATCTGCATGTGATGTGGAACATTTTTTCATATATTTACTTGCTGCTTTTACTTCTTTGAGAAATGTCTGTTCATTTCAGATGCCTATTTTTGAATCAGGTCTTTATATTGGGGGTGCTGATTGTTTTTAGTTCTTTATATGTTCTAGATAATTGTCCTTTGTCTGAGGAGCAGCTGGTAAAATTTTTTTCCCACATTGTAGGTTGTCTCTTAGTTCTGTTAATGGTTTCTTTTGCAGTGCAGAAGCTTTTTAATAAGATGAGATCCCAGTTGTTGATTCTTTCTGCTAGTTCCCGTGCTACTGAGGATTTGTTCATAAAGTCTTTTCCTATGCCAATGTCTTCAGCATATTATAGCATATTATGGCATTAGTAACAGCATGTTTATTAATACTATTCATTTACTTATCTATGTCTCATGTTAGGTTATAGGGCAGCCTGATCCCCTTCAAGTCAATTTAGGCTTACGTCTTCTGATCCTCTATTTCTTCGGCATTTAACAGTTTTTCGGCCATGTCAGACAGTCAAATATTGCATGAATGAATCAGTGAATGAAGAGTAGGCTGAAATTCTATCCTGAATTTAACAGGAAGCCAGGATTTTAAATGTGATTGTTATGTTTCTATATTACATGGGAAACATTGAGATGGCAGTGAAGGATATAGGAGAAAAGATGAGACTAAGGTCAGAAAGATGAAGAAATTGAAGTAATCTTGTATGAAATAATAAGAGTGGTGGGGATGAAAATAGAATAGATGCAAGAGATACTTAGAAAGTACACAGAAACTGATGTGTGATAGGGTCTTGAGAGCAAGTACCCACTCTTAGCTCACATTTATGTCTCTGGTTTGAGTTATGAGTTGGGGATAGAAAACTTACCTTCCTTCCTTCTTTCCTTCCATTCTTCTTACATCCTCCTCTTCCTTCCTCTTTCCCTTCCTTTCCTCTTCCTTCCTCTCCCCCCGCCTCCTCCTCCTCCTTCTCCTCCTCCTCCTCCTCCTTCTTCTCTCTCTCTCTCCCCCCCCCCTTTGTAATATTTGGGGATCTGGGGATTTAACCCATACACTAAGCTACATCCCCTTCCCTTTTTCAATTTTTACATTTTGAGAAAGACTCTAGCTAATTTGCACAGGCTAGACTACAATTTGCAATCCTCCTGCCTCAGTCTCCCAGAGTACTGGGATTGTGAGTGTGTGCCACCACACATAAGCTACAAATTATTTTTTGACATGAAGAACAAAGGGGATATTTTGGGATATTGTAGAATAATGGGCACGTGATGCCAGATAATATCTGTGAAGACAGTCAAGCAGGCCACTGGATTAACTGCAATTTTGGTGGGAAATCAAAAATTGATATTTAGATTTACAAATTATTGTATACTTTAACTGAAACCATAAATCTTAGTATTTTCCCCAGGAAGAGTTAGAGAAGGGGTAGAAGAAAAAAATCAGTTTATGTCAGCAGTTGATCAATAAGTGGAGGAAAATCGATCTGTGATGGGATTATAAAGAAGCAATGGAATAGCAGGCAGAAACGGGTTTATTTAACTGCTAGGACTGCTAAATACCTAGTCATGTGTTAGGCTGTGCCACAGGCTATGTCAGGTGAAGACGGTGTGAACCAAGAACACATTTCCAATTGGAGAGGTGATTACAGCTGGCTGATTAAGGTATGAGAGTTGAGGTACCAACAGGCTGCTTTGGTCACTCCAGAATCACCCCAAAATAATATAATTACAAGAGGAGACATTCTCTCTACCTTCTGAGAATTTAATAACTGAGTCTATAAAATGAACTGACAGCAGGGAGATTAATGGGAGAAAATGTACACAAATTTACTATGTGCATTACAGAAAAGTGAATCTCAAAGACCCAGTGATCCATGATTTGGGAGTTGATCTACCCTTTCCATGGGAACAGGAGGACGAGGAGGATGTAGGCCATCCAAAGGAGGTAAATGATTTGGGGAAAGATGAGTGAGTCCTTGAATAATAAGTAATGGCTTGCGGATGGAGTGTGTCTGGGTGTGGTTTCAAGTTCTAGTCTGTTTTCCTGTGATGAGTTAACATTGATGAAACTCTCAGGGAGGCCCCTGACGACAAGTGGGATTGTTTTGCAGGATCTGTCTTTAGGCAGATTAGGGAAGTTCAGAAAAAGCCCCTCCGTTCATCTGCTGTTCTCCACGTACCCTCAAGTCAAAGTGATCAGTATAACAAACTTCATATTTGGGGCTGGCTTTTCTCGAGTGCTTCCATGGGTCAGATCAACCATTTGATAGGCTTTTTCCGGAGAGCAGGCTCTGGGGTCAGTTATGCCTAAGTTCAGACTTGGGCTCTGTCTTTTTGTGTGACTTTTGCCAAAAACTTAATCTTTCTAATCTTCAAGTTCTCGCTGTATAAGGGGAGATTAGACTATTACACCTAAGGACATGCTCCAAAATGCTGACAGATATTATCTTTGGGGGATGGGTTAAGAATTACTTTTGTAATTAAAAAAACATGCTTTTTTCTCAAAAAGAATGTATTATTTTCTGAAAATGTGTAGCATAATGACAGATTCTATTAATATCCGTGAAGAACCAAAAAACAAGGGAATAGAGCGAGAGCACAGATACTCTCACTTTCACCTCTATTGGAGATAACCCTGGTTAAGTGGTTATTATCTGTACCCCAAAGAGTGATAATCAAAGGTGAACAAAAGGTATTCAAGGACTTCGCATTTTGTGATATAAAATTAAAAAAATAAATCACTAAAACAGCGTATGTTAGAATGGAACAAATATTTAAAAATCGCTTAAATACTCTCATCAGGTCCTCCCTCGGAGAGGAGTGGTTATTGTGGATGGAGAAATCACGAAATGTTTCTGCGAGAAGCTAGCACCACAGTGACCCATAAAGGTGGGCAAAATGCTCTCATCTCAGTGTTTACTGGTTTGCTTCACAATAGAGGGAAATTAACCCAGAGATAAGAACAGAGAAGGCAGAATGATGGATGCAGGAGGAGTGGAATCTCCCTGTCAACTGCTTTAGCTGCCACTAACCTCAACAGCTGCATGTCAAAAGGGCAGGATAGTACAATTTTCCTCCCTCCTCTCAACTGAAAAATGTAGGTTTAAATTAACCACACTTCGCTTCACTACAGTTGTGTTCCTGTGTGCACAGTTTGTAAAGCCAGAAAAAGAAGACTGCCAAGGTGTTTAACTTTTTTTTGGGGGGGGTACCAGGGATCAAACTCAGGACCACTTGCCAAGCAGGCAGCAGAACCACTGAGCTAAATCCCTGGCCCAAGATGTTTAACTTTAGTTCAAGTTGATTTTTTATGGTTTTGTCACCTTACTAAGGGCTTAAAAATTGCCTTTCTCATTTTAAAACTCTGAATTAGGCTTTTATTTTGTTTCCAACTACAAATTGCATATTAAAATTTCTGTATATATATCTTAAATACCTATGTGAATTCATAGAAAATGATAGCAAGACAAATATACAATGATGTGTAAAAATAATGTCTTCTTTATGAGTATCAGACCTTACTGCAAAATACAGTAAATGAGCTCACATCTCTGATTTCATTTTTTTCAAACTGGGGATCACACAGAGAGCCTTTCCACAAGCTATATCATCATCCCTTTAAAATAGTTTTCTTTTGGGCCTGGGATATAGCTCAGGGCCTGGAATTTAGTTCAGTAGCACCATACCTTCCTCACAAGCACAAAGTCTTGAGTTTGATTCCAGGTACCAGAAAAAATAAGTTATCTTTTAAAATTTTTGAGATAGAGTCTCACAAAGGCACTAAATTAGTTGTCTAGGTTGGTCTTGAACTTACAACTCACCTGCCTCACCTCCCCAGAGTGAGGTGAGTACAGGTAGAATGCCAAGGTCATTACAATGATTTCTGAAAGACTGGCTTGCAGGCTGGGGATTTAGCTCAGTGGTTCCACCACTTTCCTGGCAAGTGCAAGGTCCAGAGTTCAATCCCCAATGCGCCCCCACAAAAAAAGAAAGAAAGACTAGCTTGCACTTGGCAATGCTGAATTCAGACTCTCCTCAACTTCACAGAGAACTGAGGACAAAATTAGGAAAGTTAAAAGTAAACAAAATTAAAATCATATTAGTGGTATGTAATGTAAAAACCACCAAGTAAACATTTTGCCATGGAATCAAGTAGCTCAAACTCAGCTCCTAACAAAGCAAAGCATGTATTTTCATAGCTGTAGTCTTTGGAATTGATTGGGAACTTACTTCAGTGCATTTTGAGGAGCAAGAAATTTCATTTATACTCTCCAGAGGAACTTGACCAAACTTAGGGTGGAAAAAGAAGAAACCCACACACTTCTGCATTTGTACGAAAAGGAAGTAGTGTGAAATCTCCCCTGAAATCTAACATGTTTATACCTTGAATTCTTAAGTACCAGAATACTTTCTGCAGAGTTACGAAGCAACTGTGACAGATGAATACATTTTTGTCTTGATATTTATTATCTTTCCTGTTCACTTAGTCAACAAATATTTATTAAGAGCCGATGAGATGTCTGGCACTGAGAATATAATAGTAAGTGGAGGGAACAATATAGTGCCTGCTTTCAAGAACTCTGGAGTTGAGTAGGGGATAGGAATAGAAATTAAAGAATGATCCAAATAATTATAAAATTGCTGCTGTAATAAGTAGTACAAAAT
Source organism: Fukomys damarensis (assembly GCF_012274545.1). Classification (NCBI taxonomy): domain Eukaryota; kingdom Metazoa; phylum Chordata; class Mammalia; order Rodentia; family Bathyergidae; genus Fukomys; species Fukomys damarensis. The sequence goes on along the minus strand of NW_022900940.1, from coordinate 23,677,372 downwards.
TGCATATGGTGCCATGGAAATTACCAATGAAAGATCTTACTCGAGGAGGCCAGGGAAAGCTTTCTTGCCTTTCTTTCTCTCTTTCCTTCTTTTCATGCATACCAGGGACAGAACTAAGGACTCACACTGAGCTTCATCTACAGCCTTTTTTGGGATTTTTTATTTTGAGATAGGGTCTCACTAAGTTGCCCAGCCTAGGTTTGAACTTAAAAGTCTTGTGTCTCCCTCTCTCTCAGTGCTGGGATTACAGGAATGTCCACTATGCCCAATGAAAGAATTTGATTGCTATCTTTTCTTCATCTCACAAGTAGTGGTATGCCATCGAATTATTGCTGTTGGAATCGCCAGATTTGCAATTGTATTTAGCTCAGCTTTAGTTTGAGGAACTAAATGAGAGTCTAGAAAGGCCTTGTGGGTGACTGGGAGATTGTGCCCCGGCATGGTGGTGCACGGCTGTAATCCCAGCCATGGGGAGGCTGAGGCAGCGTTTTAACAAGATTCCCACCTGATCCATATGCACGTTAAAGTCAGATAGGAAAACCTGTGAGCTTTGACCGGCACGGTGACGCACACCTGTAATCCCATCCTGGGGAGGCTGAGGCAGCATTTTAACAAGATTCCCACCTGATCCATATGCACATTAAAGTCGGATAGGAAAACCTGAGAGCTTTGACCTACACTAAGAAGAGCACTTTTTAGTGCGTCCGTGTGTGCATATGGACGTAACGGAAACTAAAGTTCAGTGAAGCAATGCATGCAGTTAACGTATTAGAAAAAAAATGTGTTCACCGCTCACTGGATTTCAGGGTCCACTCCTGGATCTCGACTTGCGGTTTGAAAACGTAATTCTAAAGCACCTAGGAACAGTCCAAAGAAGGCTGGGGAAGCGGTGGAGCATATTCTCCTTGAGGTGCAACGGAAAGTGTAGAAAGTTGCGACGCTCGTTACTTTGTGAAACGCGCGCACTTAGTCACTCCTGACTACGCTCTTGGAGCGAGAACTCCAAGGTGGTGAGGGAGGGGGGTGAGGGGCCGCTGAAAGTTTGCCAAGGCGCTCCGAAGGGTTGGTCTTGGGACGTGATTGGCAGCTACGAGAGGGGGGAGGATTGAAGCCGGAGCGAGCGAGAAGGCTCTGCGGCGGCGGGAGGTCCAGCCCAGCTGTTGGCGAGGAGTTTCCTGTTTCCCCCTCCGGCACCCGGGTGAAGTTGA
>NW_022900940.1:23673699-23675752 GCF_012274545.1 Fukomys damarensis | reverse complement strand
GTGTCCCGGGCTCCCCACCCCTTGGCCGCCCTGACAGTACTCCCCCGGACCCGGCGCCCAGGCGGAAGCGGGACGGGGTTCTCCCTCGGGCCCCTGCAGTGTGACTCCTGTGGCCGCGGGGACGTGACTTTTTCCTTGAAAAACAGAAGGAAAGTTCAGCTGCGAGGGGGCGCGGGGCATGTTCGCCCCCTTTGTGCGAGCAAGAAAGGCGTTGCGTTGGCCGAGATCGAGGCGAGCCCTCACCCCCGGAAAGGGAAGTTTGAGAAGTTGATTATCCGAAGGAGGACGGGGAGCCGCAGCCCTGAGCGGCAGCCCAAGCAGACTTTCACCTGGGGCCGCCGCTGCCCTTCCAGAATCACCTGGTCCAGTGTCCCAGTCCTTAGCTACTAAAATGACCCCGCTCTCCCCAGGCTGGCTTCCCGAAGCTATTCCACACAAATTGCAAGAAAAGAAGTGATTTCCAAAGGAAAGTGGGCAGGGTTGGCCTACGGGCTGGGCAGCGGTGCGGGGGTCATCGGTCAGGTAGAAGACCGAGGTCCTTTACCTTGCGCCAGGTAGGGTAGATACTAGGCCCAGGAGATGCTGCCAGCTCCCACCCAGTCCTGCCCTCAGGGAGTTGATGTTTCTCCCCAACTCCCACTGATGAGAACTGAATGGCAGCTGCGTACATCATCTGCCTCCTGATCACTGTCTCGGATTTTAATGGGGGAAAAAGTAGAAATTGGGTTCTTAACTACTTACGGGAAGGGCGGAACCCCGAGACCTCCCAAGTTGAAAAGTTCGCAGCTGTGGGCCACACTACTGATTATCCGCAGCTATGGCCTCAGGCTGGGCATTTGGACAAGTTGGGTAGCTTGTCTGAGCCCAAGTTTCCTCATCTGTAAAATAGCATGCTTCGAATTGGACTCTATTACATCTTCTAAATATTTAACATTTCACACCATGCTTGTGGGGTTGGGGCTTTGGCTATGCGCGGTGTAGATTTTGAATGAAGTGCAGAGGATTTGACATTCCACATCACACTGACGCACATGGGGTTCAGGTGGATTTACCTTTGGGTTTATCTAGAAGAAATATGTATGGGAGCTAAGTGGTAAATTTTGGATTATTTGAAGGAGACTGAAAACTGTTTAAAACTCTCGATTGTACTGAAAGTGGCATGGAGATGGAATTTTTAATGGAATGAGGAAGAGGCACTGTTGCAAGCAAAAAAATCCTCACACAAATTCGAGTTCTCCAATTTAATAAAATCTCAGTGTTTTCTTCTTAGCTTTTTTCTTACATTGCAATACTAGAATGTTCAACTGTCTCTAATTATACTCCAGACTCTTAAAAACTGACTTATATTTTGCAAATAAATATTAAACTTGGCACCCTTAATTTTCTGTGTACATAAAACTTTTGTTTCAGATCATTAAAGGAAGAAATTAGCAGGCCTTGATTTGGTTAAGTTTTGTTTACAAGGGTAAGACTTATGATTTGCAAATTCCAGACTCAATAGTTCATGAGCCAGTTTCGTTTCATCTCTATATACACTTTTAAACAATTAGTTTAAAAGCCTAGTGGTTTTTATTAGAAAACTAACAGATTTCATATTTTTATGAGGAATTGAAGTTTTAAAATAAATAAATGAATAGTTTCAGGCTTTTCCTAACATAATTGGTGAACTGAATATTGTTCAAAATACCTTGGTGTAAGATAATATACGAGGAAATGAGATTGTTTACAACTTCCTATTTGGTTATTAAAAAAAAAAAAACCTCAGGTTGGTAGCTTTACAAGCAAATGAAGGATTTCAGTTTAAGAACAGATTTGGATAAGAAATATATTCTAAACTTATTCCTCATTTATTTATTTATTTTATTTGGTATAGTCAGTCATCCCAAATTCTCAAAAATAAGAAATGACTTTGCAAAATGTTTGGTCTGAATAGTTCAGATGTGAAAAATATGGCTTTTACTTTTCAGACACCTAAAAAGATGTTCTTGTTTCTCCAAGGACCCAAACACCATTGCCAAAAACAACCACAGGAAGAAAAAAAAAAAAAAAAAAA
>NW_022900940.1:23639838-23673680 GCF_012274545.1 Fukomys damarensis | reverse complement strand
AAAAAAAAAAAAAAAAAAAAGAAAAAAAAAAAAAGATGTTCTTGTTGATAATAGTGTCCCAGGGTTAACCCTTTTCTGAGGTCACTTTAACAGCGTGCTTACTTTGCTGGGGTCCAAATACTAGAAATCATTAAACCAAGAATTTGATCTTTGGTCTACTTGTTTTCCCCACCCTCATCCCCAAAAGCACATTTTCACTTCGAGGCCACTTCCTGTAACATCTTATTTTTAACAAGTTATGGTTTATACAAAATACTAACCACACTTTGAATTCATTATGATCTCTTTTGACTTAAGCTTCCATGGTGATGACTCGTTATTGTCTGGTGTATTCATGTGTGCCATTTCAGTTTACCATTCTTTGGTTATAAGTATGACTCTTTATATTTTTCTATTAGTTTTTAACTCCATTTTTCTAATCAATAATAGCACCTGTTAATGCCACTGTAAAAAGTGGCCATTTTGTATTCTTATTTCTTAACAATATCTATTGAGTATCTCCTGACAGGCAGAATTCTGAGTCCTGGAGTTACTGTCCCCAGGGAATAAGACATACCTGGTCTTTGCCCCATTGATATACATGGAAAGGTGTTATAAGCAAGAAAAAAAAAAGATAATATATTTTAAATCTGCTTACTTGGAAAAATTATTGAAAACATTTTTTAAACCTCTGAATGTATTTTTTACTCTGGTTTGTTCTTACTTTTCTGTCTGCCTTGTTACAGACCAACAATTGGGCCACCTTTGTTCTGCAGCCATCATGACCTACCTAGTGCTTTCTTTGGGAATTAGTTGAAAGTAGAATGTAAGATAGGCACTTTGGGATCAGGCTGTCATGGGTTCCAAACCTAACTGCTCTTTACTGGCTATGTAGCCTATTGCAATTACTCTTTCTATTCCTCAGTGCGCACATCAGTAAAATGGGGATTATGGAGCCGTGATGAATGTTCCATACTGCTTTCAGATGCTTAACACAGTGTGTGCAACCTAGTGAGTGCTTGATAAATATCAGCCCCTATTATTAAGAATCACTTACTCAGGCCCAACAGGGGCTACAAAGAGCTGGTTCCCACCTGACTCTTCATCTCTGTGCTCCAAGGCCTGCACTTCCTCAGTCCCCTCACAGGACCATGTGTAAGCACACTGTGAGCAGTTTGAGTAGCTGTGTCTTTGTTCAAGTTGTTACCTCTGTCTTGAACTCCTGTTACCTGACTCATTCTCTGTCATCTTTTAAGACTTAACCTGTGATGTCTTTTGAAGAAACCTGCTTTGAACACCCAGAGTTGAGCTAAGTGTCCCCTTCTGTGTACAGTCCTCTCTCTTAGTGTAGGACAATAGCAAGATGAAATTGTATCTTTGTGGGACTCCTTTGCCCCTGAGACTTTTTAGCCTCTCAAAGGCCAAGAGGGATCTCACTCAGTGCTGTATTTCCAGGATCTCTCCCGTGCTAGTGCTAGGAAACGTGGAGCTGAGCCTGTACCCCTGGATATAGTGCAATGTAGGTCGGGCATTTCACAGCCAGGAAGTCACTGTTATTGGGTGTTTGGTCTAAGTGGCAAAATCTCTGCTTTCAGTTAGGTTAGTTTTAGCTCTGATCAATTTGAACAACAATTTGGCTGTTTTTATACTTTACGTTTTGTTCTATTCTGATAAAATAATAGAGAAAGATATTTGAACTTCTGACAAACATGATGAAAACCTGCTAGATGTTTTTATCTAACCCTTTTAGTTACACATTTTAAACTAGTTTAAGATGTTCAAAGGCATTATACAAACTTGATAGAGATTTCTTCAACGTAATTATCCAGTAAATACTGAATTCTCTTGTTTTCTAGAGGATTGTTAAAAGGAGACTTTCATGTAGTTCTGAACCTAAATTATTTCTTTTTATCAGGGTTTTGTATTGTGGTTTATAAGCAGTGAAGCAGAGTTGATCTAAAGGAAATGTGGTCTTTTAGCAGCCTCTACCTGCTGTAGAGCACCTTGGATATTATTTAGGTCTGATGCAAACCACAACACTATAAAATAAGGTACAGAGAAACATACTTCCTGGCTACAACACGACGCTATTTAGTTAAGTTACACAAAGCATAGCTGTGCCTCCTTGTTAGCTTCTGCCCTGTAGGTCCTTGTGTACTGCTTTAGCAGATTTAAATTATGATTTTCAGCAGAAATGTCTTAGCAGCAAAAATGCTTACCTCTTATTTTACACTCCCTCCTTTCCTTGTAAGATTTTGCTCCCCAGGTACTTGTTGCTTCTGACTAAAGCAAGACGATGATTATATCTCTTTGCGCGGTGTGTTGGAGGGGTTTGGCATGCTACACGGGCCAAAAGGCTCATCTCAAGAAGAAGCTGGGGGAATGGAGAACTAACGTTTGAGAACTTGGCTTCACCCAGCCATTTGACATTATCTTTTTAATGTAATCTTAAGACAAAGCCTAGCCTAAATGATGTTTTATTATCTTTATTTTATAAATAGAAAGAATGAGCCTATTTAAGGTCACCTGGGGGTTGCCTGTGTGTTTTGTGTGTCTGTTTTCTAAGTCTGTCCTAGTTGAAGACTGCTGGATTCTTCTTCATGTGTGTGTGTGTGTGTGTGTGTGTGTGTGTGTGTGTGTGTGTAGTGAAACCAGGGAGGGGTAAAGTGATACCATACTTGAGAAAAGGGAAGCCCACCATCCAATATCAGTGCTTCTAACTGAGGGATATGCTCTACTTGTGTGATCTGCCTCTTTCTGACCGACTTTATGCCACAGAAAATCAAAATAAGGTAGAATTGCTCAGCCAAGAATTTTGTAGTCTGATAAAGGCATCCTGGTGGTGGGAACCACTGTGAGTGACCTCAGATTTGACCACAGATAGTAGTTGGACAGGCATCGTTTTCAAAGATGTGTGGTGTAAACATCAAGCATGTGGACCACCAGTTGTGCACAGTACTCAACGACTGCTGAGAGGGCAGGAAGGGCAGATTTTATCCAGCATAATGAAGAGGGAGATAATTTGACTTTTGAGATTCTACAAATTGGAAGAAATTTGTAGGTAGTAAAGCTTTTCTTCCTCTCCTAGGATTGCTTCTGTCTTTCACTGGCCACCATCAGCTTTTTTACATTTTCATGCACAACATGGGGCAGCTTTCCCTTTGGGTGTAGTCAGATTGTGACCTACTACATAAGCTTTTAAAGGTTCCCTAGCATTTGTGCTTTGTTTTAGGGTCAGAGATATAAGTCATCAGAAGAGATTTAGCTGCAGAGCAAGTGCCTATGGCTGCTAAGATTAAGACTGAGAAAGCTCAAACGTGCAGCTTTTTCCTTCTTTCTTTTTCTCCTTGTTTTCTGTCGGCATATTCTCCAAATATTTTTGGCCTACAGTTGAGTATAAGCCTAGTGTTTGGGCAGAAGAATCTTCTGTCCTGTGCTTTAGAGGATGCCCTTCTCATATTTTTCTGTGCTCAGGCCCATGGCCATGAGGTGGGGACAATTCTGTGCACCCTCTAGTTTCTGTCTTTGCTTTTTTATAGATCCTGTTTTGGGCACCCCAAACTCCCTACTGAAGCCTCCTTTTGTAGGCTACAAGGACTTTTGGGTCTGTTTTCCTGAAAACCTTAGTGGCCACTAGTTGACTTTCCTCCTGGGGTGTGTGTGTGTGTGTGTGTGTGTGTGTGTGTGTGTGTATGCATGTGTGCATGTTTGAAACAGAGAAAGTGAAAAGGGGAGAGAGGGAGACAGAGACAGAGACAGAGACAGACAGAGACAGAGAATGCTCTTGGTGGTCCATATGTATACATCTCGCAGTGCCCTCTTGATTCAGAATGGGGTAGCTATGGAGAGAGCAAGGTAAAGAGTTTCCCCCCGTCCCTGTCCCTCCTCCACTCCTGAGGAGGGAACATTGTGTAGCGTGTGTATCATAGAGGAAGAGTTGGGGGCTTCAGCTTGATCTTTCAACAGGTTGGGAAGACGCATTCTTCGGTTAGGGTAGAAAAGTGAAACTTAGTTTAATGAGCAGTTGTGTTTGTTGGCTTATTTATAACTTTTCATATTTTGGTATGTGCTGTGTGGCCGGTATTTGTACTCTTTGACTTCCATTGTTAGGGATGGATTTAGCATTATAAAATTGCCCTTGCAGAAGTGTTGGGTAAAATTAGTTTTTGTTAATTTTAACATGTTTTCTCTGGAGTAGAGAACATGCTTATTAATGGAAAAGCTAAGAGTTGTTCATGATCCCAGTATTGTATTTTCTTTGAAAAGTTCAAGTTTTCATAGTTTGTGTTTTCTTGAAGGGAACTGTAGCACTATCCATTTAACTTGTCTTCTTGAAGTTTCACTTGTATATATGTTAGACTTTCCAGTGCTTTAGTTCCATTTCTGCTGTACAGTAAGACCACTAGAGCGAGGTGAACCTTAATCGTTCTTAATTAATCAACCTTAATGACTGCACAAAACAGATGAATTTGAAGAAAAGGAAGGATGGGTACCTATTTTTGGCATTTACAACAGCAGCTTTTTATCTAACATTGTCAATTGCAAAGGATTCATTAAGTTGGGGAGGTAACTCACTGCTGCCTTGTGGATGACTGTGCCTCTTCCATAACTCTGCAAGACCCCTTTTACACAGAGAAATGAAATTGACTTTATGTCCCTTGTAGTTTTGCTCAGGAGCCTTAATGGAAAAATATCCCAGTAATGGTAGTGGCTATCGCTTAACTGAGCTCTTACAGTTGCCTGGATCATGCTGAACATTTTCACTTTCAAAAAAACTCTGCAAGGTAGATTTTTCACAGCTTGGTATAAGTCCTGCAGAGATTAAGACATTTGCTGAAGGCTGTCCAATTGGTGAATGATTTTGCTGGGGTCGGACCAAGATGGTTTTCTTTAGGGAACCTAAACCTCACATTGTTATTGCATACCGAGACCAGGCTGCTTGAGGTGACATAAACCCCTTGTCCATTATAATAGGTTATTGGAAGACTCTAGGGTCTAAGACAAATAATGATAAGTCACTTTTTTTCTAATACTTTAGCATTTTTAATATATCATCCTATTTAATTTTCGTAGTGAAATAAAATAATATTTGGTTCACATACCAGGTAGTGAAACATGCCTGACATGACCTCAAAGGAAAAATAAAAAGAATGTACAGCAGGTGATAACAATAGTGATGTTCTGTTATCAGGGAGTTCCAGTATCCAGTGTCAAGTAAAACAGGCACTTTATTTGGAGAGATGAGAGAAGTCCAAGGAAGTAAGATAGGACAGGCCCGGGTGGATTTAATATGAAGTATTTGGGATTTAATCATCCAGATTCCTTCGTGGCAGAGACAGGCTCCTGGCTCTGAGACCCTGGCACTGTGATGGACAGTGGTCACAAAGTCAGGCCATGTTTAAGAAACTATGCAATGCCCTGAATCTTATAGCATATGTGCATGTATTTGTGTGTGTGTGTGTGTGTGTGTATATATATATATATATATATATATATATATATATATACACACAAACATACATACATATACATACATATATATACATATATATTTGACAGTAGTTTCCCAAATTTGAAGGTACAGTAACCCAAAAGATTTATATGCCATTATCTATAATGAGTTAAGAACTAGAAAGAAAAATTTCTGAAATAATCAAGAATAAATTCCAAATTCTGATCAACAGTTCTAGAGGAAAACTGAATTTTTTAAAATTCTCTCAATAGATAATATTGTGAAAGCATTGAGCAGATCAAAAAGCGTGTGTATAAAAATGCAGGAAAATATTTCAGAGGAGTTTCAAGTAGCTAATTGGTAAAAATACCTTGTTTTCTATTAAACTTTTTGTGGAATGTGTAGCTTTTGTAATTTGTAGGAGGCCACATTGGTTGTAGATAAATATTCACTTTCACACTTTCACACGCACATTTCTATTTTTAGTTTTTTTCTCAAAGAATACTCCTGAGATTTATAAGCTTCACCTTCCACAAGGCATAAACCTGTGACTAAGGGGAGCGTCTGTGTGTTGCCCTAGAAAATAAATTTTAAAATGCCTCCTCCTCCTTCTCCCATTGCGGAGACTGAAGTTAGCATTGTTATGTTACCAAACTGAAGCTTTATTTTCCCCGGGTTAGGTAAACCCTTCATTATTTTCCTAATTTAGAGCCCAGTGCCAAGTAGAAAAATAGTTGCAGATATATAATTATCACAAAACCTTGATCTTGAAAGAAAGGTAACCCAGAGCTGACCCTTAGTTTAAGACCACAAAGACTCTGCCTAGGAGACAGGCACCCCATTTCCCCTAAAATAAGACCTAATTGGAAAATAATCAGCCTAGAAAACGAAAGATCAAAAATGTCAGCCCCAATCAGCTTATCCTTGCCTTACCTGCCCTCACTGTTCCCGTTTGGTGGCTACTCTGTAAGGCAGGTAAGGCAAGGACAGGCTGACTGGGACTGGCATTTTTAATCTTTAGTTTTCAAGGCTGATTATTTTCTGGTTAGGTCTTGTTTTGGGGAAACGCTGCAGTAGGGAATGAAGCACATGGACCGAGGAATCAGGTTGTAGGCTGGACCAGGTTAAGTTCTAGTCCCCCGGGCCGTGTCTTCTTTCAGTGTATGGTGAAAGGGACTGGGCTAGATGATATTTGTCTATCCTCAACTATTCAGTTCTGTAGTTACTAGAGGAAATAGCTAAAGTGGACACAGAAACATTTACATATTCTTAGCTAATCAAAATAGAAAACTATAAAAAGTCATAAGAGGTCTAAATTGCCATATACCACAAACATGTACTTAGAGTTTTTTGGAGATAACTATTACAAACATAAAAGTAAAAAAAGAAAGAGAAACTGTACTTATTTCAAAAATGTCCAACTGCAGGTGTCTGAATATACATCCTGACTAAATAGCATGTTTACTTCAGCTGGAACTCACTCCTACTGACTAAAGAAAAGGCTTGCTTGGTTTGGGTGATAATATCATTTTTCTTTGGTGACTGATGGTGTTTTCATTCTCCTCTTCCTCTGGATCAGTAGAAAGACTGTACAGGTTTTTCTTAAGAAAGAAAATTGTGAAATGCCTTGCATGTCCAGAAGTAAAAGCCAAAGGAGCTTGCATGTTTTTTGGGAAAAGAAAGGAAACTTGTCTGGATATAATTAGTGTTCTGCTGCCTTTCAAAGATATCTCCATCACTTTTCTTAAAATATTCTCAGCAAAGACAGAATTTGCTACAGACTGCCAGTTTTCAGGCTGCTGTTTTAGGAATGGGAGGAGTTGCTGAGGCCCATAATTGCATTTCTGTATAGTTTGCAAATACTTGTTAGCACAAAATAAGAGTCTTTTAACTGTTGTTTTGAGTGACTCTTTTGTTACTGCATATGACATTTATCCTTTAAAATCCATCATATTTGGGGGGACAATATGGTATAATTTGGCCTCCAAATATGTGAAAAGGGGAAAATATTTGATTCTGATATATTTTATTCAATACAGTGGTATTATTATTTTAAAAATAATGCTGAAGATTGAATCCAGAGCCTTTACACTGAGTTCCACATCCATTTTTTTAATTTATCATTTTATTTTGGGACAGGATTGCACTGAGTCCTTAACTTTCCAAGGTTGGGCTTGACCTTAATGCTCCTACCTCAGCCTCCCAGAGGGCTGGAATTAGAGGTTTGTTCCACCATGTCTGGCTCTGGAATCTCTTAAACTGCATTATTATAAAGTAACTTTTTAATAATCTTGACCCAATATGGAGACTCTTTTATTTTTATAATAAATGTCTATCATAATTGGTGTCACCTTTCTTAATACTTGCATTTTTAATCTAATAAAGGAAGTCAGCAGTCTTTTCCTTCACTGTTGTCTTGGGTTTTCCAGCTATGTGACCTGGTTTGTTCTTTCTTGCTTTCAGCAGTGTCATTCTAGCATTGAGGCCCAAATCTTACTGTTAAACTCTGAAGGCAACGGTTTTCTGTCACCTCCTGATAGCATCAAATAAAGATATCCTAATAACTTGCTGCTCTTAACGGTCTGTCAGTGTCAAAATCAGTGGGAATTTTGTGGAAATGCAATCTTGAGTCCTTCCCAGGCCTACTGCCTTGGAATCTTCATTTTATCATAAACCCAGGTGATTCTGCACCAATTACAGTTCAAGAAGCCCTGATCTAACACTGCTTGAGCTCTCTCCAAAGAGGAAGCCATTGATTATCTGCCATGATTTTAGTGAAACCCAGCAGATATTGTTTCTGTCAGGAAGAGGAGGATTCAAGGGTGAGTTGCACTTAAGTTTTACGCAAGTCTTCTGACTTCTCCTATGGGAGGTGACAAGGCCTCTTATAACTGTTGTGCCCAAGACGTTAAGGCTAGCAGAAGACAGAGTGCACTGGTAGCCGGTCAGTTAACCGAGTTGATTTAAATCAGTCTGTTTTCCAAATCTTCCTTCACAGCTCTTTCGCCCACTGAATGTCTGCCTCTTGAACATGATCAGGAGAACCCACAGATCTGTCTTGCTGCTGAATTTAAGTATTAGTCATGTTTACCTCATGAGGTTTTTAATCACAGATTGCCTTGACACATGTAGGCCTTAATTCATTCTGGAGCTGTTGTACTGTGAGAGAACATCGGCTCTGTATGAAGTATGTGCCCAGTAAAGGAATTAACGACAGGTTTTTCAGGAGGTGGGTCTGCTCTCCGACATTTCTGGAAGTTCTCTTTTATCTTGAGAAACTTATTTGATTGAAAGAAACACAGGAAAGACTCACTACATTTTTCTTGAGTTTCTCAACATTTACTTTAACTTTCTCCGAGGGGGCCAGTGTAGGCATTTCCATTGATTGGCTTCTTATTTTATTCAACAGAGGCAGGTTTTGTGCCTTGATTAACTTTTGGTTTTTTTGTTTGTTTGTTTGTTTTTGTTTTTATCTCAGTTCTCTGTTTGCATTCCAGACTGGGCTTGAACTTGCTCTGTAGCACAGGCTGGCCTCAAACCACCTGCCGTGCAGAGGTGTGCCACAGCACCTGACCTTGTGCCTTGATTCCTTTCATCTTCTGGAAATGTGGGTCCTTGTCCGTTACTAATGCCCTTAAGTAACGTGGAGGCCACTGTTCTAACAACTTGTTTCTGATTTTTCAGGGTAATTTAATTTTCTGAATTTTTTTTAAACCTTTGATAACTGAACTGTACTTTGCAAGAAAAAGAAAAGTGAGAAAGAACAACCAGAAAACTTTGCATTGCAATCCATTATCTGTTGCTTCCTGTTGTATAAAATCCCAGTTTATTCTCCAGAATAACTTACATCTTAATTCTAGGAATCTCTTAATCAGATTTATTTATGACCGAAACCTAGTGACATGAAATGTATGGCCATTTGGTTTCATTTTTGCTCTTGAATTACATTACTGCACTGTCAGCCTGAACTCTTATTTTCTGTCATCTGTAAGGATCCCCTGATTACTTTCTGGCTATGGACATCTCTCACCACTGCGCGTGTGTTGTCAGCGGTTAAATCTCCTCCCACGCCCAGACATCATTTTGAACAGGTGGCCCCTGCTAGCATGGCTTCCTTGCAACCTCTCTATGAATCCTAGGTGATCACACGGGCCTTTTCCTCATCAAGGACAGAGGCTGCCTCAGTGTCACTGGCTCTTAACACAATACAGCACCTTGCACACAGGACACAGGGCCATTTCATTTAACCGCATGGATGAAGTCAAGTCTCTTCCTGTTTCCCATTCTGCCCTATTTTCAGGCTTCGTGCCCTCATTCCACTTACGTAAATTTTTCTCATACAGCCATTTTGCTTTCAAATTTCCTTGCTTGTGACTATTCTCCATTCACTTCCTCAAATCTTCTCCTTCTAGACACCCTCTGTAATAGCTCCATCCTCTGAAATAATGCCCGGTCCGAATGTTACTTCTACTGAGTCTGCCTTCGTTAGTCTTTATCGTCTCACTTCGATTCCCCTTCTTTCTCCTACCCATAGCCTCCCTAACAGCTTACGCTACGCTTATCTGGCCCTGCTCACCAACCCACTTATTGGTGGTGTATGTGATTTCCTCGGTTCTTAGAATAACAATTCTTTGAGGGAGAGACTTTTGTCTGATTCTGTCCTGGTGATTAGCATACATCCTAGTAAAAATGTATTTGTTCATGTGCTGTGTTTGTTGCTGTTTGGAATTTGTTTGCAGACCTATAACCGGGAGTGAGGATAGAGTTTTTTGTACTTATTGTTTTATTTTTATTGTTTTGTAGACTGATTATCTTCTCCCTGCCAAGGGTGAGTGTCAGTTGCTTTGTTGCTTGTAGCACATACAGTACTGGCAGAACCATAGATTTCTGGAAAGTCTTGTATGCTCTGCTTTGTGTAAATTGCTCTTTAGAGGGGAGGTTTTCTGTGTGCAGTCTTTAGTTTCTGTGAATTTGGGAGCACCACAATATGTGGGTGGTAAGAGCCGTTGTTTTTCCACACACCGCAGGTTGCTTTTGATTCATTTCTTCTCTTAATTTATGAATCTTTTGCACAGGGTCCAAGTTATCTGAGCAACAGAGGCCAGAAAATGTCATGAAATTGTCGTAAAATAAATCATACCATCTGACTCAGCGCAGTTATTCACCACTGCTTCTGATGAGCCTCAGGTTCTCTGCCATCATTGGGATTGCTGCAGAAACGTGGCCACAGGTGTCTGGAGGCCGGAGAGTGGGCCTGACGGGGGGAATGCAGCGTCCCATTACTGCAAAGGTGGCCGTGCTGTGCTTTTTGGAAAGTGCTATTAAAACGACACATGAGTAAATACACAGCTTTCCTTAGATGAGCATATAATAGGAATGAATCTCCAAGAAAGGTTTTGAAGGCCTTCAGCCTTCTCCACCACGCGAAGTCACGCCAGCCGAAGTGTGCTTCTCACCCCAGCCCAGCCTGCACACAGGTCCTCACCTCTCTTCTCACTGGACCATCCCCTGGGGAGCACTTCCTTTGTGGGAATGCCGCTGACTTCTAGCATTATTCCAGCATGCACTAGCAGTGCCTCTCTCCTCTCTAAGAGGGAAGAAAATAAAAACAAATTTTAATATCCTTAAGTCTTAACAGTCTGTGGCACTTTTTGGAAATGGTCAAAACCAAATATCTCCAATTTGACATGGTATTGGCTGCCTTTTAAAACCGCCAAAAACATTTATCTCCCACAATTTCAATGATGTTGTTGGTGAGGATGAGTGTGCCAATATCAGCATTTGCATTTGTTCAGCGCTTCGCAAAGCATCTCCACAAACTGAGTGCTGCCTGTTACCAGTTTTTCCCCCATGAAGTTTATTGGTACATTCAAAACAAACAATACAGTTACATTCATCATTGGGATCTTGTACCTTTACATGACAGGTCTTGGTTCTCATTTTTTCCTTGTACCCCTGCCCTCCCTTCACCCACTTCACCCCCTTCACCCTTCCCTATTTACAAAGACTTTATGTTACCAGTTTATTAATGAAATACCTGGAGAGTCTTTGGAGTATCAGGAAGGAGTCCAATCTTTTACATTCATTGTCAACTTCCTGAACAATTATGGTCCCTAAAATTAACTTTAACCCTTTATGAGCCAAGCTCATTGACTTTACCACTTCTAAGGTGTAATTTATTTTATATGAAAACAACTTTTTAGAGAGATGTCTACGTAAGTCATGTTAAACAGTTATGCCGGTCGAAACAATTTTGTTCTTCTCTATCTTTATTCTGACATTCATCTTAAGGAGTTCTGGGAAAGGAAATGAAAAACAATACTCAACCTCTGATACAATGTACTGTTTTGATTATGATCAGTACTTTAATAGAATTTCTCTTTGAGAGTCTTTATCTTAAGGAGACCTGAAAAGCTTGGGAAAGTTTAATTGATCCAGGGTCACTTCTCTTAAATCCCTTTCCATGTTAACCAGTTTAACCATGGGGTGTGATTGGCTTTTATGCTTTCTGAATGGAAGCATCTTGAAGTTAGAAGAAGGGATCACAGTGGGCAGATGGTGATTATATTGGTTGCAAGCAGCTGTTCAAACCTATTTGCTGAAGTATTTGTGTGCCCTGTACCAGAGGTGACCAGGATACGGCGAATCTTTCATTTTAGTGAATCTTTGTGCTTAGGTCTTTTTTAGTACATGCATCTTGAAAACACATAAAACATCTTTCATTGCAAAAGTAGCTCTTACATGAATATTAGAGCAAAAAAAATCATGAAAATAGTTATTTGTCTACTCATTCAGGCAGATAAAAACTAATGCCAGAAAACAGAAAAGAGAAGTGATCTGAATAATTTTACTATTATTGAGACAGTGTAAGAGCATCCGGTGTGGGGAGAAAGTGTACTCTGACAACTTTGAAGAAAACATTGACCATGTCTTGTTATAATAATCTTTTACTAATCGCTTATATGGATAGAGTGCTTTATTATTTGAAAAAGTTTCATTTGCATATCATATTTAACCTTGGAAACAACCTTCTGTGATGGGTATAATTATGCCATTTTACAGATGTGGAAGTGGAGGCCCAGAAAGATGAAACCATCTTCCTAAGCTGTAATAGGACCATTCATTCACTGAATCTGTGTAATGTATCTTGAATTATTTTTTTAATAATTTTATTATTTGTAATCATTTACTCCTTCATTGCTTAATTTGTAAGTAATCTAAGACTAAAATTTGTGGTTCCACTGTATTTTCATATTTTTTGTAGTAAATTGAAGAAGAAATGACGGAAGGGCTGGCATCAGATGCCTTGAAAATTGAAAACCATATTAAGATGAGACAATTTCCACATTCAAGACATACTTTGAAGTTTTGTCCCCTAGTCTTACTGGAGTTCAAATATGTAATGAGTCATTTTTATCTTCCTCTTTTCTTGTGGGGATAGCTTCTCTCTTTTTTAAAACCATGTGGTTGGCCTTCATGGCCATTGTCAGTAGACAAATGTTGCCATTTATAAAAGCTATGCTAGTTGCTAGATCCCATGGTTTTGCCCTTCCTCAAGGTCAAAGTATCCAACCTAATCAGGAATGTTGGCGTCTTTACATAAGAGCGGCACTGCTTCACTATGTAGATCCAGAGATCATGAATGATGGACTTTGGCTTCCTTTCCTACAACTTTGAGACTGTCTGAACAGAAATGCAAAGAAGAGCAAAACTGTTTTTGTAGCACAACTAACACAGGCATCTAATACTCAGTCACATTACTTTTACATAAAAGAATATACCTTGGGGAATAGAACCTAGCTTTGTGATTGACATTTTCCTTTTTTTTTTTTTTTTTGACTGACATTTTCAAAGGACATGTTACAAAGAATGACTTTGATTGGCAGAAACTGTATTCAGTTTGCCTGCAGAGCAAAATAAGTTTTACTCTTGCTCTCTTACAGCTTAGTCTATATAAATGTTATTTTTTCCGTACTATCAAAAGAGAACTTTGTGATATCTGATGTTTATTAAATTATGGTTAAAGGCATGCATTACATCGTTGGCTCCCAAACTATGATATAGACTGATTCTTTTCCACCTTATTCATCAGGGTGATTTTTTTAAGTGGATTTTGTTAGGACAGAGAATCGTTGTGATTCTTTCTCGGGGGAGAAGATGAGATTTTTTAAGTTGATGACTGGATTAATGAATTTACATTATAAATAGTGGTTTTTTTCTTCAAATTGTCATACATTTCAGTGTAACTTGATGTAGATCTTTCTTTGAAGGGGTGTGACAGTAAGTCTTTTGGAATAAAATCTTTTATATAGTCTTTCAAAAACAGTAATTTTTTCCATAGTGATTCCTATTAAAGCAGATGTCACTGTATCAAGAAAATCCCCCAATTTTAAATTTTCAGAATGTTTTTGGTTTTCATTTTAAATCTAGGATACAGATAGTTTTCAATATGTATTTGTTTCATGGAATAGAAATATCACAGAGTAGGAAAAGAAATTTAATTGCAGGGTTATATTGACTTAAATTTAACTTGTTTGTATTGCCTAGGTAGTGTTATGATATTTTAAAGGGAAAACTGATCTGTAACTCTTACCCCTGACACAAAACTATTTGTTTTCTATACTTCTTTGTTGCATTATTAAAAGGGAGATATGCTTTCTCACCTTGGTCACCTTCACTCACTTTTTACACTGCATTATGGGGTCAAAACACTTTAGAAATTGAGCTTTTTCAAGGTACCTGGTGCTCAGATTTTTTCAAAGAGATCTTGTTTTAAGCCTGTCATCTCCCAGGCAATTGGCAAAGGATTTCCACTCTAAAAAATAGGAACTTGTAAAATTCATACTTAAGAATTAATCCAAAAATTGTCTTCCAGGAAAAATGTAGATAGTAACACTTGAATGCCTGGGAACAGTTACGTTTATGAGTCCTGCCTCATCCCCAAAATGTATGAGAATTTGAGTCACTGAAGAAAATTCTGTAAGCATACATTTCTAAGAAGGTTGGAATACAAGGCAGTTTGTATTGTGCTAGCAGCCAGCTCAAGGCAAAGCCAAAAAGCCTCACCTATAGGCAGGCAGGCTGTCTCAGCCCTTCTCTAACTGCTATGCCTTTTTCATATTGAATTTCCCACTCGGTGTTGAGTGGATTGAACTGTACTTATTTTTCAACCCTCACTGCCCATTAAAATCATCCCAATGCCTAAGCCAAACCCTTAGAAGCTCTTGACTCATTGCTCTGGGAAAGGCCGAGGCATCATAATTGTCTTAAAAGATCCTCTGATGGTTCTGCTGTGGAAGCCAGACTGAAAAACACTGACCTAGCTCCGTTACAAATAAAGAATTTGACCAGGAAGTCAAGGTATTGTCATGATATTCCACAGCACAGAAAAATACTTTACTGGATTCAAAACCTCCCATCTACTGCCATGAAATCCAGTTTAGCAAAATTGAGCACAATGTTAAGAGTAGAACTATTAGAAAAATCAAAATTCTTTTACTTTTTGAAACTTAGCTGCAGAATGAGGTAAATGCAGGTAAATCAAAAAGGATACCTTGATTAAAAACCAAGACCACAGGGGAAGGGAAGCAGGGAAGTGCCTGCTTAGGGATATATGACCCAGCCACACAGAGGCAGTCTCCAAGCCCCGTTAGCTATGGCCTAGTGGGCACTGAGGATGCAAGCTACTTTGAACCACTCTTCTTGGGAAGTGGATCTTCTCAGAGTCTCCCCCAGTGACATAGACCTCACAGCTGGTATCCAGGGCACCAAACATGTTGGGGTGAAGCAGGCCACCTTGGGAATCTCCTTGGCCTTATAGTCCACTCGAGAGATATGGTGAGGATGTGGGAATGCTAGGGGTGGGTGTGGCTTCTGATAAGAAAATTGTAAGTAGAGGAATAATGGAATAAAATTATTTTAAGGCCAGGATTTTGTAAGATGAAGATAGAGAATCCTGTTTTAGTCAGGGGAATAGATTTAACATGAACAAAATACATAATTTACAGGATTATTTTATACTATTCACCCAAAAAGTCAAATGCAGAGGAGTGCAAGAGATCTTTCCACACACCAGAGACCCAAAGAATCCAGCTGAGGGCCTGGATCTCATGGCAGTGTCCTGCACAAGTCCAACTGAAGGCCTGGAGTCCAAGGCCATGTCCTCCACAAGGCCGGCCAGAGGCCTAGAGCCCATGGCAATGTCTCGTACAAGTCCATTCGGAGGATGCACCTGGAAGGCCCAAAGGCCAGTGGTGGGAGCTAGAAAGTTTGTACCAGTGGGGTGAAGGATTTGTGCCGCCAGGCCGAGGAATCTACACAGGAACCAGAAAGCAATGCTTAAGTCAAAGGCAAGAGCACCTCTGATGAGAACAGCAGCCGTGCCCAGCAATGGCAAGGACTAGAGTGCCTATGAGGAAATTGTAGAAGGAACTCATGGCAATCTTCTCCAAGAAAATCAACAGCATATAGTCCTCCTCTCCAGTTCTGCTTTTTTGCCATTGATCTTCCACACCCAGAATCAGAATGATTCAGTTCAGCTGGGTACAATATAGATGTTGACCATTAGTTAATCCACCACAAATCCCTTCTTTACCTACCCACTATGTCTCTGCAGTTAGCAGAAGGCAGGAGAAACTGTCACGACTTTCTGTATCTATCAAGTTTTCCCCTGGACTCCCTTTTTTCTGATCCCATACTGGGTCTGGTATTTTTCATCAGCACTTCATGATATTCCTTTTTTTTTTTTTTTTTTTTTTTTTTTTTTGGTACCGAGGGATCGAACTTGGGTTCTTGTGCTTGCAAGGCAGGCGTCGTCACCTCTGAGATAAATCCATGGCCCCATGATATTCTTAATAGTTCTTTCATTGCACTTGAAAAGATCTATGAACAAACTCTTAAAATCCCCCAAATTTTCATTGTCCCCCAAAGTGTCCTTAGGTTCATTCCAGAGCTCACTCCATCCAGAATACCCTGAAGATGCCTCTGGAACAAGGTGAGGGGAAAAAAAAAATCCCGGAAGCAATGTCTAGAGAATGCCTAACTGAATCCACGCATAGACATGTTCTTGGCCTGTCCCCAGCACTTCAGAGATCACAAAGATAGGCAGATGGACATCTTATTTGGCATGGTGAGGAATCTCATGTTTCCACTGGCTGGTTTTGAGTGAATACACTTTATTACCTCTAGCGCCATTTTGATGGGCTTGCGACATGAGAGCATGGCGGTGATTAGACAACATGTTAAATCAGGGCAAGGAGTTCACCAGAGTAGCTTACCAACAGAGCAGAAACTTTGTACTTTGTAACCCCAATGATAAAGTTAGGATAAAAGGTATAGCCATCTTAGAATGCGTTGCTGTTCATCAAAACTTTCTGTAATAATGAACATAACTTGTATCTGTGCTATCCAGTGGGGCAACCATTAGTCCCATGTAGCTTGAAATGTGACAGGTGTAACTAAGGAACTGAATTTTATGTATTATGGTATTTTAGTTAACTTAAATAGCTACTTGTGGCTCCTGGCTACCAAAGTGGACAGGACAGTTATTGGGCATCTTTAAAATTCTCATTCTCAAGTCCTGAAGAAGCACAGGCAGGTTGTTTTCCAGCTCTGTTAGTCAAATAACAGATTAAATTGTATCGCCCCATGCCTGTTTCAGCCCTGGAAGCCTGGCAGTCTAATGTTAATGGAAATACTTTTTAGTGATACACTCTAATTATAATGCTCAACTATGGGAGGATCCAGCCAGAACTCTTCTGTCACTTGTGTGTTTGGCTTTCACCTTAAATGGGTAGTAAAAATACTACCTTGTGGGGGAAAAGAATGCTTCAGGTCTGTGTGCATGGAATGGTAGGGTTATAAACAGTTGCACCTCCTCGTGGGAACACTGGGGAAAGGGAAGTTAGAGTGACAGGTAGCTGCAGTGAGCAGCCTTGCTCTGGAGGAATGAATGCTTTTAACTTGGCTTGGCCTTCATCACCACTGCCTAGCAGAAGGGCTTTCCCTGAGGGCATCGGATTTTCCCCTGTGAATAAGTTCTCCCTACCATTGGTCACCTCTCTGCTATGTTCTCCTAGAAACTCACCTCTCCTTATTTGGCATGCCACAGCTTAAACCTGGAGAACTGGGTGGTGGGGTGGGGAGCAAGCTGGTGTTTTTTCAAAAATATTAATTTCCTTGCTTTATGCTTTTGTCAGCTTTGACTGGAAACTTAATCTGTGTGCCTCAGCTCTGCATTATGTTTTAGTCATTGAAATGGGGCTTAATACGAATTACTTGATACCTCAGGAGTCAGGCAAGCCTTTTTTATTTATTTATTTATAAACAGCCTTTTATCTTAGGCCCAGGGATTTGCATTCTGAGAGGCTATGCCAGCTGACTGGAGCTCTTGCAGGTTTCAACTTGTTGCAAACCTAGTTGGGTCCATTTTTTCCACTTAATGCGACCTTCTGCTGCTGCCACTCAGGGCTTACTGGTCTGCTGTGGAACTTTAGTCCTTGCCCTTAATTGTCTTCTGTTTCTCCCTCAGTAGTGATGCTTCAGCCAGCCAACCATTTAATGCAAGACACTTTCTCCTAAGGATTTGGGGTTGGACTTTAATTACAAATAAATGGCAAACAGGCTGATAGCACAGCCCTTCTTGGAAGGAGCTCCCCACCCCTCTTTCTCTCTTTGTCTGCCCCGGCTCCAAGGAATCAAAATCAGTACCTTGCTCTTGCCAGGCAGGCATGATGTCACTGAGCTACATCTCTGGCCCCCTCCTCTCTCTTTTTAGTACATAAAATTCATTTCTTTTTAATTCATTCCAGAGCCTTTGCATTAAGCTACATCTCCAGCACTTTTGAAAAAGATTTTTTTTTAATTATGGTGAAACAAGTTTTTGCTAAGTAACTGAGTTGCCCAGGCTGGTCTCAAATTTGCAGTCCTCTTGCCTTAGCTTCTTAGGGTTCTGGAATGATAAGTATATGCCATCATGGCTGGCTAGCATGACTTTATTAGCTCTGCCCTCCATCTCCTTCCACGTCCTTTGAGGTCTTTATTTTCTTATCTCTGAAAGCTGAGCATTCGAGGCCTTTCAGATTTCGTTAGATTAGTATTCTTATACAGTTTTCTATGATGATGAAAATATTCTCTATATTCTTGGCCACGTGTGTCAGTTAAGCATATGAAGATGGCTAGTGCAACTTGGACCAAAATATGTGATATTAATTAACAACTTAAATTGAAATGTGAAAGGGCATGTGTGTTCGTGGCTGTTAGATAGCCCTGGTCTATGCCCTTGATTTCAAGACAGTGTGTCTTAGAAGAGCCATTTCTTGTGGAGCTTTGTGGCACCCATCTTCATGAACCAGCTCCTCCCAGGAAAGAAACTTTTCCAAGCAATTTCTTCTAAGGCATTTCTTTTTATTGCTAATTTTGACTGATTTGTGTCTTTTACATCCTCATA
Organism: Fukomys damarensis; assembly: GCF_012274545.1. NCBI lineage: Eukaryota > Metazoa > Chordata > Mammalia > Rodentia > Bathyergidae > Fukomys > Fukomys damarensis. The sequence goes on along the minus strand of NW_022900940.1, from coordinate 23,654,802 downwards.
TTTGGGTTCAATATACTTTTCCTCCGTTGTTCTGTTTTCTCTGTGAGCACATCATTATTCCTTGCCCAGCAGCTGCAAATATGTATTAAGTTTTTGTAAATAAAAGGAATTTGCCCAAAGAATAGAAAGTGTTTACCCAAGGATCAGTTATGGAACTTGGTTTCATAGAACTTAGGAAGATAGAAAGATATCAGGTATTTATGGCGTGCCAGACAAGGTACGAAGCCAGCCACGGTTCAAATTAGAAGAGTACAGCACTGAACTAAACCGTGTTTGTCTATGGAAGTACACACACAGCATTTAAGATTTAACTAATATATCTGAGGATGAGTACAGTCTGAGGAGCAGAGAGTGCTGGTGTGTATGTGTTTGTAATTTTCTGGAGGGCAGGCAATCTTCTGCCTAGAAAGGGGGATGGTGAGGGCTAAAGAAAGAAAGATGATAGAGACTTGTGTAATTTCATAGTACACAGGGGTCTGGGAGGTCAATGCCTCAGAATGGGCAGAGACACAGGCACTCCGAGCTTGCCACTATTTATTGGGTGCACACAATAATTGGAGGGAACATCGGGTGACTTAGGGGCAGGCAGTAATCCTATGTAGAGGAGGATCTTAGGTTGGTGGGGACAGTAAGATGAGCAAAGCATTCTTAAACAGTAGGTGAGCTGAGTTAGCAGGCTAGTGAAAAATATGTGCTTCCCCCAAGTGAAACCTTTCTTTTTCTTTATTACTACTGGGTTCTCCAAGAACCAGGATGCCTTCATCACAGTATCACGGGACCTCTGAAGCCTCAACTTGTGACTAGAGGCAAAACTGAGTTATGTTTCCACCTGCCAAAGCTGGCCAGAGGGCAAGGTGACATTGGGCCTTAGACAGCGATAGTCACTCATGCTTTAATTATGAAATGATTTTTCCCCAAAATTATGTAGAATGGCTCACAACAGTAATTACAGGAAGGGTTTTCAAGAAAGATTCTTTGATAAGTTATTCTCAAGGAGCGATTCAAGTCGAGTTGGAGGAGGAGGACGGCAGGTTTCTGGGTGAGAACATTGCGGTTGGAGGAAACAGGAAGCGCAGTGCCCTGCCATCACTTCCTTGTCTCTCGCCCACTCACCCATGATTCTCATCTTTGCTGCTTTTTGTAAGTTATATTTATAGGTGCACATTTTTACATTGAACTCCTCAAGAATTGGGATCGGTCGCGTGTCCCACTGGTGTTGGTAAGATCTTCTCAGTCACCTCTAGCCAGGCAGCGTTTTATACATTTTGGCCCTCTGGTGTGAGGTCGGTAGTAACAACCCTTGAGAGGACGATGAACTAAAGGTACCAAAGTTAGGTCCATACAGAGCTTACATTAAAATTTCTTCTTAAGTAGAGAACAGTGTAGTCAAAGACTCCTCAATGTTGAATTTACTTAGTCTGCCCTTAACCCTAGCACACAAATGTTATTTCAGTATACAGGTGTGGCTATGCCATGTGTATGGAAGCGGTCAACTTTGTGTTCTAATCCTGTGCTAGGCAAATGCACCCCAAAGACTTTGTACATGGTTCTCATTTTCCATCTTAAGACTGCTGCTGGAATGTATTTTGACTCTGCCTTGGCCCAGTGACAGATATCATTTTCGTAGATCCAGGTCTTTCTTCTCAGCAGCTGTAATGGTTTGAATGGGTCGCATCACATTCACATTGAAACTTAATCTCCATTGTGGGAGTAGCGGTGGGGGGGCTTTGGGGAGCTAAGACATGAGATGAGTCCTTCGTAAACAGGGTTGAGGTTAACTAGCTTAGGCCTCCTTATTCCACTCTCATCCATGTGAGGACACTGTTTGCTCCCTCCAAAGGACACGGCAACAAGGTGTCAACTTGTAAGCTAAGGAATATCTCTCACCAGACCCTGGAGCTGTCGGTACCTTGCTCTTGAACTTTCCAGTCTCCAGAATTGTTAGAAATGAAGCTCTGTTCTTTATACATTACCCAGCCTCAGTCCTTTGATCATAGGAGCACACACGGACTGGAAACCAACTTTGGTGGGGTTGTTTAGACTAGAAGGGAGTTGAGTTTTCACTCATGAGAGGTAGCATCATAACAAGTCGCACTGCTTACCTCCTGAGAGACCTTTATGCAGTTTACAACAAATAACATTAAGGTCATAAGAGCAATGAGTAATGCCCCAGAAAGGCAAAAATCAGCCTCACACTTTCTCACCCAACAGCAGTTTCAGAAAACAAGCAAAATTGCCCAATTTAAGGGTAGATTCTCAGATTTCATTTCACATTTCCTGCCCTTTGTTCTCCTTTCATGAAGCCTTAACAATGGGTGAAACCTGTTTCTTTTTTATTTCATTTCCTCTGCTTGAAAAACACCAAGGGGCAGAAGGTGGAGGTTTGAGTGTGAACCTGCATGTGCCTTTTCCCCCCTTGTGCAAATTAGTCTACGTAGTTTGGCTGTTACTTATCAAGTAAAAGTGTGCCAAGTCTCTTTAGATTGCTATCTTAATGTCACACCAAAATTACATCAGGAGTAGCTTCCACTTTCAGTTCCTCAAAACCGCCTCGTACTTCTTTTCCTTAATTTGCATTTGGGGGAAATCAACCTTGAATGGGTGGTGCAGTGGAAAGAGCTTCACTTTAAATTTTGACTTTTAATTCCACCAATATTTACCGCTGCTGTGTATCAGCTTCTGGGCTGAAGGTGCCTATCACGGGGCAGGTTACATGATAATCCCTGCCTCAGCTGGCCTAGTTAAAGCCAGTTGTTTGTGAATTTCAGCAAGTTACTTGCACACTTTCTTCTTCTGTGAAATGTTAATCAGACTCAGCTTCATAAACATCAGATATTGATCATGCAGGGAATATTTTTATGCAATCACGCCTAGTTTTATTTTTACTTATTAATCATGCAAGCTGAGCCCAAAGAGCACATTCAGAGTAAGCATCAGTAGACACTTCTAATCCTGAGGGTTATTGTTTTAAATTCTTGCAGTAAATGTCTTTGCTCTAAATCAGTTTCCTGCACATCGTCCATAAAATTAGAGGAAATGCCTACAGCGTCTGTGTGGAAAGTGGTCTTTTGTCACTTGACATAATTTTCCTTCCTTCTGACCTCGTGATAGGCAAATGACACTGTAAGTTTATTCTTGCAATCTCGTTCAGCTGCAGTGACCAGTTCTAAGTTTGTATATGAGAATTGGACATGGGTGGAGTACTTAAACAGCATTAAGATGGTACAAAGGATAAGTTTCTCAATTAGCAGGGAAAACAGACAACCAAATACGAATTACATGGTCTTGAAAACATTTTTCTTATAGGTTGAATTATAACATCTCGTTCATTTTACCCAGGGCTGACAGACCTAAGCTGAACATATTTGAATTATGTAGCTTTCTTGGCTTTTTAATGTTGTGTCATGAATATTTTTCAAACTACAGAAAAACCTTACAGATCCTCATGTTCAGCCAATCTATATGTAGGGTCCAAATACGGTCACACAGAGTGGTTGATGGAATAAGTGCTCAAAAACGTGAAGCCAGCTCCTGGTTGGTCCGGCAATTCTCTACAACAGCCTGCTGATTCCAGCAAGGCAAATTCTCCAGGAGAAATTGTATAGCAATATTATGGAATTTATTTTCGTATGAGGAATTATTTGAAGGAGGAGAGGTTAAGGAATATTGTTTTCCAGGTAGTCTGTTCTGGATGGCATAGAACCCTTCTTAACTAGATACTTCAATATCTTATAAAATCGCTGTTCATACTGTATTCTTTTCAAATTCTCACATGGGCTATGAATCAAAGGACACCGGTTTTATTTCCTTAAGAAAGAAAGCCAACTATAATTTTACTTCAATATTTTAGAATTCCATAACTGTAAGGCGCCTCCTCGCCTTCCCATCTCTGCATGTTAAACTTGTTAATTTTATTAGGATGTTGCCAAATGACACTGTAAGTGTATCAAAGCCAAAGCAGATCAGCTCTTGCTGGATAAATATGCAAGAATCAGCAAAGGATTTGAAAATTGAGAATGATTCTTAAGCTATTGCCTGTTTGCCAGACCTAAACTGGTCATGAATAATATTTTTTAAAAAGATTATTTTATTCTAGAAGGATTACTTAACGATCCTAAGCACTCTTGGGAACTTTATTGTAATAATGATTGATTCCATTATGTCTTTTTGAAAGTTTTGGAGCACAGCAGTAACAGAAAATTATACTTCAACTTGTCTATTTACTCAGATTTCCTGAAAGGTTTTTTTTGAAGTCTTCAAGCTGCTTCATTCTATTGATGAGTAAGAATAGACTTTGCCGTGCTCTGAATTATCTTGTCATTCCTTTCCTGTAATCTCTTTGGTGGGAGAGAGCATCCCATGAATACTTTTTGAACAAGAGTGCTGAGTAGTGCTCTGAGGATTTCCGCACGTTCTTTGTGCCTGTTTGCTTTTCGTCTTGACCCTACAAGGCATCATCTCATAGATCACAAAATAGAGATTCCAAGAAGCTGTAGATTTTCCATGGTCTACAGTGAATACATGGCAGATCCTGAATTTACATGCACATCTGTGACCTCAAGATTCCTGGGCTTCACTAGGCTGCCCTTGTTATATATGTCTCCTAAAAGTATGTCCAAAGGACCAAAACTCCTTCCCAAAGAACTGTTCCCCATGATCCCTCTTTTCAGGTCCTACTTGCCAAGACCCAGTGCCATTGCCTTTACTGGAATGAGTATAAAGCTACCCTCTTGAGTTGGTATGAAGGGGATATCTAATTTGTTATTGAAAATCAGGAAGGTTGAGAACTTCCTGGCACTGTTGGCTTTGTTTTGCATTAGCTCCTTGAATAAGCTTTTCACCTCTTTGACCCTTAATCTCCCCAAGAATAAAATAACAAAATTATGTGGTTGTTATCATAAGTAAAATAAGCATCACAATATTAAGCATTAGACTAAACATTTGGTTTGCATTCAGTAAATTGTGGCAATGATAATTAATATCCTCATTAGTACACAGATCTGATTTCTAAAGTAGAGAGCTCCTTTCCTTGACCTAAAATGTGACTATCCACACTCATTAGGCTACATTAGAAATGTCTATATTAGAGAGTTAATTCATGGCTTTACATTCCATTTAAACTTCTACATTAGAAGAGAGAATTAAATAGGCAGATTAAATAATCATTAACTATAAAAACTCATAGCAGCAGGGTCCAGGCAGTGGGGACTGGTCACATGAGGGAGTAGCAGGGAGGAGGCAAACTTGATGGTACAGGCAGCACCTCAGGGAACTGTTGTCAGGGGACAGTGCAGTCACATTGTTGCCAGATCTTTTCAAATGGAGTTGAAAATCTTGGTTTTCATGAGAACCATTTTTAACTGAACACATTTTAAAAAGAAGAGCATCAGCCAAAGGAAAGTGACTGTGGGCTGTCTCCAAGCTTAAGTGCCCACCTTTGGCGGCCCTTGCTTTGGCTTCTTGTAGCCCTGTCTATTTTCAAATTATTTGACTCCTAGAAATAAGTATCTTGGGCTTCCTCGTGTCACTGGTAAAAGAGACACCTTCCTCCAGGACAGTAGTATTTCTGGCTTTTTCCTGCAAAAAAATATCAGAGTCATCTGCTTTGACTAATACTTTTACATATTTCATAAAATTGTAATTGAAAACCTTTCAAGCCCCAGGACATTACAGGACGTTTTAGAAGGCAGCAGAGCCTCTGCAGAGAAATTAATGACCGAAAATCTCCGTCTCACAGGAAATTGATATTCAGACCAAATTTATACTTACCTGAAGTAAATGGCTTGTCTCAGGTGCTTAATTTTCTGATGCTCTAATAGTGAATATTTTTTACATCTATTTTTATCAGACTTCTATTAGTTTTTTGCATTTTCCATTAAGTTTTGTCAATGGTTTGAAATAAAGAATTGTTCGAATCCTGAATGAATAGCTTAATTAAAAGAACATCTTCATTTAGACCTTTCCATTTCCAAAGTTCATTTGATAAAAATAATTTTAGTGTATGTTCTTTCATTCTCTACATGTATGGAAGCATCTTGAGAAAAGGACCTCGGTTTTAGACTGTCCTTTCCACTAGCATTAAATATGAGAGCCCTCACAGAGCAGATAAATTGCATATTTGTTAACGTTGGCTAACTTTGCTAGTAAGTAACAAATCGAGTTAGCTAAATTGGAGTGCTATAAAACTTCATAAAGCACGCAGTCATTATCTTGCCTCTGTACGATGGTGTCAGTTACCAATGTTGTTTTTACTGTCACCAAGAGAATTACTCAATCATCTCTATTTTATTTTCAATAATTTCTGCGTTGTTTACCCTGTTGCTGTAGTACATCATCTGAGTTTTATTAAATGAGCGAGGGTTTTTTTTTCCTCAGTTGCTATCACTTTACATGAAGTATGAAGTTATTATTTTGAAAGCACATGAAATAGTGCCATAGTCCACTCTTTTCACTTGCTAGTCTATTCCATTTGTATTGATGTTAATTTTTTCAAGTGGCTTCTTCTTTTCTGTAGTCCCAACCCTTATGTTTTAAATTTTGGCTCATCTCAAGATCCCAACATTCAAGATTTGCCAAAAAAAAAAAAAATGCACTTTTAAACTCAGTCTTATCAATAAAAATCTAAAATTGCAAGTATTGATGATGGTATTGCTGCAAACTGTCACCGCTCCTCTAATTTCAGGAGTGTTTTTTATCCACATGACTCCTATTAAAGATGAAGGATTGTAATTAAGATAACTAATAGCTTTTTTAATATGGTAAAGTGCTAGGATTCTGAAATACTGCCTTGGCAATAACCCTTTCCATCTGAAAGAGTCATTTTGAATGTTTAGGTTTTGTCTCCTGTTATATGACCTGATTCTGGGCCGTACCACCCCCATCCCCCCCGAAAAGTGGGGAGTGACAAAGAAAGCCAAGTTCAGCAAGTTTTGGGAGAACTCAAAATATACTTCATTCCTCAGTGATCCAAGAAATTCAGGCATAAGCAGGAACACACTGGTTATTTAGAATTTATTTAGAATTATTATCTGGGGTGGGAGTGTTAAATGGGAAAGGATGCAACTGAAGTTCCAGCTCAGTTATTTTATATTTATTGCTAAAGAAAGCAAATACTTTCCCATTCTGCTACAGCTTCTTTTATTCTGTAGATGGTTTCTTTAAAATTTCCTTGTAAATTATATTTTAAAATATAGTTTAAAAGGGACAGTCAGTGTTTCAGTTTAGATACATCATTGGATTAATTTGTTGGAAACATGGGCAGTCATTCCTTAATCTTTTAATTTACTTGCTTGGTGAATACACCTTTATGTTTAAGTACTTTAAAAAAGTAATCCTAGCGAACTCCTCAATTCACGGGCTAACGGTTACTGATCCCTAAATTTCCCGAGTTGAGCAATTCCTGACGAGGAAATCCCACACACAGAGACACACCCTCCCCAACACTCCCATTCGTTCAGAATTATCTACATAATACTGAACTCAAGCTGGACTTATATTAACATGGCCTATAAAGTATCAAGATTCAGTGATTATTTATCATCCCTTGACTTTCCTAGCCTTTGACAGTGCTTGACACTTTGAAGCAGACATCAAGTGTATACAGATCATTTTTACGATGGAATACTTGTGTTATGAGGTTACGTGGACAAAGTCTGGGATTCATTCTGTTCTTGGCTGTCATGCTGCTTCTGGGATGTTTTTCTAGCTTCCTCAATTCACTTTGTCTTTTACAAATCTAATCTTGGCCAAGCCAATTCTATTAACAGTGTACAAATCCAAAACAACTGTGTGCCTCAGCCTTTCCATCTATAAGTGAGGGTTGTGTGTTTGTGGACTGCTCCTCTGCCTGCAGATATCTGGTTAGATGCTTGTTCTCCTCATCTTACCCAGTCCCTTCCAGTTTAAGCTCTGTTCTCAGCCTAGAGAACCTTCTGTTCCTTCCCTGCCTCTCAGACTTCCTATTCTTTCAATAAATACTCCTCCAGCAAGCTGTATATTTCCACATGTGCATGCTCTTAATTTCTGAATTTTGCATGTAGAGACAAGGTTACGCTTCTCGTTGGATTGCATTTGTTTATTTTTCATCTCAAACTGGAGTATAAGCCACAGGACAATGGAGCCAATCTGGTGTTTAAGTCTTTTGTTCTGAGGAGAATATTGGCTGCTTGATGGATCTCAATTGTTGACCAGATGGTAGGCAATTTTAATGTGGGAAACATATCTTTTCTGACTAGGTTTCTCACTAGAATCATTTCTCTGCTTTTTTGAATAAAAATTGATGTGTGGAGGCTACTCATCTGTTTATTTCCTGCACATGCTATGGTCTTTCCATCAGCTGAGGAATGGTGTCTCCATTTCTCATTCTGGTGCCTCGGAGACGTGAGACTGTCTCTTGGCTCAAGGAACAAGAAAAGGCAGAAATGAGTCTTGGAAATGACTACCATGAAAGAAGCTGCAGCCTCGAGGTGAAAAACTCAGCCAGCTGGATAAAAATGCAGAGAGGAAGCTGGAGCACAAATACTCCAAATGCAATTCCATCTACTTCTCTAATATGCTACGGTGTCTCTGCATTGCCCCAAAATTTAATGGAAGCTTGAGAACAAGGGAGCTGGTTAACGTCCACCAAAAGAAGCCCCTGTGAAAAGAAGCAAGTGATGAAGAGTGGAGAGCAGATCTCTAGATGTCCAGCCCAGGAATCTGCTCTGTACCTTGGTCTACACTTTGCTTTTCTTCTTGAATGCTATAGCCTGGGCACCAACCAAAGACGGAGCTGCCTCCTGCTTTCTCACCATTGCATTGTATCCCTTGTTCAGATGCATCTTAACTTATTAGTCCTCTATTGATGAACAGCTCAGTTCTTTGCAAGTCAACTGCCATTGCAAATAACACTGCGATTAATTTATCAATGAATAGCATACATTCTTAGAAGTGAAGGTGCCTTGTGAAGGCTATTTCTACTTGTAGTTTTGATAGATGCCATTAATGGTTAATCCTGAGAAGTTATAGCACTTTACACCCCAGCTTTACAAGACTGTCTTACACATTGGCCAATTCATCGTGTTACCAAGTTTGTTGATCTTTTCCAAAATGTATCAGATGAGATACGATATGTATGCTTTGCCTACATTTCTCTTGTGAACAATGGGGTTGAATTTTTTTGGTGTGCATGTGGAGATTGACCCCAGGTCTCAATCATTCAGCTACGTCCCCCATCTTTAAAAAAATTTTTTTTTTATTTTAAGGCAGGGTCTTGCTAAGTCACTAAAGTTGCCCAGGTAGGGCTGGAATTTCCAGTGCTTCTGCCTCAGCCTCCCAGAGTGCTGGGATACCATGCCTGGTTGAAATGCTTTGGTTTTAAAATGATTATTCTCTGGTTTCATGGACAGAAACTAATATTTAAGACTATATCTCTCTTTCACAACAGTCTAGAGTACTTCAGGGATTTGACATTTATTTACAGAGAGCATTGATTCATCCGCCATTTATTGAGCACTTATTACTGTATTACAAAGCAGGAATCAGATGGCATTACCATTTCAAAGAGGCGCTAGAAAATTGTGTCATCTCTGGCAGTTTTTAATGAAATATTTTTACTACAAAAACAACTGCATGAGGAGAATTGCTGCCTTGAGGCCACTGGTTTCTGTTTCCTTTCTGCCCACTCCATCCTCTATCTCTGAACTAAGTGATGTTTCCCCAGTACTAACCCTTGTACTGCACGAGACTGTCGTTGGAAAGAAAGTCCCACTCCTCTTGTGTCAAGATATTTATAATTATACAGGGAATTAGTATTCAAACGCATTTTTTTCAAAGTAAAAAGAAAGTACTGTAGAGTATTAGAAGTTTCAGTTTTATAGCAGATATTCAGAGCAGGGTAACATTCCTATCTGTGACTTAGCGGGTATTTCTTTTTTGTTTGGTTTGGTTTGGTTACAGTAACTGGCCAAACTATTTGATTGCTTTGAGTATGTCTTTCTTTAAAGATGAGCCATGAGGGAGTCTTCCAGATAGCTTGCCTTGCTTCTTTGTTCTGGATGGGAGGACATGTGTGACAGACCAATGGACTTGTCCCACCTTGTCTCAAAGGCCATGGGTGTTTGCTGCCAGAGCACAGACTATAGCGGCTGTCTACCAGATGGTTTTCTCAGTGTCTGACTTTGAAGTGCCAAATGCAATTAAAAGGCTTCTTTCAGAGAACAAGCCTCTCAGTTGCGAGCCCATATGGTGATCAGTGCCTCTGGGCCTCTGATCATTTAAAGAGGCCAGACTCAAGAGAAAAGCAGATGGAAGGAACTGTAAGATGAGAAGTGCCCAGAAAAAGGTGAGAAATAGGTATTTGATTTTCCTAGTTCCAAAATCAACACAGAAAGAGAAAGAATGGCCGGTCAAAAATTGGATTCTTCAGAGTGTTCAGGCTCATAGCAGCACCTGCGATCAGGCTTAACGCTTTCTAGCCGGAATGGCAGTGTTAGGTGTACTTGGCTGGGCTTAGTACCTACTTCTTCACTCAGACAAGAATCTACGTGTTTCTGTGAGGGAATTTTGCAGAGATGATTAATGGCTACAATCAGTTGACTTTAAATAGAGGTGGTTACCCTCTATTATGTGAAGGGCTCTCATGTAGTCAGTTGGATTCTGTAAGAACAAAAGCTGAGACATCGTAGAAAATTTGGCCCTCAGCAGCATCAATTCCTGCCAGCGTTTCCAACCTTCCAGTCTACCCTATAAATTCACACTTGCCAGTCTCCACAGTTGTACGAGCCATTACACTACCTCACACCTGGAGGTTAAAAATATTCCCAGGATATGTGTGTGTGCATTAATATTTGAGAATTAAAGCTCTAAGGCATAGGGAGTTATATTTGCTAATTGCCATGGATTATTCTTTGATATACTGCATTCAAATGGGTTAAATTCAGTGGTCCTGATGTGAAATGCATAGCACTAAGCAAAACATCTACAGGTGTTTGTGGAATGAATACATTCTTAAGTTCCCCAAAACACCTCAGAAAACAATAATACATAGAAGCACAAGTTCAAAGTTATGTGATTGTATTTCTGGCAAAGTGTTTAGGATCATTTGTGAAATCTTGAAACTTTTATCAAATGCTCAGTTAATAGTAGCCACCATTTCAAAGTTCTATCCAAAGTTCCCGATATGTGGCTGGAATAAGACTAAACCTTATTAAGTTGCTCATCTCTGACCCTCTAAGACAATACTATTCCAGGAATAGACCCAGCTGAGCACTTAATTCATATTCTCCATACCTGGAACTTCTTGCACAAGGCAGTGAACCTGAGGAAAATGTGAGATGAAATGAGGAAGGCTGTGTGACCAGGGATAAAGGTCTTGACATTACTCATGGGCTTGTTTGTGGAGAAGTGAAATATGATGGACCTTGTGATACTGTCATGTGCTGAGAGAAGCTGCTAGGTTCACTTCCTTTAGCAGATGACTTTCTAGGTGAGAGATGTTATTATTGGAACTTCTTTTTAAGGAACTATGGATAATTAATTTGCCTATGGTGGGTAAAAAATTCCCTAAGGAAAGTCAGCTGCTTACAGAGGATCTATAGTAATTTAAACTCACCACCTTAATAGAACATCTTAACTGAAAATACCTACAGTACTTGAACAATTAGATTGAAAGTAATTTTGCAGTTTGGTTAGAGTTTGCTAAAGTCAATTAGATGGGTTTTGTTGAATTGTTTAGAATAATATCGTTGTTCCTAGCCATTCACATGTCTCTATTTCCTAGCCTTTCCATTCTTCTGGCTTCTCAAATATTGTGTATCAACCATTAGAAGATGTTTTCTGGTGATAAGGCCATGACTGGTACCATCTCTTCCTGTCGATTGCAAGACAGAGATGCACTGTTGCATACAGTTAATGACCACCTCCCTAACACCACCACCCTCTTCACCCTCCACCCCACCCTGATTAGCACTGTATCTGCTTAATATCTCATCAGGGACTCCCTAGAACTCTGAGATAAGCCTGCCTGAAATTCTTTAATTGGGGTTTACTGGCTTTCAGGGAGTCTGTGAACTCTCCAAAATGGCGAGCAAAATTTATATGTATTTCTCTCCTCCTCACTCCAGAGTGACCTGATTTTATCAGAATTAGGTGATCCCAACAAAGATGAAGAGTAGCTTTGTGCTATGACCTTAACTGACAGTCCCACCATACGAAGAGCCCAAAGGCCTCTGTTGTGGAAAGGAAAGAAAATATTGGCTTCATACAAGGGCTGAAAACCTGTATGCCCTCAGGGACTGGCCAGAATTGTTAAAATGGGGAGCCTCCTGGGGTGAACTAACAGGAGTCACTTCTTGGTGAGTTGTGGTGAACATCTCCTGCATAAAGAAAAGAAAAAATGCTGGTCAAGACCTCATGGTGGTAGCTTTCATTGTATCAAGGAGAAAAACTTGTCATTGGCTGAGTGCTTACGAGATGAGCCTGACTTAGGCACATTTCCTTGTACACACTAGGCGCTCAGTGGGTGTGATTTTCCTTTGCACACTCACATGCTTATGTCTCCAAGAACAGGGTGTAGGTGGCTTGCCTTCTTTCCAAAGTTCAACGAAGAGGCTTTGTTTGGACCTCTCTTCGGATGCCTGCACTGCACTACATCTGCTCTACCTACCTGCTCATCTCCAGAGCCACATTTGCAGACAGCAATGCAAGTGGCTCCTGAGCGCTGCAGACTGATGTCCCTCCTTTCCTTTCTCTCCTTCCCCTATCTTTTGTGATGGTCCTTCTTGTCTCTTGCATCTCGATTCTGATTTCCCGGTGTTTGATCTACACCACATCCGCAGGAGTGATTGCCACTGTCGCATCTGGTTTTTATTTCTACCTCCTCACTCCTGTCGCTTCTCTCACTTTTCTAGGCATTTGCTAGAAAAGGATTGGCCAGCCCAGAAAAGGACCCCTTTCCACCAAAGTGTAAATAAGATAAGCACATCGCTTTAGGTGTGTGTTTCTCACAGGGAACTTCTTTCAGCTTTATGGAGAAGCTATTTTCTTGCCATCATATAAATGATGTGTTGGAAGAGGAAGTGTTTTTTTTTCCCCCCAACCTATTTTTGGTCAAGGTCCTCAGCCTTGGGTGAACTTTAGAGTCATTTGGACAGCTTCTAAAATCCCCAGTGCTCAGGCTGCCCTTGAGGAAAATTAAATCAGAATATCTCAGTGGGACCCGGCTTCATTAGTTATCAAGCTCCCCAAGTGATTGATTATATGCTATCCTCAAAGTTATAGTCACTAATCTAAGCTGGAAGACCAAATTCCAAGGCAAAGGGGTTTGTTTTGTATTTTAAAAAACACCAAACTTTCTCAGTCAGCTAGTAAATTTTTTGTCAAAAACATACCCTGTACCAAAAAATTTTAAAAAACCTTAAAGAAAAAAAGTCAAAGAAAACAACAGTCACACTTTTTTGTTTCTTTTGTTTTGATAATGTCTTATAGGGAAACCTAAAAGGTTAAATAAATTGTTTTACCAATGAATCCAAATATAACCATTGTCAAAAAATAAATATATATATTCATTGTTTTGTTAGTCCCAAATTTAACACAATGTTCAGAGAATATTTCTGCCTGTATTTTTAGCTAACCATCGAGCTTTTGGTCTAGGACGCATTGAGAATTTCAAAATAGTTTGTTACCTAAAAATATACTTCCTGAAATGAACTTGAGGCCTGAAAGGGATGAATGAGTTTATTTTTTTCTTCTATATTTATTGTTACCACAAGAAAGCAAATCTTAAAGACATGTATGTTTATATTTTTAGAGACCCAGGAAACAGGTGCTATGCTCAAACAACAATGAAGGTTTCAGGGCAAAGCACCGATGACAGAAATCTAAAATTTACAGGGCAGACAGTAGCACTGGAAGGGCAGTGAAACCCTTCCTGTCAAGGCGGAAGCATACTTAACGCATGGAGAACACAGGGTCTCTGCTCAGACCTTCCCAAGGGGGTGTCTTACGCACCCAAGTAAAGATGCATGGCAGAGAACAGAGACATAGAAGGAAGCACTGAGAGCACCAAGTTTCATTCTTTCCTGTTCAAGACATCCCAACTTATTTTTGTTGTCTTTACTGGGGATCGAACTTGGGGCCTTGCGCTTGTGAATCAGGTGGTGGAACCACTGCACTAAATCCTAGGCCCAAGAACCTCCCAACTTGCAAAGGGCCAGTGGTTGGTCTAATACTATGTGCAGACTTAGTGCTTAAACTTTCTTAGTTTAGTTTATGTGTTAATTCATGTTTGTTGGCCAAATGCGTAGTAACCTTGTTCTACTTCACTTGACTCTCCAAACTGTCTTTAATTAGTATCTTCACCAACAGAAATGGGTCCCATTGAAGAGAAAGAGGGAAAATTGGGTGTTGTACCTTTCTTATTGTTTCTTGGAGTGCCTACGTATTGCAGAAGTAGTCTATTTTCAATATTGTATTGAGTGACTGTGAGTGAATATTGTGTTTAGAATCCTACTCCTTGTCAGTGTGTGTGTAGAATTCTGTATACTCTCTCTTGGTATAATGGGGCACAGGTGAACCTTATAATTACAGCTATGTATTTTCATTTGTTTACTCCTTTTTTCAGTAAAATATTTTTGGATACCTTCTTGGTATTGGAGATACAGGATGTAAATAAGCTAGATCGAGTCTCATGGAGTTTGCATCTTTCTGGATAGACTATAAGTGACTATATATGACCCATATAATTGGTGCAGAAGACAAAAAAGAGTCCTGCAGTGCAGTTAGTTTTAGGATAGAGAATGATCTGTACTCAGAAACCAGAAAATTGACAAGCAGCCAGACAGAGGGACTAGAAAGTTAAAAGCCAGAGGTAGGGCCAGGGCTTTAGCTCAGTGTTTCCGCAGCCCGCCTCGTTAATGCAAGGACCTGAGTTCAATCCCCCGTACCAAAAAAAAAAAAAAAAAAAAAAAAAAAAAAAAAACAAAGGTA
>NW_022900940.1:23626457-23639827 GCF_012274545.1 Fukomys damarensis | reverse complement strand
AAAAAAAAAAAAAAAAAAAAAAAAAAAAAAAAAAAAGCCAGACGTAGAACAAACTTAGCTTCTCAGAAAGGCCTTTATGCCTTTAGTGGTGTCAAAGAAGGAGGAGGGGGATTGGAGTGATGACAGTGATAATGGATGAGGACAGAGGCAGCTGTCTGAACAGGTCTTTGAGGTGGAACCAACTTTCATTTGCCTTCATGTGTCTAGGACCTCACTGATCCTTTGGGTGTGTCTAGTAGGTTCTTGGACAGTGTTGGTTAATCACCTCAGTGCAATGGGAAGACATCAGATGCCATAGACACAGGTGCCTTTTGCAGAAGGCCTTGGAGTTCTAGCTATCAGGTGTGGTAGCGAGACGGTGGCAAACTCTTGTGCCTCTGGGAAGAGTTTCCCTGCGAGGCAGCCTACTCCCTTTGGTTTTTCACAACTCTGCTTGGCTGTGACCTCTGCCTGCCAATTTGCGTAACTACTTTTCTCTGGCTCCCACATTATTTGTGCCTGCCTAGATTTCAGATTTCAGGTTACCCTGCCCTGCATGGTTTCTACCTGTATCGATCCAGCCAAACTATAATTTCTCTAAAGGTATTTATTTTGTGCTCACAGCACCCAGCATTATGCGGTGGATCAGTCTGTTTTTTATTGAATTATCAGGTGTTTTATAGAAAGAATGTTTTGTGATAGTTGTGGACAAAAGCAAGAGGCTGCTGTCTCCCCACCACGGTCGCTTCTGTCCAGGACGTTGTTACAAATTGCTCACCTGAGGGAATTCTAATCTGGAGTTATTTTGCCTTTCTCCACATTCATTCTCAGGACATCAAGTTCACTTGAAATTGCATGACTTTTTCTGGAATGCATTGGCAGACTGCCTACCTGTTGTCTAATTATTTACTCTGTCTTTCTCTCCTGCCAGTTAATAATGACATGATGGCCACTGAAACTAATGGCGCAGTCAAGTTTTCACAACTCTGCAAATTTTGTGACGTGCGATCTTCCACCTGTGACAACCAGAAATCCTGCATGAGCAACTGCAGCATCACATCCATCTGTGAGAAGTCACGTGAAGTCTGCGTGGCCGTATGGTAAGGGAGCCTTTTAAGGATTGTTTCTTTCTTTTTCCATTTTTAAGGAGTGTATGCTTGGCTCATGTGTCTCCAACCCCTAAGCCAGTGATGGCAAACCTTTTAGAGCATTCAGTAACAAAGGCCTGGCTGTGGTACTCGTGCCGGATTGGCATCTATCCCATTTTCTTTTTATTTAGACCGTTTCTCTCTTTCAATGATTACATGTGATTTCTAGAGACATTCTGTGCTTTTAGTTTGCGTGTTTGTATAAGGTGCCTTTCGGTGTTTAAAATAAACCTGGAAATTCTTCCTTGTATCAACAAGTGTGATTTCCCCTTCTTAGTTATCTAGTACCTCCTCGGTACTTCATAGTGACTCTGGAACTGTCTTCTTCTCAGGCAATCTCAATTAGCATGATGGAAGGGGAGGGGATAAAAGGTTGGCTATTCGGAAAGAAAAACTGCCAAAATAGAGAAGTCACTGGAGAAGTAAGAAAAACAGCCTGTTACTTAGAAGCCCTGTGGTTATTGTACCAGTTATTATTGGGCTACAAATGCCCTCTTTCTTCTGGATCAGAGCTACTTATTTCTCCTGGATAAGATTCCCAGCTCTTCCTTCTTTCTCTCTTTCCCTCTAACTCGCCTCCCTCCCACATAGAAACATCTCAAACAGTGCATTATACATACACTGTGGGCACCCATGAATCATTATGTTAATTCACGGTTGTGGATCAACAGCATGAGCATGAGATAAATAACCTTGATTATTAAGAGTCCCAGTTTTATGAAATGTGTAAAGTCGCTAACAGGATTTAGCATTTTGCAGATTTTTTCAAATGTTTTGAATATAGCAGCTATATATTGTTTATACAGCTCCTGGCTGATTTACAAACAAGAAAGTAAACCCAAATATTTTTTCCCCCTGTTTGTGGAAGGAGCCTTTAAGACTTTCTCTAGACCACAGATTTGCCTTGTTGATAGGTCTGGAAATCCAGTAGATTTCCATTCACACTGGAGGGCAAGGAGGTTACTTACGAACTAAAGAAATACAAACAGCAAAGAACTGTGACAATAGCTCAGTGTAGGTGCTAACTTCATGCATGTCCAGTTCTGGGTAGTGCTTGTGAAAAGGGAATTTTTGACAGAGTGTATTCCAGGGAGAGGAACAAATGTGAATGGGTATTTTAAAAGCATGATGTCTGAGGCATGGCTGAGGCAGTCAGATACAGTTAGTCCAACCAAGAGAGAACGTGGGTTCTGCTGAGAAAAACTGAAAGTCTATTGGGGGAAAATATAATACACTCATCCTGCTGAACTGGGAAGGGTAAAGGAAGACCTGTAACATTTAGAGCACATATTTTTGTGTTCAACGTAGGTTTAAAGCGTTTCAGAAACATAGTTTCCCAACACCAGACCAGACTTCCTTCTCTGGAAGTGAGATTAATTCCAGAGAAGCCTTATGACTTGAAGAAGGAAGAATGAGACTGGACTCCCTGCCGTCAGTGTTTCCTTCTGTGGCTCGGTTCTCTGCCGCTCAGCTTTACTTGAGCGCTCAGCTTTACTTGAGTGCTCGCCGTGGTGCGAGAGCCTACTTTTTCCCTGACACGTAAACCAAGTCCAAGCGATTGAATGTGACTATAATTGCTCCGGGATAAAGGCTTTGCTTGTTTCAAAAATGGTGAGCACATTGCACAGAGGAAGGGAGAGGAAGTCTCTCTTTCTCTCTCCCTGGCGTTAAACTATGAAGGGAAAATGCAACGAACACTATTTTTTTACATAATGTTTTATTAGTACATGTTTGCAATTCATGCAGTTTACAACCATCTTGGGGATTGTTTACATGTACATATTACAGCTTGTTTCTTTTTTTAAATCCCTTTCCTCTTTCCTTTCCATCCCTGCTTTCAATTCCTTTTGTTTTGTTGTGTTGTGTTTTGTACCGGGGATCAAACTGGGCCCTTGCATTTGCGAGGCGGGTGGCAGAACCACCAAGCCAAATCCCCGACCTACCTAAACGCCACTTTTAACCTGTCTTAGCTAAGGCTAATACTCCTGTGGAGTGCGAGTATTCAAAATGAGAGAGGAAAGTGTGGTGGATTCTGCTGCACACCTCCCAGATCCCTCTTTAGGATGAAGGTGCTCGCTTCCTGAAGGTGATGGCTGCTGAACACCAGCCCTGAGTACCTCCACGGATGTCTCCTCCACAGACAGCAGTTAGTTCCCCCGTGTTCCGTCCTCCTCATAAACAACCATCATCCCATTTCTGGCTGATGCAGGGGAAACAAATTACTGGCCAACTTGACCTCCATTTGGGATATCTCCTTAAGGATTTTCCCAGCTTCAGAACTTCTAAGAGACCGACTGAGGCCTCAAGCTGTTTTGCAGTTCATCTTCTTCCTTTTGCAGTATTGCTTTCTGTAGTCCCTAACAAGTGCCTCTCCAAGTACCTTTCGCTCAGAAAACTTACAGCCTTAACATCTGTTTCCTGGAATCCCAAACTAGATAGCAGGTTGTTTATAAAATGGCCAAATATGGAAACAAAGGATCTACCACAAAGTGGGTTCCAATGCTTCTGCTGGTTTTAGTGTTGTGTTCATTCACATTGATTCATTCAGCTAGCATCAGATGTATGACCATTCCACATAAAATGCTTAAGCCTCTCCTAAGGATAGAAATATTTTGGGGGAACCAAATTTAATTTCCCTGCAGTAATTCTTGCAGTAGATATTGGCAAACTGTTTAGTAGCTCAGTGCAAGCATTGCAGGACAAAAAAAGAAGTCTATATATATTTCATTGTATTTTCTTTTCCTGTGCTCTATTTCACTGTGCAGAGATGTTTTGCAAGCTTAGTTTTGCCTGCTAAGAAGCTGTTATAGGAGTAAGTGGAGAAATCAATTAAGGCGTTATCCAGACTTAAATATTACAATAGTTTTCTCTTTGCAATTTTAGTTCGAAGCAGCTAGAAGATGGAAAGTTTTTACTCTCTCTTTTCTCTGAAAAACCTGCCCAGTGGTTAGAGAACAGCTTTTTTTCATGGTTTACAATTCGTTTGTTGGCTTCTGCTTCTCAAGAATGAATTTCCATGATTTTTTTCTGAAAGTAAATTACCCCAACAAAAACCTACACATAGATTCATGTGCGCACACACACACACACACACACACACACACACACACACACACACACAAAATAAAAAACAGTTCCATGGCTAAAGTCTCTGCAAAGACTGCCCAATAGCTTTGAGTTTAAAGATGGGTAGGTTTTTAAACAGGCACAATGGAGTACTGCTCCACTATAAAGAAGGATAAACTTGATTCATTTGTAAGAAAATGGATGCACCCTCGAGACCATAGTGTCAAGTGAAATAAGTTAAGACATACGAGCTTAACTTTCTCTTTTATGAGAAACCCAATGTATAAATAAATTTAAGAGCATGGGTATAAGCAACACCGGCTCCATTCCTGGTTCAGCTGCTCTACCCCTCACACTTCTGCTTTGATTGCTGCCTTGTTCACTAACTATCCTTTAGTGTCCTTGCATTAAACACAAAGAAGATGGTGCCCCTTGAAGCTGCTCGTCCCCAGAAGCGAAAGGCCCCACTCACTGGTTTCTAGGTGAAAGCTGTGAGTTGACAGCTTCTGCTTCCAGCCTGCCTTCTGTTGTCCTTGCTGTGAGGCCTGAGTTTGGGTGTATTACTGAGCACGTGTGTATGACTGAGCGTGCACGTGTGTGTGCTCATATACACGCACTAAGAATCCTGCTCTCGCAGAAGATTACCCTTGCAGAGGTGACTGGACCTATCACATTGTTAAGGGCCCAGTTCAGGTTTCCCTGCACTTTCTCTCTAGGTACACAGACTGCCAGTTAAGGCGATAGGCATTTTGTATCTGAATAGGCTGAGATGAGAAGGAGATGTCAGAACAGCCTTTGTGTTGGATGGAATCATTTCAGAAGGAATCAGTGTTCCTGTGGGAAGCAGAGGCAAGTGTCAGAGAGGTAACAACCTCTTCCAGGAATGCTGAAGTTTTATTTTTACTTTTTCACTTGTAATAGTGGGCGCTCATCATGTCGCTTTTAAGTGTCATCTACACGTAGACCCAAGTAAGAACTTCCTAGGACCCAAGGAGAGTGCCATGCGAGATGTTGGCTGAGCCCTTAGCTGAATTAGTCCCAAACTATGTGATCCGGAGGGTTACTAAATGTAGAAGTAATTAGTTTCTGACAGTATAAAATATTTTGCTGATCTGTGAATGAACACGCTGCAATTCTGCCCCATATTTTTTTTTTCATTCCTGTTCCTTCCTGTGATTTGAGAAGTTACATTTTTATCTGGGATGTTCCTTCTCAATTTGTTTGCAAAACCAGCTGCTGACGTGAATTACTCCCCTCACACATACGTGGCCCAGCAAACAAAACAGGGAATCTGCTACTACCTCTACAAGGTGTCCTGTTTGAAAACAGTTAGCTGGAGAGGACCTTGATGTACCAAATAAACTAAGGATGTCACGTGAGCCTTGCAGAACCCCTGGGCGGAAGGGTAAAACGAGCCCGAGTACACAGGAATCTTCTGTTTTCCCATTTCTCCTCTTTACAGAAAACTGTCATATTTGTAATCATAAATGGATTCCGGGAGTGAGCAAAGAAAAAACGGAAATGAGTATAGAAAGGACAGGAAATTGTGGAACAGAAACCAGCTGCCGTTGTTAGGAACAACTTCATGACCGGATCGCTTTTCTATCCAGAGATCGTATTTTAACCATTTTCCATTGCTCACTCTTTCCTCTCCTCATCGAACCCTGTACCCTAGGCGGAAGAATGACGAAAACATAACACTAGAGACGGTTTGCCATGACCCTGAGCTCCCCTACCATGGATTTATTCTGGAAGATGCTGCTTCATCAAAGTGTATTATGAAGGAAAAAAAAGTGCTTGGCGAGACATTCTTTATGTGCTCCTGTAGTGCTGATGAATGTAACGATCACATCATCTTCTCGGAAGGTGAGTTTTCTTCTCTTGGAACCTGGAGCCCGACTCCTCTGTATCAGTCTCACTTGAACCCCTTGTCTGTGGCCCTCTGGAGGTTCCTTCCTCCTGAGGCTGATGCTACAGAGTGAGTCTGTGCTGTGTTAGCGAGGAGCCCGTTCACCTGCCAGGAAGAGGTGCTCAGGGAGCAGCAGGGCCAGCACACGTCCTCGCGAATCTGGTTCACCACAGCCTCTGTTATTTACCCTCTGCAGAAAGTTTCTGTCCCCTGGAACGGTGATTCTCAAAGTGTCGGCCCTCGATCAGGCTCAGCAGGAGGAGCTCAGGCCCTCCTGACTCTCACCCCCCACCCCAGACTACTGAGTCAGACACTCTGGGAGTGGAGGCCAGCAAACAATATTTCAGAGAAAATTTGAGAGCCCTACTGTAAAGATTCAAAGGGGCCTGTTTGATCCTGGAGGGAGATTTTTTTTAAAAAATTATCCGAAGTGGTTTAGGATGTATATTCCTGAAATTCAAAAGGGTACTTGTGTTTGGCCCATTGGAGAAAATTGAAATGCAGCCACAAAATAATGAAACAAAGTTTACCTAAGAAGCCAGGGGGAGACTAGATACTAATCTTCATTTTGATGTCCAGCATTCACGCAGCTTGAAAAGAGAATGTACACTGTTCCTTCAATTTAAAAAATATTGATTCAGGGGTTTTTAATTACAAATGTGCTAGGTACATTTATAAAAATTCAAACAATCCAACAATGTGTGAAAAATAACAAAGGAAGTATAGTACATTTTTCTTCTCTTCTTAGTCCCTGCCTAACAGATAATCTATATTGACTTTGTTAGATACACACACTTCTGTCATTCACTGATGCTGTGTCCTCTCCTCCTTTTCTTTACTGTCTCCTCCTTTGCTTCCTTCTTTCCCTCCCCTCATCCATCCATTCATCTGTCATCCATCCTTCCGTTTATCTATCCCTCCATTCCACCCGTCCATCTTCAGTGCAAATTTTTGATCATACTATAAATGTTATTTTGCATTTTGTCAACCAACCACTTTCACTCCTCCATCTACACATCACAGCACATGCGGATATGTGAATTGTCTTTTAATCGCTGTCTAGAGTTCTGTGTGTGCTACCTTTGCTTACTGATTTCCCTGTTGACAGACATTTTAGGTGTCTCCAGTTTGCGGCCTAATGTTGCATTGAATATCTTTGAGGAAAAAACAGCTTGTATATTTGGGCCAATATTTCTTTAAGATAGATTGCTGGGAGTGAAATTTGTGAATCAAAGTTATGTATGTTTTAAATATGGATAACCACTGCCAAGTTTTTCTTCTTCCAAAAGAGACATCTGAGTGTATAGATTTGTGTGTACCCTCTCTGCCTGGACATTTTCATTTGCCAACATGATAGCAAAATGTTATTCTCTGGGTTTAGTAGCAGGCCAGTGTAAGATGTGGGAGAGGAAGGAGTCCTGAGCAAACAGCTGCCTTATTTACTCACACACACCACAGCCACTTGGCAAAGACACCATGTGGATGTTGATACCTCCCTGAACCTTTCACAAGCATAGTCATTGTTTCATTCATTTCATAATCACTTTCTAATGCAGTAAAGACCTTTAACTTGCAGAACCCTGGATTTTTGCCGTTTGAGGTTTGAGAGAAACAGTCGACTGCAGCGGTCAAGAACAAGAGCTGGAGATAGGTCTTCTTTCTGCTGTTTCTTGGCTCTGCCACCTTGAGGCAGTAACCTGACCTCAGTCCTCTTGTGCATAAAACAAATAAAAAAGGGGAAGCGATGTTGTGAGGATTCGAGAGATTAATACATAGAAAATTCTTAGTTGGTTGCATAGCTCATCGGTAGGACCCTTGCCTAGCATGCTTGAGGTCCAGGGTTCAAGCCCAAGCACTACTACAAAAGGCAGTTCACAGGTCACCATCATTGTCTGTTCTCACATGGGCTGCAAATAAAAAGCTTGTGACACATGCGTTTTTCTGAGGCAGGAGTCCCACTAGGCTTGTTGGTTGGCATTGCTCTTCTGCTGAGCTGTGGCCATGCCCTGCAAGGAAAGCTTTCAGACTCTTGCTGTCCCACACCCCAAGCATAGTAGAGGGAGGGGCTTGCTCTGCTTTAATCGCTGCCTCATCCAATTTCTCTGTTTACTGCACATGCCTTCAGAGGCAAGAGGGGCATGCCGAGTCTCGGGTCTCTAATCAAAGCTAACTGCTTTCCTGACACTGTTGGATAATATTACAAATTAGGCACTTGTTCCTGTTTTGACTCAGAATCACAGCAGGAAGCAGCTAAATAAAACTGGAATGACTCACAAGCGCCTTTCAAATTAGTGATTAGAGTCATCTCAATTCTGTACTTGTCAAAGCTTTCATTCTCCTGTCTTTCAGCAGAAAGCTTGCCCTGGACTATGCGGTCTTCTCTTTGAATGGCCAGTGCACTGTTGACCAGCTAGCTCTGATAACAGCACCTCCAGTCGGCTATTGGCATTCTGGGAAATGATGCTTAGGAATGTATAGCACCAGCACTAGCACAAAATGGATGCCACCTTGCTTACTCATTCTTCCCTGAGTGGAAAGACCACCACCCCTCTCCTGAACGATGCCCTTGTAACGCAGGGTGGCTGCAGAGCTGGTCAGAAGTTCAGGGCCTTGGGGCCCTTCGGGTCATGTGGCGTCAGCACCTGCAGGGTAGTAAGGGCCTCGCTGATTTGTTTGCACACTGAAGTGTGAAAAGCCCTGGTGTGGACTTGCCCAGGTTGGATGGAAGGAGACATAGGGATCTTATTAACATCACTCAACAAGCTTACTGAGCTAATCTTAGAGAGGAGTAAGGAGGAGTGAACCTGGTCTTAAATATGGTCATTAATTTGGAAATTAGCTAACTATGCTTTTTTCAGTCTGTTCATATAACAGGACTCTGCAGTAATGTGTGAGTCTTTTTTATACCACACAAACATTGTTATAATGAAGATCTGGATGTAGAAATGATAGAGCTCCTTTTCATAAACATTTGTCTTTTTTAAATACACCTTTTTTTGTTTGGATCAACACAGAGTAATTAGACTTATAGGGTACAGTGTGACATTTCAAAACATATGCAATGTGTAGTGATCAGACCAGGATAATTGGCATGTCTTTCCCCATAGACATTTATTATATCTTTGTGTTGGAAACATTAAAAATCCTCTCTACTGGTTGTTTTGGAACATTCAGCTAATTGCTTTCAACCACTTTTATCTGGCTGTGCTATAGAACATTAGAAGCTACTCCTCCTATCCAGCTGCACCCCTATATCAGTTAATCATCCTTTTTCCATCCCTCCTTTCCCCAGGTCTTTCTCAGCCTCTGGTAATCACTGTTCTGTTCTCTACTGTTATGAAATCCACTCTTTAGCTTCCACACGAGCAAGAGTATGTAGTTTTTTTCCTGTGCCTGAGTTCATTATATTTAATATGACATCCTCCAGATCCATCCATGTTGCTTAATTTCATTATTTGTGGTTGAGTAATATTCCACTGTGAATATATATATCACATTTGATTTATCCATTCGTCCATCAGTTAAAACTCTAGTTGATTCCATATCTTGGCTGTTGTGAATAGCACCTCGATAAACAAATGACTGCAGATTTCTCAGACACATTGAGTTCATTTCCTTTGGATGTGTATCCCATAGTGAGATTGCTGGATTGTATGGTAGTTTTATTTCTAGTTTTCTGAAGGATTTCTATGCTGTTTCTTGGTCTGTTTGTTTTTAGAAGTGCTGGGGATTGAACTTAGGGCCTCAGGCACATTAGGAAAGCACTTTTACCACTGAGCTACCTCCCCAGTCCCATGGCATTCTTCAAAATGGCTGTTACACTCCTGTGAGCAGTATCTGAAAATTTCCCTTCTCCCCAGCCCCACTAGCTTTTTGTTAATTTTTGCCTTTTTTTATAATAGCCATTCTAACTGGGGTGAGATGCTATCTCATTGTGGTTTTGATTTGTATTTACTTGATGACTAGTAATATTCAGTATTGTTTTCACATTCAGTAGACATTTAGTGTTTCCATAATCATTCATGTGAGCCGTGTAGGGAAGATAATTTGCACTGGACCCCAATCTCAGACTTTCAGCAGATTGGTTAGAAGGCCAGGGTCCCACCCCATCCTAACCGAAGTGCAGGGAAGGTGGTACTTGGCCCATGGCCTACGCTGGGCATTCATAGAACCACAGAAGTATGTTGGCTGCCAGTGGGGATGTGCTCCACTTTCAGGTGTGTTGTTTTGTTTCCTAGAGACATGACGTTTTTATGCTGAAATGAAACTAGCTCATTCAAACTTTTCATTTTAATGACAACAGTAGCATAGATTTTTCCTAACATCTCACAGCTAATTACCTGCTTTTGGCCACAGGAGAATCAGAGAATCTGTCCCCTCTTCAGGGAATACCCTTACCTTTCCACATTTCCGTGGCAGGTGTGTGCCTTCGTATCAGTGTCGCGCCCACAGGACCTTACCCAAGAGGCTACATACAGGTCTGTCCCCTGCATAGCAGTCCGCTGTCGTCATTTGACAAGTCCCCAGCAAGAGTGACAGTCTGAGCCCTGCACTGGTCCTGTATCTAGGGGGAATGAAGTCTGTAAATGATGGCCAGTGGGCAGCTCATCATTTGGGAAGACAACATAGGACAGGTTTAAGAGCGTGACTCTGTAGGATCAAATCCCATAAGATCCATTTATAAACTGGTTGTCCTTGGGTGAACCGCTTCATCTCAGTTTCCCATCTGAAAAGTGAGGAGGGGTATGGACACATTGAGTGCCTTAAATGGGGTTATTGTGAGGGTAAAAGGATATATTTAGTCAGACACGTAGAACATGTCCGGCGCAGAGTATGCATTCGATCCATTTTGACTGTAAAAAGTTACTTTTATTCCACTAGGCGCAAGTGTCTTATCTTTGGCTCTTGCCAGATGAGTGAAGAGCTTTGTTCCAAGGTGGTGTATTTTCCTCCTGCCAGAAACGTTCCCACTGGCGTTGTATTTAGGTGCCATCCGTCATAACCAGTCCCACAACACAGAGTGAAATGTTCACGGTGGAGGATGTTGTTCAGGATGCTGTTCACTGCGTGGTATTGTTATCTCCATGAGGAAGCCAGGAGAAAATCCTTTTAGCTCTTCCCCTTGGAAAGATTTTTCATGAGGGTCTTCAAGAATACGTATTTGTTTTTCATCTTAAGGATACTTTGAAGCCTGTAAAGCAATAATCAGAAAACTCTTTGATAAACACCCAGATAATATACATTTTTACATCTGTAGATACAGGTTCTCTGTTGAAGCTGCTTAAGTCTTCTGGTGAAGCAGGCACAGGTAGTATGCAAACAATGAGCTGGACTGTGTTTCATTTGATAAACCACATCTGAGGTCAACCCCTTGATGGAAATGATCACGTTTTCTGCATTTCTCCCTTCTGCACTATCTACCAGGAAAGGTTAGGGTCAAGCCTGAGTCTTATTTCTAGCAAGTATGTATTTTGTATGCCAATATCTGCTTTGCTCTGCTGTTTTACCCAATTTCCCCACATTTATATACTACTTGTCATCATTTTAGCTCATATTTTCACTTTATCTTCTTTTATTGTGTTATTTGAGGGCATGAGGTTAAGACTTGGCATACTTTCATCAATTATATCTGGCTAGCTTAGAAACCAGGGCTCTAGAAGCCACTTCTGACTCAAGTCCAACCTGAGGTAAATAGAGAAGCCAGCCAGAGGTGTATGCTGTCAGCCACTGGTGCGAATTATTGACCTGCAAGATACATGCGGCCTGTAACATTTAGCACGGTGCCTCACGTCCTCTAACCTTAGATGCCGAGAGGAGGGAAGAGAAGAGGACTTCTCGTAGCCACAACGTTTCGTTCCTTTCTCGCTTATTGTTGCAGACATTTTTAAAAATGAAAACAGCCCCTTTGGTTTGCACGCCTCACTCTGGCAGGAAGACAAATGATTTTTTTTTTTTTTTTACAGTATCAGACATGCGGTTTCCTGTCTATGTTTAACTTGCTAGCAGAACATCTCAGCCAGCAGGTTCCCTCTGGACCCATTGCCCCCTTAATGACGCTGCCTCATGCCATGCAGCAAGCCCACTTTTTGTGGATCACATGCCTTGAGTACTTTATTGGCTCCCATTGCTCTCCGAGTAAGGGAGGACTTGGAAATGCTGTGTTTCTCCCAAATCTCGTTCTGTGTTTGTTTAGCTACACCAACCAGGGAGCTGGCTTCTTGAGGGGAAACTCTTAATTCTTGCATATGAGAATGAGAAAAATAAATGGCTCTTCAGCAGCTCTGGGGGGATTCTGAGTGTGCAGCCTTTGAATCGTTCCTCAAAATAGCTGCTTGCCAGCTGTGCATTTTTGTTTTGAGAGAAACAAACCAAATTTACTTTCTGGTCTAAATGCAGAAGAAAAAAATAGGTGTGGAAATATGGTTGAGAAGAGTCGTGAGATGAGGAAGAAAATTATGGATCAAAGTCACTGGTCTTCTCCCCAAGAAGAGAAATCAGTTATTTGAGGTGATGACTCAGAACTGAAGGAACTTTTGGTTGGGAACAAATTTTGGTTAGAAAGCATACTCTGAATCCCTGAATATAGGCCATGTCTGGCTGAGGAAATAATAAAGATTGAGCATGCCAAAGGGGATTCTGACTCAGTCAAGCAAAGCTTATACTGTGTTTGAAGTGACTTAGAGTAAAGAAACTCGCTCTTGTAGATGTTTTTCCTAAGCAGCAAAGTAAACAAAGATGTACTAAGACCATATGTGGTTGCTGGCTGCAAATTTGTATACGCTGTAACTTCATTCTGATATGAATCACTGCCGAGTGGAATCCAGGGTAGACAGACTGTCTTGAATCCATCCACTAGATAGGAGTGGCCAATAAAACAATTAGACTGCTATGGCCGGCCTTGTAGTACATCAGTCACATCTCCCCACCATGGCCTCGTGTGTTCCATAAACGCCACGCACAGGTTATGGCGAAATGGGTTAGGTGAGACTCCTTTTGCTTCTTTACAAAAGTTCCACTGTCCCACCAAGGAAAAAGCTCATGGTGCTGGCTCCCCACTGTGAAACTGACTTTCGTTTCTTCCCAGGCTAAGCTTTAGACTGTGTTTATGACTCTTTGAACATCTTTTTGACTTGGGTTTAGAAATTCTTTTTTGCATCACCCCTGCATGTTGCTAATTATGTAAAATAACAATTTTAGTATCAATAATTGTGCCTAATTAAAAGTCATTCTTTACTTTTAAAGAAATCATTCATTTTTCTACTTTAAAA